>NC_137257.1:26176433-26493531 GCF_965637545.1 Phallusia mammillata | reverse complement strand
CCCACTTTGGGCCAAATGCCGAAAGTGACGAAATACGCTAAGTTCAATACAATTTTTGAAATCTTTTCGGGCCCATTATTTTTTTTAAATTCGCAGCTTTGCCTCATCTTTTAGTCTATTTTATTAATCCGGTTTCAAAAAAGTGAACCCGACTCGATAATTACAGCAAAATGCAATTAACTAACACCCTCTTTGGGCCAAATGCCGAAACTGACGAAATACGCTAAGTTCAATACAATTTTTGAAATCTTTTAGGGCCTATTATTTTAACCCTGTTCGCCTACAATTTTTATTTTGCCGGTATTGGTTGAAAGCCATTACACCAACGTCAAGGTTCCGACAGTAGTAGTGGTTTGATTTTTTGCAGATAAAATCTTTGTTTGGACAAATTTAGTAGTTTAACCATTACAATGTACTGTTGTTTTTTGGGCTATGGTTACAATTTCCTGACCAATTATTTGTCCAAACAAAGAAAATAAAACTGCTAGCTTTCATGCAGTGCATGCACATAGCGCAACATTGTAACATGGAAATGCAGTTTTTTCATGCAATGCGATTTTTTTTCATGCAATTTTTTGATGGAATCATTTAATACGAAGATCAACATTTGTATTCGTTTTTAATATCATTGAAAAGTTTTTGTCGACATACCCATTTCTACGTACGACATATTCTTCACCTTCATGTATATAAGCTTCCAAATTTAGTACGTGGGTTAAAAACAAGTTGACATCAGAAGGAGTATTTTCAAGCGCGGAAGAAATCAAACTTCCTGATGGCGAATATTCAGATTTCAGTTCTTTTCCCACATAAGATTCTCTAAATATTTGTTGTCCAATAATACGCTGCCGCACGCGAGAACGACAGAATTTGTGATCAACAAAGCGCACAACATTCTCAAGGCATTCTTTATTTAAACCCTTACAAAACCTAAATTCTTGATTTATGCGAATCAGTTCACTTCTGCGCTTTTCATGAAACAAACACATACGATAACACTCGGGTAAGCATTTGGCTTCATTAAACGTTTTGGAAAGAATTGTATGCAGACTGTGAGCAATATACTTGTACGTTTCTTTTGTTTCTGAGTGTAGGTTTTCAAAGTCCGAAATCAGAATTAAATTGTCGTCAACTGATTGCTGTAGATCTATGTCTTTGCTGACAACAATGTCTTTCGTTGTAACAGATGACAAGTTGCAGTGACGTCGCCGTCTAACTATTACTTTAACTGACGTCGTTGGAGTTAGAGTTTTGGCAATTGCGTCAACATCTCCGCCGATTCGTTTTTTAAAAAACAGGCAACTTCCAGTCAGAATGTTTTCTTTTTCGCATTCAAATAATGTCCGTTTTACCATTTTATCATTGAAGAGGGTTAATCCTGGTTCATCAAATCTATAGCACTCGTAATGACCAGATGCAACGTTAGATCCCATATGAACTACCACAGAAACTAACTTGTAAGGATACGTTTGCGAAAAACATTGTAAGGATAGAGTTCTATCAGGGTTTACTGAAGTACAACACTTCTTTTGCAAAAACGTCAAAACGTTGCGAACAATTTCTTTGAATGCCCTATGAATATTCTTAAATTTCTTGCCGTTTAAAATTTCTGATGCCAATAACGTGGAGATGTATCCATATTGATCAGCACGAAAATAGTTACAAAGACGAACAACTCGTGCAATATAATGATCAACAGCCTTGTCTGTTAACCAACCAAGCGTTGTATCGGAGTGGGACTTATATGCGTTTTGCGTCAAAGCTGTGTACGTAGAACCAATTGGCTTAGGACAAATAGAGCACAAATCCAGCCATGATAACGTTTGATTACATGGCATAACAAGAGCCGAATTTGCAATTGTTACTGGGTTTAAAGGAACTTTATTCCAAACGAGACCTGCTACGGGTTTACACGTTGCAACAACATCGTCATTATTGGGACAAAATATGAAAGCAGGAATAACTGGGGTGTCTGTCATTTCGGTACTGTCCTGTAACGAAGTTGCCTTATTTTGATATTTTAGCTGTTTCACGAAACCTTGTGACGAGTAAAAACTGGTCGCATTGCGTTTTCTGTTCTTAAACCTAGACACAACCATAGGCATCGAAGTTGTAAACGGAACCAATTGTGTTTTCGAGACTTTTTTAGGAGTTGTTGTAAGGTGTTGCACAGAGTCGGCGAACTGTTTTTGTAAAACCTTTATGGCGTTGAAGTATTTTACCACGAAGTCGTCAATTCGCCCTACACGCTTGCCATCAATAAAATTAACTTTCATGTCTCCGAAATGTTCTTCAATTATACCTTGAGTTTGATTGTTTACCATAATAGTTTGGTGACCAGCTTGTTGCAAAATTTCACACTTTTTGAAAAATGCTTCGTACGCATCAAGTTGTTCGCTTGAAAGATTGCCTTTTGTGTCATGCCGAGTTAAATCTCCAAGCATTAACTGCGAGGTTGCGCAAATTCTACTTAAAATAATTTCCAGTACCTTCTCTCACAACTGAGGGTTGCAATAAACATTTTCGTCGCAATTGGTATACATGTGATCCTTGCACACCTGCGAAGTATTAAAATTATCTAAGTTATTTTTGTACCTAACGTAAAACGGTGAATGACGTTCCTGCAATCTGTCGGACGACTTGCAAGCATAAAAATAATCAGTGCTATCGTCGCTGCCGTTCTTACCATTGCCATCGTCGGTGTAGTCCCGTAGCCGAAATAATTGAAGGCGTTTAAAATGTTTTTCAACCAACGCAGAGGTTTTTTTACAGTTTGTCAAAATGTAAAAACTTTCTACGACCTCATCTAGTTCAGGTAGCGTCGTGCATGAAAACATTACGTTAATACAAAACAAGTAAGTTGTAACGATTTTACGCTTATTGCTGTATTTATGGCATAAACACTTGGCAGCTTTCATGGCATGACTGTAGCAATTATGAAAGATAGTTTTGGTCAAGTCAACCTCGTCAAATCTCCCGGTCACAATTTTGAAACAGCGGTTGTAAAAGTCTAATCGCGTTTCATGCAATATCGCTTTCAATGCAGCGTTCCACATAGCCATTGACCCATGAACTACAATTAGCGATGGTTTTTTAGCACGACAACAAATTTTAGCCACGTCGAACAAAAAGTTTTTCAGCAAATGACTAATTGTATTTGCATCATGTAAACAACTGACACATGTTGTTACGGGAAGGGGAGTTCCACCTTGTGTTGGGTTTGTAATTAATAAGGTGTACACCTGAAAGTCGGAATAATTTTCAAAACGTCGCAAAATGCTTCCTGTCGAATCGTAGTACGCGATATCAAAAACACAAATTTGATTGAAAGTTTTTACCTGCGCATCGGAATACATTACGACCATTGGCGGATGAACAGAAATGTGTCTGATAAAGTATTGGCTTTCCTTTTCCATTTCTAAGCGTAAAGTATTTAGGTACCACAATTTGCTTATTCGGCGACCTAGACTTCCTTCACTTTTAATATTATTCAATACAGATTGGGACGGCAGATATGTGTGCGCACCTAACCAACGTTCTTCCGGTTCCATTTGGTCGTAAAGTTCTCTGTACTCTTTAACAGCGGTCTTCGTTTGCATGCTTTGGGATTAATAAAATAGACTAAAAGATGAGGCAAAGCTGCGAATTTAAAAAAATAATGGGCCCGAAAAGATTTCAAAAATTGTAATAAAGTTAGCGTATTTCGTCCCTATTGGCATTTGGCCCAAAGTGGGTGTTAGTTAATTGCATTTTGCTGTAATTATCGAGTCGGGTTCACTTTTTTGAAAACAGATTATTAAAATAGACTAAAAGATGAGGCAAAGCTGCGAATTTGAAAAAAATAATGGGCCCGAAAAGATTTCAAAAATTGTAATAAAGTTAGCGTATTTCGTCAGTTTCGGCATTTGGCCCAAAGAGGGTGTTAGTTAATTGCATTTTGCTGTAATTATCGAGTCGGGTTCACTTTTTTGAAAACGGATTAATAAAGTAGACTAAAAGATGAGGCAATGGTGCGAATTTAAAAAAATAATGGGCCCGAAAAGATTTCAAAAATTGTATCGAACTTAGCATATTTCGTCCCTATTGGCATTTGGCCCAAAGTTGGTGTTAGTTAATTGCATTTTGCTGTAATTATCGAGTCGGGTTCACTTTTTTGAAAACGGATTAATAAAATAGACTAAAAGATGAGTCAATGTTGCGAGTTTAAAGAAAATAATGGGCCCGAAAAGATTTCAAAATTTTTAATAAAGTTGGCGTATTTCGTCAGTTTCGGCATTTGGCCCAAAGAGGGTGTTAGTTAATTGCATTTTGCTGTAATTATCGAGTCGGGTTCACTTTTTTGAAAACGGATTAATAAAGTAGACTAAAAGATGAGGCAATGGTGCGAATTTAAAGAAAATAATGGGCCCGAAAAGATTTCAAAATTTTTAATAAATTTGGCGTATTTCGTCAGTTTCGGCATTTGGCCCAAAGAGGGTGTTAGTTAATTGCATTTTGCTGTAATTATCGAGTCGGGTTCAGTTTTTTGAAACCGGATTAATAAAATAGACTAAAAGATGAGGCAAAGCTGCGAATTTAAAAAAAATAATGGGCCCGAAAAGATTTCAAAAATTGTATTGAACTTAGCGTATTTCGTCAGTTTCGGCATTTGGCCCAAAGTGGGTGTTAGTTAATTGCATTTTGCTGTAATTATCGAGTCGGGTTCACTTTTTTGAAAACAGATTATTAAAATAGACTAAAAGATGAGGCAATGTTGCGAATTTGAAAAAAATAATGGGCCCGAAAAGATTTCAAAAATTGTAATAAAGTTAGCGTATTTCGTCAGTTTCGGCATTTGGCCCAAAGAGGGTGTTAGTTAATTGCATTTTGCTGTAATTATCGAGTCGGGTTCACTTTTTTGAAAACGGATTAATAAAATAGACTAAAAGATGAGTCAATGTTGCGAGTTTAAAGAAAATAATGGGCCCGAAAAGATTTCAAAAATTGTATTGAACTTAGCGTATTTCGTCAGTTTCGGCATTTGGCCCAAAGTGGGTGTTAGTTAATTGCATTTTGCTGTAATTATCGAGTCGGGTTCACTTTTTTGAAAACGGATTAATAAAATAGACTAAAAGATGAGGCAAAGCTGCGAATTTAAAAAAAATAATGGGCCCGAAAAGATTTCAAAAATTGTATTGAACTTAGCGTATTTCGTCACTTTCGGCATTTGGTCCAAAGAGGGTGTTAGTTAATTGCATTTTGCTGTAATTATCGAGTCGAGTTCAGTTTTTAGAAACCGGATTAATAAAATTGACTAGAAGATGAGTCAATGTTGCGAATTTAAAGAAAATAATGGGCCCGAAAAGATTTCAAAAATTGTATCGAACTTAGCGTATTTCGTCCCTATTGGTATTTGGCCCAAAGTGGGTGTTAGTTAATTGCGTTTTGCTCTAATTATCGAGTCGGGTTCATTTTTTCGAAAACGGATTGTAAAAATAGACTAAAAGATGAGGCAATGGTGCGAATTTGAAGAAAACGATGGGCCCGAAAAGATTTCAAAAATTGTATTGAACTTAGCGTATTTCGTCAGTTTCGGCATTTGGCCCAAAGAGGGTGTTAGTTAATTGCATTTTGCTGTAATTATCGAGTCGGGTTCACTTTTTTGAAAACGGATTAATAAAGTAGACTAAAAGATGAGGCAATGGTGCGAATTTAAAAAAATAATGGGCCCGAAAAGATTTCAAAAATTGTATCGAACTTAGCGTATTTCGTCCCTATTGGCATTTGGCCCAAAGTTGGTGTTAGTTAATTGCATTTTGCTGTAATCATCGAGTCGGGTTCACTTTTTTGAAAACGGATTAATAAAATAGACTAAAAGATGAGGCAAAGCTGCGAATTTAAAAAAAATAATGGGCCCGAAAAGATTTCAAAAATTGTATTGAACTTAGCGTATTTCGTCACTTTCGGCATTTGGTCCAAAGAGGGTGTTAGTTAATTGCGTTTTGCTGTAATTATCGAGTCGGGTTCACTTTTTTGAAACCGGAATAATAAAATAGACTAAAAGATGAGTCAATGTTGCGAATTTAAAAAAAATAATGGGCCCGAAAAGATTTCAAAAATTGTATTGAACTGAGCATATTTCGTCAGTTTCGGCATTTGGTCCAAAGAGGGTGTTAGTTAATTGCATTTTGCTGTAATTATCGAGTCGGGTTCACTTTTTTGAAAACGGATTAATAAAGTAGACTAAAAGATGAGGCAATGGTGCGAATTTAAAAAAATAATGGGCCCGAAAAGATTTCAAAAATTGTATCGAACTTAGCGTATTTCGTCCCTATTGGCATTTGGCCCAAAGTGGGTGTTAGTTAATTGCGTTTTGCTCTAATTATCGAGTCGGGTTCATTTTTTTGAAAACGGATTGTAAAAATAGACTAAAAGATAAGGCAATGGTGCGAATTTAAAGAAAACGATGGGCCCGAAAAGATTTCAAAAATTGTAATAAAGTTAGCGTATTTCGTCACTTTCGGCATTTGGCCCAAAGTGGGTGTTAGTTAATTGCGTTTTGCTCTAATTATCGAGTCGGGTTCAGTTTTTCGAAAACGGATTATTAAAATAGACTAAAAGATAAGGCAATGTGACGAATTTTAAAAAAATAATGGGCCCGAAAAGATTTCAAAAATTGTATTAAATTTTGCGTATTTTGTCAATATTTCGATTTGGCCAAAACGTTCGTTGCGCATCCATCTGTGACGTTCTCTCGTTTCGCATTCCTTTTTTCGTTTTTATTCTGGCAGAATGACAATGGTAAAATGGCGCAACAGCCAAAAGTGACTCAGCAGTAAACACACATGACTCCGCAACTTCATCGATTTTTTTGCTTCGTTTCAAAGTGAAATGCCTTTTCTACGAGTTGTTTTAAACCTGCTTTTAAAATACATGCTTCAGTTTTCGCTAAAACAAATGTTTTTAACTATGTCGAGTTTTATTACAAGACGAAAAATATTTTGTTTACGTGCTAAACATTATGCAAAAAATGTCATCACAACTTTAAACTAAAAATAAAACAGCAATTCAACAAAATAATTGAGTTTTTTTCAAAGAAATCATGGAAATTACATTCGTTTTTACGATTTAGGGATTTTACCCGAATAAAACTACATTTTTGAGGAAATATTGCGGTTACCACATTTGCAAAGGTACAAATGCCTATTGAGGTAATGTTTGTTTTATGATTACATTTATTTTTTACATTTAATTACCAAAAGTAATTTATTTTTTGTTATTTTACCTTATTACTTACGGCTATCAGTTTGTTATTCCACAATTTTCGCTATTTGTCTTAGTAGCCCAGGGAAACGGTGCAGGTGTCGTATTTGACGGGAAATGGTTCAATTGTTCGAAGACTCAAAGTCCGCAGAAAACCGCAGACCGCAAATTTATTTGCAGTAACGTGGTTTTACAGTTATTTGATATCGACCTCTGTGGTTTGTAACGAGTTACCGAAAATATATGCTTGTGGTTTTCTGTAATTGTAGTGGTTAGTCGAGTTGACGTTGTACTTATATTACTCATAAGTATCTTTCGGTGTTGATTTTTTTACAGTCCAAAGGCCACGACTGTCTGACCTACTGCTTGTCTTAACTTCGTCTAATTATAGCTGAGCAAAAAATCTTGCATTTGTATTGAATTTATAATATTGCTGTTTTCCTTAAAATTTCAAACCTTTATTTTTCTAGCCACATAGGATTTGTATTTATTTTGTACATAAATTTGGAGGAAATTAATGGCAACCCTACAAATGGTAAATCATGTTACTTATATTATTATTTTACTTACAAATATTTTACCAAAATATGTTTACATCTTTGCAGAGTATTTCACAATTTTTTAATGACAAGACGGTCGCAATCACTGGAGGAACTGGATTTATTGGACAATGCCTCATTGTTAAACTCCTTAAATCATGTCCGGGTGTCAAGAAAATTTACCTGTTCATGCGAAACAAGAAATCAGATAGTGTTGAAGAAAGGCTCGAAAAAATGATTAAATCTCCGGTTAGTAGTAAAACTGTGTTTGGCAATTGATTCCATTGAGGGTGAAACATGAAACATAAAAAACAAAACACAACTAAAAATTTTTAAACATCTTGAAACAAAATATGACAAAAAGCTTACATTTGTTCTTCAATCTTTGATTATTTCACTTTTTATTAACCACACAAACAAATAAAGGAAAATACTGATGTAGAACTGTAAACCAGTTGTCGGCAACCACCGGTCCCAGGAGTTCGTTACTGGGCCGTATACTTTCAGGATAAATGCTTTTAAACCGTTTTGCCCATGTATACCGGGGATAAGTCATGTTCTATGCTGAATATTTGTATTTTTTTCACGCTGGTCCACAATAAAATTTCAGTTTAAAAAATGGTCCCGGTGCAAAAAAGGTTGTTGACCCCTGCTGTAAACTAAAAAACTCAAATGCAATTACCAATAGGAAATGTGGGTACATGTTAAATAGAATCTATATTATTATTTTGTTCTTGGTTTTTCAGATTTTTAAAGCTTTTGATCGAAGCTTGCTGCAAAAGTTAGTCGCGATTCCATGTGATTTGGAAAAAGAAGGAATTGGATTGGATGAGGGCAGTGTTCAGCTCATCCAAGACGAAGTGCAAATTTTCTTCCATTCTGCTGCAACTTTGAGATTTAATGAACATTTGAGGTCAGTATTTTTTTCAATTTATGTTGGTAACTTTAATGTAATGGGCGTGTTTTTGCTGATATCAATCACCATTAGTTGAAAACTGATTAAGGTTGCCAACTTTTTGTCGTAAATTTTTTCATTATTTTTAGTTTTAGGACGTCAAAATGTCGGTATAAAAATATAAATTTGACTTTTTGTTTTGTTTTCTTCCATGGACTCCCATTTATATTTTGCTGATTAATTGCCTCTTAGGTTTAATCCTCAGGCTAAAAAATCTCTCTTAAATAAGACCTGTTTTTCACTTTAAAACATTCAGCAATCATTTACACTGATACTTCAAAATTGCATAATTGTGCAATATTTACCCAACGGTTTACTTCCATCACATCATCAGTGGTTTGCCTCTTCAGCAAATTTTATATTTGCTAAATTGTCACTGTACTTTGCCTGGCAATCAGAGGTCATACCCTATGTTTGTTGTTAATCTATTTCACATGAAAAAGACATACATTTCGCACATATATTTTTTCTTATTTCAACTGTATCACATGATAGGTAGGTGAGGAGTCAAACCAACATTTTGGGACATTTTATTTATTGGTGCCCCAAGACTTTGCTTAAAAATATTTCCAAAAAATGTTGAACATTGTATGGAAGGGCCTCTAGGCTGGCATTGCCTTCTTTGCTACTGCATGGCTGACAAGGCGACTACAGGTCATACATTCTTGTGTGCTAAACAGTTATTAATGACTTGAAACCTGTTTGGCAGTGAAGATTTCTTTTGATCAAATGTTATCAAGACAATGTTAATTTTCCATCTGAAACAGCTGATTAGACATTTTGTTCCAAGTTTGTTACTAATTTTCAGTTACACAGTTGTATACCCCATTTATTTCCATTCCAAATACTATTTTGTCACAAAAAACTGATCGGCCAAGTTAAATGGAAGGTTTTCGATGTATGGTCATGTATCGCTAGTTAATGGTACATGGTATTTTTTATTTGAATAAATTACCCTTTAAATTTAAATTATATTTAAATAATTTTTGTGGGTTTGTTTGTTCTTTTCATTCCATTTTCCTACAACAGCACTTTTTACCATCAGGATAATGTTCGAAAGTTTTCTATGGTGTGAAACATTGCTACACAATAGCATTAAAACAATTTCTAAGCAGGAAATAGCTGCAGAAATTCGAAACCCTATAAAGAATAAAAAAGTAGAAGGACACAATGGTGTGTCAAGCGCTCAGTAGCACCAGCTGTTCTGGTGTGCTTGGAAATAACCATGGTGCCGCATCTAATATCACAATATAAATATAAACTATGTTTAGAAAGTCAACATGACATGATAAGTGATTATTTTTAATCTTGATGCTATGTTTTATGTTGCAGTTTGGTCAGAATTTGACATAATTGCACATACCTTGTAATATATTCTTCATACATGTAGGATTGTCTGTTTTTCAGGCTTGCCTTCCAAGTAAACACTCTCGCAGTTCGAACTGTGATTGATCTTTGCAGGGGAATTAAGAATCTCAAAGCCCTTGTTCACATTTCCACAGGTAACCATAACTAATAAGGCTACTGTTAATTTGAGATTCTTGCAACAGACTCAACCCAACAATTTTCCAAACTATAAATGCTTTTTATAAATGTTTTTTTTATTTTTTTCATATTTTTCTAAAATTTTGCAGCTTATGCTTATTGCAACCAGCAGCACATTGGGGAGGAAGTTTATGAAACCGGACAAGATTACAACAAACTACATGAATCCCTGCAATGGATGTCAGATGATATGATCACCAAACTCACTCCAGACATCCTCAGGGACAGGTAAAGAAATTTATAAATGAAAAGTCAAGTTTTACCAATATTTCATATGAGCTGTTTGTTTATTTTGCTTACGGTGACCCAAAGTTTACTAAACATGCTTGCGTGCAGCCCAGACACATGAAAACCTATGCTGTGTATAAACTGATATATAGGGTTGGATTATCTGGATAATAGTTAATCCATTAACAGAAGAGTGTTTTGCTATCCCATATCCAGGTATTTTTTGTCGGTTGACAAGATAACAAGGTTATGATGACACAGAGGCATTTTATTTATTTATTTTTGTACAATTTTGGAAAACATGCAGTTAATGTGCAGTGAGAGATGTTATGAACAACTTTCTGTTTATCCTAGTTGAAACGTATATTCATGTTGTATTATGTAGTCCCTATAGCTGGTAAAATCCGCAAGAAAATTGACATAATATTATGTCATGAAGAAACATAACTAAAATAGAAAATGCATGCATTTTAAGGTGAGAACTTACAATGTTATCTTTTCAAAAGTTTGGGATGCATTGCTCAGGAGCATTGTTGCCATACTGTCCTTATTTCTGAGATTTGTCATTTTTTTCAAGGCCATCATCTTAGAAAAATGTATTGCACTTATTTCCAAGAAATGTCCTTGTTTTTGAGTTGAGTCCTTATTTTGTTTTATTTTCAACAATTACAAAACTGCTATCTTTTTTCTCTGGCATTCGATGTTGTGCAACATACAAAAACATGTATTTACTCCAAACATAGGCGCCGACTTTAAATTTTTCCCGGGTATGCCATATTATATGACGTCATGAAATACCGAAATCATTTCCTGTCGCTACGTAGGGTAAGACTACGTTAAAGCTTGCTGTATATGAGTTTACACACCATAATTCCACCGCCAGGCCCTTCTGCTACAGTTGCAAATCAACGTATGTTTGTGCCCGGTGACACACCGCGTTGTACATTAATGAAATGGGATCCACTTCCTGAAATTACGGGAAAGCGGAACAATAAAGATAAATAAGATCTAGCTCGTACCTTACGTCGCAAATTACTATAATGTTAAAAGATTTATTTTCTTCTCTGTAACAGCATTCTAAAAATGCTTTGTTTTTACGCAACAAAGCGCAAACACTTCTGGCCAAAAAGTCGTTTTATCCGTTTTAAAGTCGTTTGTTATGTTCACAACATGTAGCCTATTTAACGCAGTGAATTGTAAGTGACGCATTATTAATTTTAAAGTTTAGTGTACTTCAAACGAAACTTTTAACTTTTAAACTGCCAGAAACTTTTAACAAGCTAACAATTAAGTAACAACCTTACGTTTGTGATGTAACAATAAGCGTTGTTGTTTTTCGTAGAGGCAGTTAGAAGTTAAAACCGTATTCTCATAATTTAGTTCACAGACGCTAAACTTTTTATCGCGTGGTTGTTGACGTAATAGCCTGGGTACCGTCAGCGCCAATACCTTTGTTGTGCTTTTTACCACCCTTTAATGCAGTGGTTCTTAACCTTTTTGTAGTCACGGACCCCTTTTATGAATTTTGTAAGTCTGCGGACCCCCAACGCAATTTACCATAAGTCTTTTTATGTTTCATATTTCTTGCATTATACCCTGTCATGCTTTTGAAGCATTTAAATCCGCCTTCACAGTCTTTTAAAATCAATGACGTTTCTGTATTTTAGTGGCCAACGCATCAAATTGATAGTATTTCTGGTATATATAACTTCACAAATCACTTGTCCTATAAAGTCTATTGTCCATGTGTGTTATGATGTCACAATAGCGAAAACAATTACAAAAGTATATGTTCTTGGCCCAATTAAGGTGTGATGAACAGCGTGCACTTGTATGCAGGATTGTAAAAACGGTCAAGAAACTTAAAAATATTCTTCTGTTGGTTAATGCTACTTAACATATTTCCCTCCGTGGACCCCCTGAAACCATCTCACGGACCCCTTGGGGGTCCGCGAACCCCAGGTTAAGAACCACTGCTTTAATGTTTAAATTCTAATGCTTCTTGAAGACGTCACAATTGTAATGAATGCGAATAATTCATGGACTGTGAAATAATAACCGCGATTGAAATTAATTGTGTAAGTTACGTATTGGTTCGTATCAGAATAATTTCCATGAAGCAATAACGCATAACTAACGTTGGTCCGATCCTCGGGTATGCGGCATACCCGAGGTTTTCGTCCGGGTATGCGTGGCATACCCGGCATACCCGTGTTCGGCGCCTATGACTCCAAAGTGTTTGACATTATAAAAGAAAACATAAAACAAATATGGCATGCGATATGCCTTGGCTCATAAAAATGCAAAGATTTGTTCGAAAACGCTCATCTTGTTTCATGTAAAAATTTAATTTTCTGGTTTTCCTTATTGTGGGGTCCATGTCGATGGAAACCCTGGTTAGAAGATTTAAGAACATTTTCTGGTGCAAATAAACCTATTCTGAGTAACAAATAATTTTTTAAAAATCTGACCCCCACTACTATTTTTCCAGGCCGAACACTTACACCCTGACAAAAGCTTTTGGAGAAGAAGTTGTCGTAAACGAGGGAGCAGGACTTCCTCTTTGTATCGTGCGACCGAGCATCGTCGGGTCATCGTATCAAGAACCATTGCAGGTTTGAAAACAAACAATGTTATTTTTACCATAAAGTTCAAGGCTCTTGGTCATAACTCACATGTTTCTGAAAAAGTCAACATGCCATGTTAAATATTTTCTTCTAGTCCACACACAATGTTATTTTGAGAAAGATATTCATTAACAGATTCCAAAAAGCTAAATTCTTGTAATAGTAAACATACAAGTTGATGGGAATTTACCAAGGACAAAAGCTCCTGAGAGAAAAAGAAAAGTTCCAGGAAAGCTACTTATTAACTGTTTCTGAAACATGAATTCTGGTTAAAGTAAACAGTTCAAGTTTTTCCAGTGTTGTTCCAAGAAAGCTGTACATTATTAAGTTACCGAAAACTGATTTCTTGAAAAGTCACCATACCAACTTCAACATTACCTAATATTTTTCCAGGGCTGGTGCAATAATCCAAACGGGCCGACTGGTTTGTTTGCTGCATTTGGAAAAGGACTTTTATGTTCTATATGGGGCAGCGGAAAGACTTGCTTGGACATTATCCCATCAGATTTGGTCGTGAATGGAATAATTGCCGCAGCATGGAAAACCGCTCTGTCCAATCCACAAAGTATGATGTCATGTAGCTTGTATGATGTAACAATGACAGACACACATGTTTATTTATGTTGTCCTGAAAAATTGTCCAAATTGATTTAAGATTAGAAATGCCAATTTATTCAAGGAACAGTTTTGTTGATTTACAACAAATTGACCCCTCTGATTATTATGGGTCCCCTTCTATTAAGGGGACACATATTGTTTTTGTCCGTATTTTTCTTTTTTTCTTTTTTCTGTCTAACGCTGGTTTGTTAAACGCGTTTGGTCAAGAATGAGTGCTTCAAATTTATTCAAATTTGCACAGATGTTAGTTATTGTTCCAAATTTGATCCTCCTGAAGTTTGACCCCAAACGACCCAGTGGTTCACTCACAGCCCCCCCTCCCCCCAAAAAAATTAAAAACGGCTGTACTAACTAAAGTACATAATCTGCGAGTTTCATGGTTTGTTGGTTGGTGCAATGTAAGGTATTCTAAAGAATTTTGTAACTTTTTATTGGATTCACCCATTTTACCCCTTAAACCCCCAAATAATAAGTTTTAGGCCAAAAATACAAGCCCTAATGTGCTGAAATGTTAAACAATTGTTTGCAGTAGGTTATTCGTTCAGTACTTAAAATTTTGCCTTATTCGGCCAAATAGTTACTTTTACAGCCCATAATATGTGTACACTGTCAGTCAGATAGAAGTCTCAACTCTCAACTCTCAAGGGAGTAATTCACTTCTTTACGATTAAGGCGGGTGAATGCAGTGGGATTGCTCAGCTTGACGTCCGGACAGACATTTTACGAGACAGTCGTTTCGGTGATTAGAAATCAGCTGTTTTTGCGCAGCTATGCTATGTCGTTTTATTAAGTATCAAGCACATTTTCAGTTGTGGAAAATTGTGTTAAAAACTGACCTTGAACGACAATATCAAGGTCAAAGCATGAGATTAAATTAAAAGTATTTTTCCCGTTCTTATTTACTGTTTTTTTGTAATTATATGACATCAATGATGCAAAAAGAATACGGACAAAACTTTTAAAGCTGGGTTATTACTAAAGTTGGTTAAGTTTTTTCTTAAGAATCTAAAAATAACCAGGACGTTAAATCCGCACAAACGCGCGTGTGGGGACCCATCTGTTTTTGTTTGCAAAAACAATCATATATGTAGATCAAATGATGTGTATAGTAAATATCGTACAGAATATATAAAATGGAAGTATATCAGAAAGCCACCTTTCTAGTATTGTGACTTATATTTTTGCATTTTTGTGTTAAAAAGTGTCTGCAAAATTTAAGTAAAAAATATAATATAGTGTTTCAGTCACATTTATTATTTTCTGCATCACTTTGAGCCATGTTAAATCCATTAGAAACTTCTGCCTGAAACAAGTTGCAGAAAAAATCCTTTTTTTCATTGATCTGTTGCACATTTTTACTGTTTTGCAAGAAACTGTTTAAACCAATCGGTTAAAAGCAAAATGTTTTTTTTTCAGCACAAATTCCGTTTCTGAGCAACAACCAGTTAAAGCCTCTTACTGACCAAGTTGTTGCAGAAAGAAGGAAAATGATTCCAATTTATCATTTGGTGGTCGGATCAACCAATCCTCTTCCCATTGAAAGATTAAGTAAGTTTTAAACTGTTAAACTTGATTTTCAACAGTAGGCCAAAAGTAAACGCAATACAAATTTGTTAAGAAAAACAAAAAAGTTGCAGCTCATTTTGAGATTATAGCTATACAATGTTTTCTAAACTTTGTTTTCTCTTTTCAAATGTGATTTTACTTGTTTCTTTTGGATAAGTATTGTGGTACAATGAAACTTACACACAAACTTGAAATAATTTTCCACCAATTTTAACCAACATGTGTCTGCTAACAAAAAAACATTTTTTTGCAAATCGATAGAAAAACTGTGATACCCAAATTTAATGTCAAATGTGATATTTGTAAAAAATCAATATTTAGTTGAAAGATTAAGAATTTGTGTTTGTAAAAGGACAACTTATAAGGATGCAACCGTTTTGGTTTCTGTTCACTGTTTACATAAAAATAATAATTAACCTATTTTGCTGAAAAAGAGGTTTGTGTTTTTAGATTCCATGCTGCATAAGTCATTCATGGTTTATCCTCTTGACAATGTTATTCGATCTCCTTCACTCCAAATCACCGAAAACAAGTATGACAAATATACCAGTGTGTTTGTGACAATATTTAATAACATTTTTACTCCAGTCACCTAACTTGCAGAAATGCATGTACAGGGAAAAGCTTTATTTTGATGCACTGCTGGCTAAAACATTCAGTTTAAAAACCATAAAACAACAAATATGTTTAATTGTTTAACAAATGTTTAAATTATATTTAATTGTGGGGTTTTGCAAAAACATTGACAAAAGAAAGTATCTTGCTTGTATTGTTGTGGGAGTTGTTCTGAGTAGCTGTGTTATATTTGTTCATATTGTTGCAGACATCTTTACAGACTCCTTGCGTTTGTTTATGAGTATCTTCCAGCTTATGTTTTTGACCTCGGACTAACAATGGTCGGACGAAAACCAATGTAAGTTTTATTAGAAAAGTCTCATTACTGCTCACCTGTCGTGTTTACCCACAATGCACCAAATTCAATTTCACATAAATCTCAGTCACACAACGCTTCATTATACTGAGTTATATTTTGCAAGTATCAATTAATTGCACCCTCTATGACAGTGGTTAACAGTATAACTATAACTGTATAACATTTTTATTGCCGGGGCCAAATGGTTATTTTTTAAGTGTGCAGGGAGCCGCAAAAAAAGAAACCTTAAGAAAATCACTAAAGATTATGACTTTGAAAGCTAATATAGCAATGTTTGGTGGTTTTCTGAGGTCTGGTGCGAGCCGCAAAATAAGTAGTTGGGAGCTGCATGCGGCCGAAAACCGAGTTTGAGAACCACTGGTCTATAACATTTCAATGCTGCAAAGCTCATCTAGCCAAATCACTAAAAAACAGTGGTTGATTGTTTGAAAATGTATTCTCTATAAACAAGCTTCCTGGCAGTCCTTTGTTCGAGTTACTTCTTTTTCTTTATTTCTAATGAGAAACACACTTTAACATTTAATTTTTCGGAAACTCTTGACAGGGTGATGAGATTGAACCAGAGGATTGCCACAAATGTAAAAGTTCTTCAGTTTTTCATTTCAAACCAGTGGAATTGGGATGTCACAAAAACAATGCATCTCATGTCACAGTTAAATTCTTCAGATCAACAGGTTTTTCATATTATTCTTTTTCCCAAATATTTGTACACTAGTTTGCTAATATTTGATGTTTTCTACAAGAGTTTCAACTTTGACGCACAAACGATCAACTGGCAGACGTACATTAACCGTTATGTGATTGGAGTAAAAAAATATTTGTTGAAAGAAGATCTTGATAGCTACCCAGCACAAAGGCGTCGTCTTAAGAGGTAAATATTAGCTTGCAGAAAACGAGAATTGCATCCAATAACTACTCTGGACTCTTTAAAAGTGTAAAAAGACCTGCAAACCATTGTGTGACTTATAATTTAATGATTATTTGTTTTGTTAACCAACAGTTTTGTGATAGGCCTTATTGTCAATCACTAACACCCACCAAAGGGCGTCAGAGACTATGTTAAGTTTTTCAAAGGTAGCGTATACAGTTGGCTGTACTAAATACTAAACATATAATCGCTTTTCAGACTTCATCTTCTTGGCTACGTTGGCCAGGGAGTTCTTTTTCTCCTCGTTTGGCGCCTCCTTGTGTCCAGAACGAATATAGCGAGGAACCTCTGGCATTTGGTAATGTCGCTGGGATTCAAGTTCTTTCAATATTTCCAAATTTCAAGCTCGGTGCCAAAAAGCAATTTTTTGAGGCTGCCTTTGTGGAAAAGCTAACTCAAATTTTCAGACACAATTCTTCCAAGAAAGTTCAACCAAATTTAACACAAAATTGATTTTTTTTTTAACATGTTGCTATTAATTTAAACAGACAGGTTTGTTTTTAAGGTTTGGTTTGGGTGACCGCTAAGTAGTTTTAAGAGACTGCAAGTGTTTCATTTAAATACCAAAAAATAGCCATATTTGCTTAAACGAGAATTTTGGGAAACCGCTGGAGAAATTTGGGCGACCGTTTCGGTCCCCCAAAACACCTTAAAACAAACACTGAACAGAAGTATAAATTATCCAGCCTATTTGTAAGCCACTATGAATGATAAAACTTAAAACTAACATACGCCTTAGATGGAGTGTTGTGTAAAGGTTTGTATGTTTGTTGTGTAAAGGTTTTGTATGTTTGTAATATCACAGTTGTGGCTAATTGCACAAAACTTGCTATGAACAAGCTTTTATGCACATTAAGTTTGTGATGCAGGTTGGTGGTTTAGTGCCTGGATTTCAAAAAGTTCGTAGTCTAGTGATAACACACTATGTTTGTTTTTCTGTTTGCTTAATTGCTTTCAGGTTTGGCTAAACCTGCATAACACTGCTGTATGTGGTAAACTTTTTCCACACTAGTAACACTGTTTACAAATTTCGAATATCCTTGTAGTAATAAGTGCTATAATTATTGGTCACCAACATGTGCATCATTTTATGTAGTTTATGTGGGACTTTATTTCGGGCAATGAAAAAAGCCATGTTTAAGATGAAACCATCCATATGGCTTATGAGCTGATTAAGCTGTCCCAAATTTTCATTCACGATTTGGTACTAGACCATTTACTTCAGGTAGTTCGTCATCTAAAAGCTTACTTTATAGTCCGCTGTTTTTGTATTCATGGCAAATTGATATGACTAAAATGTAAATGTTTCTTACATTGCGATTCAATCCGCTAATTATTTAAGGTCCTAACTGTTGATTATGTATTTTATTTGTGCACCATATTTTGCTAAAACTAATGTTTTCAAGCCTATTTAATCTGTGCAACTGCAATACCGAACTATTCTGTATTAAAAAATTGATTTACATATTTAAGATTACTTGTTACAATGCTCGTTTTTGCTATTTGTAATTTTTATGGTGCATCTTTGTGTCCTGCTTACTAAATGTTTAGAAATGCAAATGCGGTTTGGTTAATTCGCAATACTGTTGTGTTATTTACAATGTTCTATTCAGTAGTGGTGTTGCTTACAAACATATTGTCGATAGCTGAAATTATTTACTCAGAGATTATGTACTGAACTTGTTTGAATTTATTTCAATTTACTTACAATATAACAAAACATATTACAAATGTTGTAAAGCATAGAAAGTGGTATCATGTGTTAGCAAGTAAAAATGTGACACAGATTGTTATTCATTATTCTGTCACGCAGACAGAGTAGTGAATATGTTCCACCAGTCAAAGTAGTATTTGTTTGGCCTTTTTATGTGTTTTGGTGATTGTAACGTGTAAGAAATTCACTTTTTTGAATATGCGCTAAAACAGCACCATACCTTGAGATGCTAAACTGTGAAAAATTAAATAAGACGCTAGTATGTAGTGTAAGAATGTCTGTAAATTTAAAAATCGCAAGTACGGATTACAGACAGCAAGTTTATTTAAAAATTCAGAACCTCATTACATCGTATGTTTGGGTTTTGGCGAAACGGTGGTAAACAGACACATGTAAATTCCAAATTGTTTCGTTGAATGTTTGCAACAATAGTAAATGTAATTATGTTTTTTACAAAGCTGCTCGAAACGTTTTCCAGTGGAAACACACCCTTTCTGCATTTGATAGAAAACGGAGTAAATGCAAGGCTTTATAAAATGGCTCAATGACGTTTTTGCATTTTTTATATTTTAGAAGTTTATTAGGTGTACCATGTAAAATGTTTAAGTAACAGAGCGAAAAACAACATGCAACCAGATGTGTATCAAAAATCAGTAGTTAGTAAACTACCTAATTTTGTTTTCTAAAATGATAAAACTGTGATCGTTTAGCGTTGTGGAAATGGGATTTTTTGCGAAAAGTAAGCACCGATCTCCATAAACACTGGATTGCGCTACTCCCAGAGCCACTATATTGACTGCCGTTTCTGCTGAAACCACGTTTCTACTCAACGGTTCATATGTTTCCATTGTTATTTAAGACATTGATTTATGACATGTTTGTTTCACATTTAAAAGACTTTCATTACGTTCAGAAGGTTTTGCTGTTAACGTATGTTAGTTCTTCTTACCTGGGGGTACTTGTAAAAAAACTGTTACCTAATTTGAAATCAAAATATGCATGTAACACAGTTTCCTTGACAAAACAAGTTCAGACCAACACATAGTAAAATTAGATTTTTTACCACTTGTTGCCTTGTATGGATTAGTTTTAGTGCAACTTTAGAATGTGACCTGACCCTAACCTAACACTGTTCTGCTCTTCAATTCTGAATAAATAAAAATAATTCGGTAAATTAAAATATCTGCTACTTCACTAACTATACTTGGACTGCACAAACTAAAACACTTTTCAAAAAGAAGTAATAACAATATTTTGCATTACTTCAGATCAGTGCAAACAAATTTCTCCTTTTTATGTGCATAAACTAAACGGTTTCTAAAAAGGGTTGTTATTTTATTTCAGAAGAAAATTAAAAACAAATAAAATAAATTAGGAAGTCACATAGAAAGAACATTGTAATTAACAATACAGTAGTCGCAAATTAATAAAAAATCAACTTTTGCATATTCAAACATCAACAAAAGTGCAGAAAACGAGCATTGCATAAATTTAATTAAAATATGAACAGCAATGTATCAACAACTGATAAATCTGATTTTGCATTTGAACGGATAACACAATTTTAAGCAAATACAAATTACAGTAAAATTAACATGTACAGAAAAATACCCATTTAATGTTATAATCAACAGTAAACAATTTGGATTCAAAGATATACATAAAAAAAGACAATATTTCCTTTACGCCATGCCTACTATAAAAAACAGCAACTGAAAAAGGTATTAAGCTTTGAGAGAGACTGTCCACATTGGTAGTCTCAACAATTACTTTTAGACAACGAGCTTGAAATTTGGAAATATTGAAAGAACTTGATTCCCAGCGACATTACCAAATGCCAGAGGTTCCTTGATATATTGGTCCTGGACACTAGGAGGCGCCAAACAATAAGAAAAGTGACTATTTGCCCAAAGTAACCAAGAAGTTGAATTCTAAAAAACGATGAATTTATTAAGCTGAGAACACTGTCATTATTTAATTTAATTCAACGATTTTAAACAGATTTAGAGATTTTTTTCAATAGTTTTTGTATACTAACGCCCTCTGGTGAGTGGTGCAAAACTCACACAAGTCGCAAATTTTTGATAGGTGGCACAGGAGCTGAATTATTTATTTAGCGGCCAAATAGGGGTAGGGTTGGGCTGTAAGTTTTTGAAAAATCTACATTACATTAAATTTTTAGCTAAATGTGCGACTGACATGAGTAATGGTGTCAGCATATTTTCCGAAATATATCTATTTGAATTTCTAAATGTTACTTGGGGGTGTCACAAATATTCTAGGCCGCCCCATGACAATATCCCGCAGCCCAGTTCTCAAGCGACGTTATCCCGCAACCGCTGGAGGTTTACTGTGTGGGTCAAGTCTTTGTGTTGCGAATGGCCGTTTCACACCATCACTTCTTTTGTTTGTGTTTAATGTGCCAATTTATCAGTTCGCGCTGTAACGGGGTGCTAGTCACCATTGTTTATCTAAAGGAAATCGTCACAGCGAATTAACGCCTTTTTTCCGTTCAATAATTGTAACGCATGATATATAAGCGCCCCTATCTAACCATAATGATATAATATAAGATAGAATGATATAGAACGGTATAGAGATAACTGCGAAGTAGTGCTGGATTGTTGTTTTTGTTGTTTTGGTTGTGGTTGGACGTGAATAAATGTAAAAGAAGAGGTTTGCTGCCGATCAGAGTACACAAGCGTTAGTTGTTAAAGAACTTCCATAGTCAGTCCCAATCTTTTGCGTAACCGTGCAAACGGGAACGTGACAGGGGGCATTTATAAAAAATCACTAAAAGCTTGTGTAGATAATGTGGTTTATAGTAATATTGCACTATTTATAAACAGCCTCATTGCCTGATTGTTAAGAGCTCAGCAACATCATTTGGTAAACAAGTTGTAACCACAGGAAGCTAGTATTTACCTCCTAAGACGGCGCCTCTGTGCAGGATAGCTATCAGGATCTTCTTTCAACAAATATTTTTTCAATCCAATCGCATAACGGTCAATGTATGTCTGCCAGTTGATTGATCGTGCGTCAAAGTTGAAACTCTGTAAATGTACAAAGAGATCAAATATTGACAAAAGGGTGAAGAAATATTAGGAAATTAAAAAAAAAAATTGCCATCAACCTTTAATGCAATAAGAATTGCATTCACCAAACACAAATATATCATGCCAAGAAGCTAAGTACACACCAACCTTTTGATCTGACGGTTGTAACTGTGACATAAGCTCTTTTGATTTTGTGACGTCCCAATCCCACTGGTTTGAAATGAAATACTGAAGCACTTTCAAACTTTCAGTAATACGTTGATTCCATTTTATTGCTCTGTGACGAATTCAAGAATATTAGGTTGCAACCCATCAACAAAAAAGTGGTTTTGTTTGGAGTAAGCTTGGTAGAGAAAACAAACACTCAACAAGATTTTTTTAAAACAGTTGTGTGGTAAGTAAAAAAACTTTTAATACAAATTATATTAAAATAAGGTTTTAGTCAGTTTTTGTTATGTCATTTAGAATTAATACTAGACGTTATCATTTTACTATTCACAAACAGATGCATAGAAATTGCTCATGGCTCATTGTGAGCTGCAGCCATAGCAGCCGAACACAGGTATGCTGCATACGAAAAATCTGACCAATGATGTGTAAAACCTATAATTAAGAATATATAACATAGTCTCAATAAGTAGAGGCAGGATGTAAAACACTGAGCTTAATCTAAAAGTTTATTGATTAAAAAATTAGTCAAAAACTTCGTTTGGTGAAGAATAGATGTAAACTACTGACCCAGATAAATATAAAAGAAAAACTTACATTGGTTTTCGTCCGACCATTTTTAGTCCACGATCAAACATATAAGCTGGAAGATACTCATAAACAAATGCAAGGAGTCTGTGGAGATGTCTGCAACAAAATTAGAACATGTCATAACTCTAAAAGAACAAAATTTAATGTAAATCTAAAACTTTCTAAGTTTGAATTATAAATATTTTTTATTCATTCTGCAAAGCAGAGGTCACCAAACTACAGCCCGAAGGCATTTACTCCATCTGGTGGCGCCAAAGTACTTTTGTGGACCACAGTTTTGACTCTGCGTTAGGACTTGTAATAAGCTATGTGGCCATTGCATGTAATCTTGAAGTTAGTGATAAAAGTTTGGTGACCCCTATTGTAAAAAAATACAGTACTTTTGCTGAAGTATCAAACTTCAGTAAGCGAGATAAAGTTTGCAAGTTATAAAGTGGAGAATTAGAAGGTCTTACTTGTTTGGGGTGCATTTGGCGATTGGGCATCGAAAATTGTTGTCCAAGGGATAAAGCATGAATGAGTTGTAAAGCAGGATACCTTGAAAAAAAAAAGTTTTTGGCAATATTAAATGCACAACTCTACACTGATTAGAAATGTATGTAATAAAACATAGTTAGACCATTTGTTCATTAAATGTGGTCCAGCATTGTCACTTTAACACACTGGTTTTGGTTGATACCTGTTTGTTCACATATAACTATTTAAAGTTTAAGTTTCTTGATAGTTTCCTGGGATATAAAAGTTTTACACTAGTCTTACATTACACATGAACATGTTAAAGTAAGCAGAAACACATGGGTCCCTACACACAATTTAGTTTTACAAAATTCAGCATACCCATTTTTTCAAGGGGCAAAGGATTTGTTTTCCCAATTACCAAATTATAAATTGGAATTGTTTTTCTTCTTTTCATAATATCATGATTGCTCAGTGGGATCAACTGGTCATGGCTTGAAGATGGAGTTAGACCTAAAATGTTTTAAATTCAACTGATTGGGTTGAGCACTTAATTACAAAATATTTGTTTGAAAAAAGAATTATTTAACAGTTTACAGAAATATTTGTTTTGTTTTTGTTTTTTTGTAAAAAAGCAGGTTTGACTATTAACAGGGATAAACCAAGCACAAAATTGGGAAAAAATAATTTTAATATTAAATAATAATGGGGATTTTAATGGCAATTTGATTTAGTTATGCGACTTTTCAAGTCATATCTTTCCGAGAAAATTTTGCTGAGTTTTGTAGCGCTTCCTTGCAATATCATATAGATTAAATATTGAAAAATGGTACAACTTAAAACCAAATCTGGATGGTCGATTGGTTCAAAAAGTAAAAAAAAACTATAAAAATTGTTGTACATTATCCTATAAAGCAGTTCTACAAATTTAACCTATTTCTAGAGTCTCTTATCAGGCAATATACATATGAGTGTGCAGTGATTATTACACATGACTTTTGATTGTTATATCATACAAGGTGTTATTTATGACTTCGTACTTTGTGGGTTGGACAAAGCAGTTTTCCAAGCTGCTGCAATTATTCCATTGACGACAAAATCTGATGGAATAATGTCCAAGCAAGTTTTTCCGTTCCCCCATAAAGAATATAATAGTCCTTTCCCAACGGCTAAAAACACGCCAGTGGCCCCATTCACATTGTTACACCAGCCCTGGAAAAAAATTGATAAGTTTACCTTTTTATTTTATCATTTTTTGAAAAATCAAGAATGAGAGATAGATATGAATATAGTGTGGTTGCCAGGCATATATTAAATATTTTGTTCATATTTACCAGTTGAGCAAACTAGAAAGTTTAAGTAATAAGTAAATATTTCTGAAAAAAAGAGAAGGGGGGATATTTGGCATTTCAATAGTTCAATAGGTATGTTTACTTTTTCAGAAACCGGTTAATAAATAGCTTTCTTAGAAATGAACTGCATTTGGACCAAAGGATTACAGTACTTTTTGTTGATTTGTTTGCTTTTATGTGAAATAATATTACTGAAACCAGTTAATGAGTAGCTTTCTCAGAACCAAAGTGGTTTTGAACTTTATGGGAAATTGCAACCAACAAGTGAAAAACTTTAGATTGCAACATTGTTTGTTTTAAAACCTGCAATGGTTCTTGATACGTTGCCCCGACGATGCTCGGTCGCACGATACAAAGAGGAAGTCCTGCTCCCTCGTTTACGACAACTTCTTCACCAAAAGCTTTTGTCAGGGTGTAAGTGTTCGGCCTGGAACATAAAGTAGTGGTGGTCATATTTTGTAACAGAATAAATCTACATCCTGTGTGGCAAGATATTTGATTCTTACTCAAAATACATTCATTTTCACCAGAATTTTTTCTTAAATAAGTGCCTAAAACTCATACATCAAATGCTTACTAATGCCTAACATATCACCAAACAAGGCTCCCTAAAGTGCACTGTAAGCAACATTCAATGTGCACAAATACACAGCTTAGAAAAAATATTGGTAAAACTTGACTTTTCATTCTTAAATTTCTTCACCTGTCCCTGAGGATGTCTGGAGTGAGTTTGGTGATCATATCATCTGACATCCATTGTAGGGATTCATGTAGTTTGTTGTAATCTTGTCCGGTTTCATAAACTTCCTCCCCAATGTGCTGCTGGTTGCAATAAGCATAAGCTGCAAAATATTTTAAAGTAAAAACAGCATTTGAACTTGGTTATATTTCTAGTTTGAATTTTTTTGTCAACAAATCCTTTTTAAGAATCATTACATGCTACATCAAAATTTAGAATTGTAGGGTTAGTATATTGGGATGACTTATGTTGCATTATTATTTGTGTATAATTTCCCTTACCTGTGGAAATGTGAACTAGGGCTTTGAGATTCTTGATTCCCCTGCAAAGACCGATCACAGTTCGAACTGCGAGAGTGTTTACTTGAAATGCAGTTCTAAAAAAACAGGATAAAAACTCTTTGTATGACATTGCACAAGGTGATGTTAAAATCCCACAAAAATAAACTAAAAGGGTGATTTCTTTTAGATTGTGAGTTTGTTTTCTAATTAGTATTTTATTTTTGGCATATACCATCATAATTGTGGGTGTAAGCAGAAACAAATGGGTCCCCACACACATTCATAGAAAGAGCTAGCAGTATTTTAATTTGGAAATTTTCTTTTGAAAATGATATAATGTTCTCAGACACCCTGCATACTTAATACTGCAAGCAATAATTTGAGAAAACCCATATACCAACCTTAAATGCTCATTGAATTTTAGAGTTGCAGCAGAATGGAAGAAAATTTGCACTTCATCTTGGATGAGCTGAACATTGCCCTCATCCAATCCAATTCCTTCTTTTTCCAAATCACATGGAATCGCGACTAACTTTTGCAGCAAGCTTCGATCAAAAGTTTTAAATATCTGAAAGAACAGGAACAAAACAAAAATAAGAAATCCGTTTCACATTGATTCACATTTCCAGTTTTACTGCTTTTAAATTATTACCAACTTCTGCAAAATACTAACCTGAGAATTTATCATTTTCTCAAGCCTTTCTTCAATGCTCATAGATTTTTTATTTCGCATGAACAGATAAATTTTCTTGACACCCGGACATGATTTAAGGAGTTTAACAATGAGGCATTGTCCAATGAACCCTGTTCCTCCTGTGATTGCGACCGTCTTGTCATTAAAAAATTGTGAAATGCTCTGCAAAGATTTAAACATACAAGTTTAAATTAGTTCTTTATCAATACTCTATTTGTAATATTTGCAAAAATAATAAGAAATTATTTCAATTAGTAATTCTGCAATAGCAAATTGTACACATATATTAAACCAAACAAACAAACGACTTACTGTTATTTCAACCCTAAATGTATTTTTTGGGGTATTTTGTTTAAATTATTTTACTAAGACAGGTAATTTAGATGATATAAAAGCTCAACTGAGACAACTAACCATTTCAAAGGTTGACATTTTCCTTTTGTTTCAAAAAGTTACAAAAAACAAACAGAATGTTCAAAAAACTCTGAAAAACACTAGCTGATATAAATGTGATTAAAAAAAATACGGAACTATATCCATACTGCAATAGTGCTCACACTGTTTAGCAAATAATGCCTTGGCTTTGGTCGCTGCGGAAGTTTTGTACGTTTTTACAAAACCCTAAGCACATTATTGGTATAACTTATCCAAAATCACGAAGTCAAGCCATGTTAAAAACTGTAAAATCATCACTTTTAAAGTAAATATGTGTTTTGCGCCGTTTCATGGACTTTGAACTTTTGAACCGGCAATTCGGCGTCGGTATTGTATCCATTGACTACTGGAAAATAAAGACGAAATTGTTTCCTTCTTCCACGCTGTGCCACAATACTGAAGTAAAATTAAACAACATAAAATCTAAAGAATTTTATTGCAAAACTATTCAAATGAATTTGTGACTAATTAAAAAATGTAACACGATTAATAATTTAATTTGAACCACGAACAGTATATTTATCTGTAATTGTTAATTGTACCTTACAAAATGTGTTAAGGCTTAAATTCACTGATCGCTTTCTACACGTTTGTCGTTTGTAGAGATCAGTGTGACAGACAGAAGCAAGTAGATTTAATTGGTTTCCGGCGTCTTTTGAAGTATAATAGTTTCAGTGTTTTGTTAACTGTATGTAACAATAATAAGTTCTGTTTATTCAGTGTTTTAACACGGCATTCGTTCGTTTTCCACACTCTTACTGCATTTGATAAAAAAACTGAGTAAATGCAAGACCGTTTACAAAATGCCTCAATGACACTTTTGCATGTTTTGGAAAATTTTCGTAAGTTTATTAGGCGTACCAATGTAAAGAGTGTAAGTAATCGAGCGAAAAACAACATGCAACCTGATGTGTGTCACAAACTACGGCCAAATGTCTGTGGAAGACTTGCTGGGAAAAAACAAGTTATTCGAAAAGAAGCAATCGTTTATCAAACCATCTACAGATAATCGTAGCTCACTTTTAAACATTCAGATGACTTTTAAGGTATGTGCTTGGTTATTTTTGTGACTTTTCTTTTTCAAACATACATCAAGCAAATTGTACATTAGTAAACTATGTAACACATTTTGTAAGGTACAGTTGCAAGTAAATATGCTGTTTGTGTTTCAGAATTAATTTATTCGTCTCACATCTTTCAAAGTAATTATAATTTTATTGAAACAAAATTACTTAACTTATATATAAACAGTTAGTAAGTAATAAAGGTAATAGTTTGTCCACAAAGTTTGTTCAGTTTTTTTTGTTTGATTCTACCTCAGTACTTCTGGCCCCAGTCAAATTTCGTCTTTATGTCCCAGTAGCCCGTTGATACGATACCCACGTCGGTGTTTTACTGGAAATTGTTCAAACGCGGCAAACCACAATTTACTTTGAAATCAATTATTTTACAGTTACCGACTTGACATTGTGGTAATGAGTTACAGAACATGTGTGCTTGTGGGTTTGAAACAAAGTACAAAACTTCCAAAGCGCTGAATGCCAAGGCATTATTCGCAGAGCACTGTTGCAGTATGGATATTTCTGTAATTTTTTAATCACGTTTATATCAGTTAGTGATTTTTAGAAGTTTAAACTTTTGTTTGTTGTTTACAGATTTTTGGGAGACAAAAGCTGCAGAATGGCAACCTTAGAAATGGTGGGTTATATTAGTTAAGCTTTTTTATCATTCAAAATACCTGTCTATCCTGTCTTAGCAAAATAATTAAAAATAATTTGAACAAAATACCCTCAAAATGCATTTAAGTTGATAAAAAAGACAGTAAGTCATTTATTTTCCTGATTTTAAGGTATTTGTATGTATGTTAATAAAGAAGTATCTTTAACTAATTTAAGTAAAAAAATAACAAAAACTTTATAGAAAACTTAATTGATAAAAATATATAAAAATAAAAAAATACTCCCAAAAATCCCCCCCCCCCCCCCCAAAAAAAGCATTTAAGTTTATAAAAACAGTAAGTCATTTGTTTGTTTAATTTTTAGATATGTCTATTACAGAATTTCCTGTAACTAATTCAAATAAAAATGAAAATTCTTACCTTTATGTTTGCAAATAAAATATTACTGATAGACAACAAATTAAAACTTGTATGTTTAAATCTTTGCAGAGTATTTCAGAATTTTTTAATGACAAGACGGTCGCAATCACAGGAGGAACTGGGTTCATTGGACAATGCCTCATTGTTAAACTCCTTAAATCATGTCCGGGTGTCAAGAAAATTTATCTGTTCATGCGAAATAAAAAATCTACAAGCATTGAAGAAAGGCTCGAAAAAATGATAAATTCTCAGGTTAGTAAGATTCACAAGTCAAAAAGTAGTATAATGTCAAAATTGGGAATGTGAATCAATGTGAAACGGATTTCTTATTTTTGTTTTGTTCCTGTTCTTTCAGATATTTAAAACTTTTGATCAAAGCTTGTTGCAAAAGTTAGTCGCAATTCCATGTGATTTGGAAAAAGAAGGAATTGGATTGGATGAGGGCAATGTTCGGCTCATCCAAGATGAAGTGCAAATTTTCTTCCATTCTGCTGCAACTGTAAAATTCAATGAACATTTAAGGTTGAGTTTTCTCAAAATTGTTTTCAATTATGCAGGGTGTCTGAGAATGTTATATCATTTTCCAAGAAAAATTCTCTAAATTAGAATCATATGATGGAGCAATTTCCAGATGAAAATACTGCTAGTGATTTCCATGAATGTGTGTGGGGACCCATTTGTTTCTGCTTATAGCCACAATTATGATGGAAATGCCAACAATAAAATACTAATCAGAAAATAAATTCCAAAACTCAAAGAAAATTTCCCTTCTAGCTTATTTTTGTGGGATTTTAACATCACCTTGTGCAATTTCATACTAAGAGTTTTTTATCTTATTTTTGTTTTTTTAGAACTGCATTTCAAGTAAACACTCTTGCAGTTCGAACTGTGATCGGTCTTTGCAGGGGAATTAAGAATCTCAAAGCCCTTGTTCACGTTTCCACAGGTAAGTAAAATCAACCATAAATAACAACGCAATATAAGTCATCTCGATACTCCAAACCTTACAAATTTTAAATTTATAAAGTTACATGTAATAACCTATTATAACCATAAGGCTATTTCAAGTACAAGTTTATTATTGAAGCCTAAAATGCTTTTTTGTCATTTTTTATTTTTTTGAAAAGGTAGTTTTATTGTTTTTATGCAGTGCTGTAAAATCTTGCTTGTCTTTTTTGTTTGTTCTTATGAAAACAATTAAGAAGGATAAAAAAATGTCTGTTGTAAATAGAAAGTGTTATAACAGCCATGTTGTGATTTTCTCAAAATAAAATTGCTTGTCTTCAGATTAAATATTTGAAAAGCAATAAGGGCATTACAAAATCACAAAATTGTTGTCCACATAAAATTAACTTTTGTTGCTCACAATTTAAAGTTTAAAAATAAATTAGGATGTTTTGACATATGCTCGTCTTATTGGGTACTTTTTTCTGAAAATTTTTTCTGGAATTATGTCTTCCTTAAGAAATGTGCAAATGCTTTTCAGCTTATTCTCATTGTAACCAGCAGCACATTGGGGAGGAAGTTTATGAAACCGGACAAGATTACAACAAACTACATGAATCCCTGCAATGGATGTCAGATGATATGATCACCAAACTCACTCCAGACATCCTCAAGGATAGGTAAAGTTTTACCAATATTTCATCTAAGCCGACCCACAGTTTACTCAAGGTGAAGAAATTTAAAAACAAAAGGAAAATTGTTTATTTTGTATAAATAGGGTTACACCTTCAAAACAATTTTTTTTGTCAAAATAAAATATCGACTGATGATGACAAGCGTTTGTCAAAGATTGAATAATAAACCATTTTTATTTCTGACCAAAACTTTTTGTTTAGTTGCTCAGCATACTAAATATGACCACCACTTCTTCTATAGTTCCAGGCCAAACACTTACATCCTGACAAAAGCTTTTGGAGAAGAAGTTGTCGTAAACGAGGGAGCAGGGCTTCCACTTTGTATCGTGCGACCGAGCATCATCGGGTCAACGTATCAAGAACCATCACAGGTTTGAAAACAAACAATGTCGCAATCCAAAGGGTTTTCCAGATGTCCGTTGCAATTTCTCATAAAGTTCAAGCCATTTCAGTTTTGATAAAGCTGGTTGTTTGTAGATTTCAGGAAAAGTAAACGGAAAAGTTTAACTTAAAGTTCAACCGCATGTTTGTTCTGAGAAAGCCACTTATTAACCGGTTTCTGAAATATTATTTCAGATAAAAGTAAACAAATTAACAATGTTCGTTGTTTAAGTTCTGTGATCCTCCGGTTCAAATGCAGTTCGTTTCTGAGAAAACTATTTATTAACCGGTTTCCAAAATACGATTTATGAAAAAGTAAACACACTTAATAGTTTCATAAAAGATTACAGTGTATGTGTAATGGCAAAATGTGCTGAGCCACCCTTCTAGTTTTGAAATGAATATAATAAATCATATTCTTTCAGGGTTGGTGCGACAATGTGAATGGGTGCACTGGTGTTATTTTAGCGACTGGGAAAGGACTTTTATGTTCTTTATGGTGCAGCGGAAAGACAAAGCAGGACATTATTCCATCAGATTTTGTCGTCAATGCAATGATTGCTGCAGCATGGAAAACTGCTTTGTCCAACCTTCAAAGTATGATGTCATAAATAACAACTTGTATGATGTAACAATGACATGTCATAATGTGATATTCACAGCACACTCATATTGCCTTTTGAGAGACCAATTTCCTAAATTGGGTTGATTTGAAAAAACATAACATTATAGCGGCCTCTCTCACTACCGTTATCGTGTGCCTTCATACTACAGCGAAACGGACAGATTGCTTTCTTTCTCTGACTCTCGTCTTATGCGGCGTATTCGCAAATTGTGTTATTCTATTGAGATGTACCTCGAATCAACACCTCGCTACAATATTTTATTTTTCCAGTCAACTGTTACATAAAGTTTTTTTATGTTTGTACCATATGTTGAGAGTAAGTTAGTTGAATTTAAAACATTTTAGGTCAAACTCCATCTTCAAGCAATAACCAGTTGATTCCACTGAGCAATCATGATATTATGGAAAGAAGAAAAACAATTCCGATTTACAATTTGGTAGTCGGAAAAACAAATCCTTTACCTCTTAAAAATTTAGGTAAGTTTCCAAATTGTAAAATAAAATTGTGTGTACCTATATTCTAGGTTTAATATAAGGGCAGTGTTGCACTTTTATCTTCAAATAGTTTAAATTTTAGGTTGTACCATTGATAGTAACATGAAAATAACATGAACCAAAGATCATATCAAGTTATAAATTATTTTTCTTTTAAATGCACCAGGCAATGTACCAAGGTGATCGAAATTACCCATATTATGTTAACAACTTGAATAACATGCTTTTATAATCCAAATGACAGTTTCTAATCAGTGTGGATTTTTACATTAAACAATGACTACTTTTTGTTTTTTAAGTTTCGATGCTTCATAACTCATACATGGCTTATCCCTTTGACAACTTGATTCGACATCCAAATCTCAAAATCATCCCCAACAAGTACGCCACTGATATTTTCCACTTTATATCATGTAAACCTTACCCAGAAAAAGTGTATTTCTTTATAGCGGGGGTCACCAAACTTTTTTACTTAAGGTTGGATAAAAATTACATGCAACAGCCACATAGCTTACCTAATGCAGAGCCATTATAAAGTATTGTCTACAAAGCACTTTAGCGCCACCAGCTGGAATAAATACCTCTGGGCCCTGGTTTGGGGACCTCTGCTCTACAGAATGAGAAAAAATGGAATAATTCTTTATAATTTTGGGCAGCTGATCTTGAAGGTTTTGTTAAAAAAGATACTAAATTGCATTAAGGTTTTCATCTGACAGAGTTAACATGTTCTATCATTTTGCAGACATTTCCGAAAGCTCTTTACATTTGTTTATGAGTATCTTCCAGCTTATGTGTTTGATCGCGGACTGGTAATGGTCGGACGCAAACCAATGTAGGTATTTCTTATGACTTTATTACACTAGTTGTGTTTTATAGTAATCAGGGTCAATAGTTTACATCTTTTCTTCACCAAGTCCTGGTTAAATTTCTTTAAACTTTAGGCTTAAACTTGGTGTTTTTAACCATGCTGATGCCCGCAAGGAGCCATGTAAGATTTCCAGGATCCTGTTTGTGAAATGGTTCAATGATTATCTCCTGTATTAATTCTTGATGACACAATGAAGGTGTAAATGGCACCACTCAAATGTAAAACCCTATTTGAATATTATTGGTTATTAGAAGCTTTTTTACTTATCACACAAAAGTTTTAAAATCTTGTTTGGGTGTTTGTCTGTTTTCTCTGCAACCTGCTGCAAACAAAACTTTTTTGTTGTTGATCTGACGCAACTTGTTAATCATAAATTCTTCACAGGGCAATGAGATTGAATCATCGACTAAATGAAAGTTTAAGAGTTCTCCATTTTTTCATTTATAACCAGTGGGATTGGGATGTGACAAAAACTTTGGAGCTCGTATCACAGTTAAATTCATCAGATCAACAGGTTGGACGTCCTTAGCTTCATGCCATGATTTTTTTGTGTTGGTTGAATGCAATTCCTATTACATTAGGGTTTGATGGCAAAATGAGAAAAATATTACATCATTGTTAGACCTTGAGCAGTGTCATCCATGACAAAAATATTGCGAAAACAATAAAAAAACTAATTTAAAAATAAAACTCCATGTTGATAATATTTTGTTTCATTGCAAATTTTAAGTCTTTCAACTTTGATGCACGATCGATCCACTGGCAGACGTACTGCGATCGCTTTGTGATTGGAATAAAACAATATTTGTTGAAAGAAGATCTTGATGGTTACCCTGCACAGAGGCGTCGTCTTCAGAGGTAAAAATAAAATTTGCTTGCTGTCACAACTTGTTTACCAAATAATATTGCTGCAGAGTAGTTGTAAGTCTGGCTTTTTGGGCCGGGTTCAGGCTTCAGTTTCCTAAAAAACGGGCTTGATTCGGGCCTGACTTTACACTCTGTGTCAGTATTTTCTGGAATAAATTTAACTGGCTAACCAAAGTAGCTAGTTGCTGGACCTTATGTCAATCAGCCCTTAAACACCTTGTTCAATTGCCTATTGTTTCTGTTGTCTTGGTCTTTGCTAAGTCTTCAATGCATAAGCCTGTCAATCAAATATCTGGGCGTAAACAGGCTTCTCGAAAACATTTCAGGTTTGGTCCGGGATTTGGACTTGTACTTTTGGGTTTGGGGCCAGCTTTGGACCCGACAACTCTATGTTGCTGAGCTCTTAACAGGCAGACAATAATAAAAACTAAAATATTGCAATATACCCTATTGTCTATATTGGCGTTTAGTTGATTTTCTTTCTTGTCTCCGAGCAAGTTTTGAAATTCAGATTGATAAATTTCCCCTCTGGAAAAACATCATCCACCACAAAAAACCTGTAAATTTTTTATCTGAGTCTGTTTAAAATTGATTGAATTAAATTGAATAACCACAGTCAGTGTTTTTTTTAAGGTGTTTTGGGGGACCGAAACGGTCCCCCAAATTTCTCCAGCGGTTTCCCAAAATTTGGACTTGCAACTACAACCACAGTTTTTGGTATTTAAATGAAACACTTGCGGTCTCTTAAAACTACTTAGCAGGCACCCAAACCAAACCTTAAAAAAAAAACCTGACCACAGTGTTCTTAGCTTATTAATTCATCCTTTTTTTAGAATTCGACTTTTTGGCTACTTTGGGCAAGCAGTCACTTTTCTTGTTGTTTGGCGCCTCCTGGTGTCCAGGACCACAATAGCGAGAAACATCTGGCATTTGGTAATGTCACAGGGAATCAAGTTCTTTCAGTATTTCCAGATTTCAAGCTCATTGCCTATACGTAATATTTTAAAAGTGCCAATGTGGACAATTCCATTCAAATTGTAATACGTTGTGTTCAAAAAGTTTGTGGTTGTTGTTTTGTCTTTTCCGTTCCATCGCATGTTTGGCATGGCACAAAGAAAAATATTGTTTGTTTCTTTTGGATTTTCAATTTTAAACTGCCTGCCAAACATTAAAGTGTTTTATTCTGTACATGTAAATTTTACTGTGAATTGTATTTGCTTAAACTTGTGTTATCCGTTTAAATGCAATATTAGACTGTGTATATTTCAATTAATTGCTGCAATGCTCGTTTTCCGCACTTAAAAAAATGCAAATTTGGATTTCAATTAATTTGCAACTACTGTAGTGTTATTTGCAATGCTCTTGCTGTTCAACTTCGTGTTTCATTTCTTTTCAATTTCCTTCTGATATAAAATAACAAAACATGTTACAAACGTTTTAATTTATGTTCATGGAAAGGAGAATGTTGTTTGCATTGATCTGAATTGAGTTGAGTACATAAAAATAACTTATAAGCTTGTTATTACTTCTTTTTACTAATTGAGTTCTTATTTAGTATTTAAAGATACTTATTGAAGTGGCAGACATTTTAATTTAACGATTTTTTTGTTTTTATTCAGAATTAAAGAGCTGCACGATGTGGTTAGGATAAGGTCACATTCTAAAGTTGCACTAAAAAACTAATCCATGCGAGCTAACATATGGTAAAAAATCTAGCTTACTGTGTATTGACTTGTTTTGGCAAACAAACTGTTTTACATGTATTTTTCGATTTCAAATTTGACAACAGTTTATAGCCAAGTACCCCAGGTAACAAAAATTAACATACGTTAACAGCAAAACCTTCTGAACGTAATGAAACCCATTCGAATGTTGAAACAAGTTAGTGTGAAGTAGCAGTTTTTAGTTTGTGTGAAAGTCTGGTTTGTGGCGTTGCCTTCAGGCTTGTTTTTATCACATTATTATGATTGCATATTGTGTTTCTTGAAAATTGTAATTATGTGCATTTAAAATGTACATCTACCCAGCACAGGGTACTACATGCTATCAAATCACCAATGCAAGATAAACCATAAAATATTAAAACTATGCTGAACTTTCATTTCGGTATTCTTGGCTGCAACTTTAATTAAAAATGATTTGATGTTGTACCTTACATCGTGTGTTTGAATTTTGGGATAACCTTTGGCGAAACAGTGAAGGCGGGTACCAGATATTTTTTAGTTTGTTTCCAGCGTCTTTGAAGTATAAAAGTGTTTTGTTGACTGTTTGCAACAGTATTAAGTGTAATTAATGTAATTATTTAAACGTTTCCACACTCTTTCTCCATTTGATAGAAAAACTGTGTTAATGCAATGCCGTTTATCAAATGCTTCAATGACATTTTTGCATACTTTAGAAAAGTTGTGTAAATTTATTGAGTTATAAATGCAAAAAGTAATAGAGCGAAAACAACATGCAACCAAACGTGTGCCTAAAACCACGTCAAAAGTCGATGAAAGACCAGCATTTACGGCAAAGCCCATTAATTCGAAAAGAAGCAATAGTTTATCAAACCATCTCCAGATTATAGCAAACTTTTAAACATCAAGATGACTCTCAAGGTAATGAGCTTCTTTTTTAAACATACCTCAATCAAATTTTAAATGAGTAAAGTACGAGACATATTTTGTGAGGTACAATGGGAAATAAATTTGTTTGTGTTTCAAAACTAACTTATTCGTCACATCTTATTTAGTTTTATAAAAGTAATTAATTTTTATTGAAATAAATGACTTGACGTAAATGTCAACATTTAGTAAGAAATACAGGTAATAGTTTGTCAATATAATTTGTTCAGTTTTTGTATTTTTTAATTTTACCTCAGTACTTGTGGCTCACCGTCAAATGTCGTCTTTATGTCCCAGTAGCCCAGCGGTTCCCAACCAACTGGGGTCGACTGACAATTTGCCTGGGGTCGCCTAAGGCGTGGTTCCCAACTTGTTTTAGGTCATGGGCCACTAGCCCCAATATATTAAACTAATGGACCACTTTACTTGAGAAAAAAGCATTTTGATCCAAAATGTATTTAAGAATTAAAATACAAAAGTGCTCAAAATTCCTCCCCCCTGTTGTTTGTTAATTAATATCCAAACTAGTAACTACAGCAGGGTAGATCTTTAATTTGTTGAGACCTAATCATTCTCACAAAATGCTGATTATTGCCTTGTATTACCTAACAATCATGCATTTACAATACATAATCAACTCCTCACCTGCCAACTTGTGTTGCATTCTCACAGTAATAACCCTATAATTTAGTTATTGAAAATTTGTAAATAAAAACCATAAGGCCAATAAATTTTCCAAAATTCAGAAATTTTATCTACCTTTTAAATTTAGCCTGCTAATTTTATCCTTGGGGTCACTGCAACTTGGTAAACCTTATCAAGGGGTCATGACACCAAAAAGATTGGGAAATCCTGACACCGAGTTGCCGGCATTTACTGGAAATAGTTCAAAGTCCAAAGTCCGCAAACTACAATTTACCTTGAAATAAATTATTTTACAGTTATCAACTTCACTTTGTGATTTTTAATGAGTTACAGAACATGTGTGCTTGTGGTTTTGAAAAACAGTACAAAACTTCTGAAGCAACCAAAGTCAAGGCATTATTCGCAGAGCCCTGTGTTGCAGTATGGATAATTCTGTAATTTTTTAATGACAATTATGTTAGCTAGTGATTTTCAGGGTTTTAAACTTTTGTTTGTTGTTTGCAGATTTTTTGGAGACAAAAGCCCTGAAATGGCAACCTTAGAAATGGTGGGTTATATTAGTTAAGCTTTTTTATTATTTAAAATACCTTTTTTAGTAAAATAATTAAAAATAATTTACACAAAATACCCCAAAAATGCAAAAATGCAAAACAGTAAGTCATTTGGTTGCTTGATTATAAGGTATGTGTATAATTTGCTAATTAAAAATTATCTTATTTAAGTAAGATGGGGTATTTTGTGTAGATTATTTTTAATTATTTTACTAAAAAAGGTATTTTAAATAATAAAAAGCTTAAGTAAAAAATCAATGAAAACTTTAAAAATAACTAAATTATTAAAAATTGGTAATAAAAATAAATTAAAATAATTGAATTAAAAATAAAATAATTTCAACTATATATCCCAAAAAAATGCAGTAAATAAAATCCTTACAAATAAATAATTTAAAAATAATTTAAACAAAGTACCCCCAAAAAAGCATTCAAGTGTATAAAAACAGTTAGTTATTTGTTTGTTTAATTTTAAAATATGTTGCTATTACAGAATTACCTGTAACTAATTCAAATAAAAAGTAAATTTTCACCTTTTTGTTACAAATAAAGTATTACTGATAAACAATAAATTATAACTTGTTTATTTGAATCTTTGCAGAGCATTTCCCAATTTTTTAATGACAAGACGGTTGCAATCACAGGAGGGACTGGGTTCATTGGACAATGCCTCATTGTTAAACTCCTTAAATCATGTCCGGGTGTCAAGAAAATTTATCTGTTCATGCGAAACAAGAAATCAGATAGTGTTGAAGAAAGGCTCGAAAAAATGATAAATTGTCAGGTTTGTAAGTTGCACAAGTTAGTAATAATGTAAGAGTGGTATAATGTCAAAATTGGAAATGTGGGTCAATGTAATTTTATTTTATATAATTATTTCGTTTTTGCTTTTTTAGATTTTTAAAACTTTTGATCAAAGCTTGTTGCAAAAGTTAGTCGCGATTTCATGTGATTTGGAAAAAGAAGGATTTGGATTGGATGAGGGCAATGTTCAGCTCATCCAAGATGAAGTGCAAATTTTCTTCCATTCTGCTGCAACCGTAAAATTCAATGAGCATTTTAGGTTGGTACATGAGATTTCTTAAGTTTTGTTTTTCATTCTGCTTACAGAACTAAGGTGTCTGAGAAGTTTTGAACCATTTACCAAGAAAATTCCCTCAATTATAACCATATGACGGCGAAATTTTCAGATCAACAAATGCTGCTAGTTATTTGCGTGTATGTGTGTGCCACAATTATGATGGAAATGCCAACAATAAAATAGCTATCAGAAAATAAATTCCAAAACTCAAAGAAAATTTCCCTTCTAGTTTATTTTTGTGGGATTTTAACATCACCTTGTGCAATTTCATACAAAGAGTTTTTAACTATTTTTTTAGAACTGCATTTCAAGTAAACACTCTCGCAGTTCGAACTGTGATCGGTCTTTGCAGGGGAATTAAGAATCTCAAAGCACTTGTTCACATTTCCACAGGTAAGGGAAAAATCAACCATAAATAATAATGCACCTGTTTAATTTTAAGATTCTTGTAACAAACTCAACCTTACAATTCTAAATTTAAAAGTTACATTTAATAATCTATAATATCAATGAGATTATTTCTTTTTAAAGTTTATTTTTGAAGCCTAAAATGCTTTTTTTGAAAAGGTAGTTTTAGTTGTTTTCATGCAGTGCTGTAAAATCTTGCTTGGGGCTGATCCCAGTTATGAATTTATGTTCATCTTATTTTGCAGCTTATGCTTATTGCAACCAGCAGCACATTGGGGAGGAAGTTTATGAAACCGGACAAGATTACAACAAACTACATGAATCCCTGCAATGGATGTCAGATGATATGATCACCAAACTCACTCCAGACATCCTCAAGGACAGGTGAAGAAATTTATAAATGAAAAGTCAAGTTTTACCAATATATTCATCTGAGCTGTGTATTTGTGAACAACTGTCTTCAAAATAAAATATACAAAGTATGTTGCTTTTAAGTCCATTTGGGCCATTATGTTTGTTGCTAAAGTATCCCATGTGTATGAAAAACTAAAACCCTTAATACACAAAATCACATTTCTAATCAACCAAGACTTTAGCAACCTTTTTATGAATAGAATACCTAACTCAGTGTTTTGTTATTTGTTGATCAATAAATTTTTAATTTCCAGATTACCCCCCAAAAAGATGAAACCTTATGTTAACTGACAACATTTTGTTTGCATAAAACAATTATACAATGTTTATTTAAGTACTTCGGACTTTGTTATTTACTTTACCAAAGCTAGCCATTTAAATTAAACTTAATTCTAAACCATGTTATTCAGAAAATGTTTCATCACGTTAACTAGCTTACAAAATATGACCACCACTACTTTATGTTCCAGGCCGAACACTTACACCCTGACAAAAGCTTTTGGTGAAGAAGTTGTCGTAAACGAGGGAGCAGGACTTCCACTTTGTATCGTGCGACCGAGCATCGTCGGGTCAACGTATCAAGAACCATCACAGGTTTGAAAACAAACAAATGTCGCAATCAAGGTTTTTCCAGATGTCCGTTACAATTTACCGTAAAGTGCAAGGCCACTTGGTGTTATATTTCTAAAAAAGTCAACATGCCATGCAGTGTTAAATATTTTCTTCTAGTCTACATGCAAAGTAAACACAAAAGTTCAACCTCATTTCAGTTCAGAGAAAGTTGGTTGTTTGTAGATTTCAGGAAAAGTAAACGGGAAAGTTCAATCTCACTTTGATTCTTAGAAAGTTGGTTGTTTGTACATTTCAGGAAAAGTAAACGGGAAAGTTCAATCTCACTTTGATTCTTAGAAAGTTGGTTGTTTGTACATTTCAGGAAAAGTAAACGGGAAAGTTCAATCTCACTTTGATTCTTAGAAAGTTGGTTGTTTGTAGATTTCAGGATAAGTAACTGAAATAGTTTGACCTTCATTTTGTTCTGAGAAAGCTACTCATTAACTTGTTTCAGAATTTTAATTTCACATAAAGGCAAACAAATACTGTGATCATCTGGTTCAAATGCAGTTCATTTCTGTGAAAGCTTTATTAACCAGTTTCTGAAAAAGGATTTCTGAAAAATAAACACATCTATGGAAATACCTAATCTTCCCCCCTTTTTCCAAAAAATATACTTATTACTCAAATTTTCTGTTTTGTTTAACCGGTAAATATAAAGAAAATGTTTAATATATGGCTGGAAAGAACAGTATATTCATACTTATCACTTATTTGTGATTTTTTGAATAATGATAAAATAAAAAGATAAACTAAACCCCCAAATTTTTTTTTCAGGGTTGGATTAACAATGTGAATGGGCCTACTGGTTTGTTTTTGGCTGTTGGAAAAGGATTTTTATGTTCTATATGGGGCAGCGGAAAAACTTTCGTAGACATTATCCCATCAGATTTGGTCGTGAATGGAATAATTGCCGCAGCATGGAAAACTGCTCTGTCCAACCCTCACAGTATGATGTCCTATATGACAGCTTGTATGATGTAACAATAAAAAGTCATATGTAATAAATATAGCTTACTCAAATGTATATTGACCAATAGAAGAATAACCCTAGAAATAGGGTTGATTTTAATAAACATAATGTTTTATTTTTCCAGTCAACTGTTAATTAGTTTTTTTTGTACCATATGTTGTAATTACTGCCTAATCTTTAGTTGAATACAAAACATTTTAGGTCTAACTCCATCTTCAAGCAATAACCAGCTGATTCCACTGAGCGATCATGATATTATGGAAAGAAGAAAAACAATTCCAATTTACAATTTGGTAATTGGGAAAACAAATCCTTTGCCCATTCAAAAATTAGGTAGGTTCCAATTTTGTAAAATAAAATTATGTATAGGGACCTCATAGTACTCCAGGCCAATTAAAGGCATCATACTGAATTAAGCCGGTCCCCCAACCATTCATTACTATATGGCACAGCTTAGGCTAGAAAAAATCTATGCTGTGGTGGGATTGGAACCCACAACAGGAGTCTTTCTGGGACTTGTGCATTCCCAACTGAGCTACGCAGGCTCAGTGGAGAATCCGCCGAAAGTTGAATCACAAGCACCGTTGCCTGCCTTATATGCTGCACATGTCAGCTTCTTAGTAGGTGATCGCCAGTTTGACAGTACCAACCTTTTGTACTATGATTTACAATAAGTATGCCGTGATCTCTTGTCTGCATTAACACTTGATGGCTGATCCCAGTTTGAATGTTTTCATCTCAGCTGTATAGGGACCCATGTGTTCCTGCTTACAAAAACAATTCTAGGTTTAGTATAAGCGGCAGTGTTGAACTTTTGTCTTAGACTGCACCTGTAAAGTAGTTAAAATTTATGGGGCACCATTGATAGTAATATGAAAATAAAAAGAACTGAAGATCATATCCAGTTATAAATTGTTTGTCTTTTAAATGCACCAGGCACATACTATGTTAACAAATTGAGTAATATGGTTTATAATGCAAATGGCAGTTTCTAATCAGTGTGGATTTTTACATTAAACAATGACTAGTTTTTGTTTTTTAAGTTACGATGCTTCACAACTCTTTCATGGTTTATCCTTTTGACAACGTGATTCGACGTCCGAATGTTCAAATCACACCCTACAAGTATGCCACTGATATTCTCTATTTTATATCTTGTAAACTTTATCCCTACGCACTCACTGACTGAAGTTTGATACTTTACCAAAAGTGTTGTATCCAGTGGTGGGATTCAAACCAGTAATGCTAACCGGTTCGCTGATCTCATAAAATTTCGTCAGATGGTTCTATAGAACCGGTGCGAACCGACTGAATCCCACCACTGGATGTATTTTGTTATATCGGAGGTTGACAAATTTTTTACTGAAGGTCAAATAAAAATTACATACAATGGCCACATAGCTTACCTAATGCAGAGCCATTCTAAAGTATTGTCTACAAAGTGGTTTAGCGACACCAGCTGAAGTAAAAACTTCTGGGGCCTGGTTTGGGGATCTCTGCTTTGCAGAATCAATAAAAAATGCAATAAATCTTTATCATTTTTGGGCAGCTGATCTTGAAGGTTTTGTTAAAAAGATACTTGATTGCATTCAGGTTTTCATCTGACAGAGTTATGACATATTCTAATTTTGTTGCAGACATCTCCACAGACTCCTTGCATTTGTTTATGAGTATGTTCCAGCTTATGTGTTTGATCATGGACTAAAAATGGTCGGACGAAAACCAAAGTATGTATATGTATTTCTTATGACATTATTACACTAGTTTTGCTTTATATTAATCTGGGTCAGTAGTTTACATCTTTTCTTCACCAAACAAAGTTTTGGTTTAAATTTTGTATCAATAAACTTTAGGATTAAACTTGGTGTTTTTCAACCACTGTGAGCAGTAAAAGGTTTCCCAGTGCTTGTTTGTAAAGGGTACAATGATTAACTATAGTAAAAACTTTTAATGACACATAAAGGTGTAAATCGCACCACTATAATGTAAAACCCCATTTTAATACTACTTGTTATTAAAAGCAGTCTTGCTTATCACACAAATGTTTAAAAATCTTGTTGTCAAACAAAACTGTTTTTTGTTGATCTGACGCAACTTCATAATCATAAATTTTCCACAGAGCAATGAGACTGAATCAAAGAGTTACTGATAGTTTGAAAGTGCTTCAGTATTTCATTTCCAACCAGTGGAGTTGGGATGTCACAAAAACAAAAGAGCTCATGTCACAGTTAAAACCGTCAGATCAAAAGGTTGGTGCATAATATTGACAAAATAACCTGCATAATATTGACAAAATAACCACTTTTATAGAGTTTCAACTTTGATGCACGATCAATCAACTGGCAGACGTACATTGACCGATATGTAATTGGCTTGAAAAAATATTTGTTGAAAGAAGATCTTGACAATTACTCAGCTCAGAGGCGCCGTCTTCAGAGGTAAAAGTTAGCTTTGCTTGCTGTCACAACTTGTTTACCAAATAATATTGCTGCAGAGTTGTAAATCGGGCTTAGGTTTCTTAAAAACGGCCTTGATTCGAGCCCGACTTTACACTCTTTGTCAGTATTTTGTTGAATAAATTTAACTACTAAGTAACCAGTTGCAGGACCTGACCTAATGTCAAACAGCACTAAAGCCTTGTTTATTAACAATTGCCTATTGTGTTTGTTGTGTTGGTCTTTCCTGAGGCTTCAATGCATATGCCTGTCAATCAAATATTCAGGCCTAAATGAGCTTTTCAAAAATGTTTCGGGTCCAGACCGGGTTTCGGGCTGGTACTTTCAGATTCGGGGGCCAGTTTAGGGCCCGTTCACAACTCTGTGTTGCTGAGCTCTTAACAAGCAGGCAATAAGGCTGTTAATAAATACCAAGATATTACAATAAACTTGTCAGAAAACCCATGAACAAATTAGATTGAATTAAATTGAATAATGACGGATTTCTCAGCTTAATCAATGCATTGTTTTTTAGAATTCAACTTCTTGGCTACTTTGGGCAAGCAGTCACTTTTCTTGTTGTTTGGCGCTTTTTTGTGTCCAGAACCAAAATAGCGAAGAATATCTGGCATTTGGTAATGTCGCAGGGAATCAAGTTCTTTCAGTATTTCCAGATTTCAAGCTCGTTGCCTAAAAGTAATATGTTGAGACTACCAATGTGGACAATCCCACTTAAAGTGTAATACCTAGTGTTCAAAAAGTTTATTGTTGTTGTTTTGCCTTTTCATTTTTATCCATTTTATAGTTGGCATGAAGAAAAACATTGTTTTCAATTTCTTTGGATTTAAACCGCCTGCCAAACATTAAAGTGTTGTATTCTGTACATGTCAATTTTACTGTGATTTATATTTGCTTAAACTTGTGTTATCCGTTTAAATGCAATTTCAGACTGTGTATATTTCAATTAATTGTTGCAATGCTAGTTGTCTGCACTTTTAGTTATGTTTAAAAATGAAAATGTGGATTTTAATTAATTTGCAACTACTGTAGTGTTATTTGCAATGCTCTTGCTGTTCAACTTCGTGTTTCATTTCTTTTCAATTTCCTTCAGATATAAAATAACAAAACATGTTACAAACGTTTTAATTTGATTTGTTGTTTGCTTTGATCTAAATTGAGTTGAGTTCATATAAATTAATGTAAAAGATTGTAATTACTTCCTTTTGAAATGTGTTTCAGTTCATTTAGTTCAAATAAACCTAGTAAAATAGCAAACATTTTTATCGCACAATATAATATATTTTTTAGGAATTTTGGATCTGCACGATCGTAAGTTATGAGAAAGTCACATTCTAAAATTGCGCTAAAAAATATTCCATACTTAGGTACAATACAGGGTGTAATGTAAACAATTTCTACAAGATTATGGTTTTTCACCCGAGTAAATATGCTATATCTTATGTGAATATTTTAACGATTATTTAGAAAATTAAATTTCTGAAAACTGTATTAGTGGATTGCAGCATTTTACAAACAAATATTAATGTTTTAAATTGCCCTTTATTGTTTGTTGTTGTACCTAAGTCGATGTTTTAGTATTAGCGCCGATATTTGGTTTCGGTGACAGACAGTAGCAGGTGGATTTAAGTTTCTAGCGTGTGTGATGTGAAGTTGCTATCAGGTATTGTTGTTATTATTATAGTTGCAAAAGGGTTAAGTTTTAGTCTTTTACCCCCAATGTGACAGTAAAACATTATATTTTTGTTTTTCAAATTTTGTACACACGCTACGTACTTTACTTCAAATAAATTCAGTTTCAATTTTCTAAAAAAGTGTATTCAACGTAATCAAATCATGTACTGCGTAAAACAAGAAAATAGAGAAATAAAAGTGCAGACAGTGCACACTGTTTCGATCTATTAGGTCTCATCAGTGCAGCTGGTTGCGAGAGATCTGCTGTGGAAATAAAACTTTTAGAAAAATAGACAAACAGATTGCAAAACTGTTAAGTGGAAATGGGCTTGGTTTCTACAGGTTATCTTAATGTGACAAACGGAATAAATGCAACATCATACTGCTTTCTAAGTTTTTAATAGTTTAAAATTGTTACATGAAACAGATTTTGTATTTTTGTAAATGGTGCCAGTTTGTATTATGTAACAATGTGAATTATCATTGATATTGTGGGATAAATGCTGCAATGGAACAACGAACCAACATGCAGCCATTTGTGGCTCCCAAACCAAGGCCGAAAGTTGGTGGAAAACCTGCAATTGCAGCAAAACCAAGTCATCTTAAAAAAGAACCATCTTTTGACAAATCGGCAACTGGTGTAAATAAAAATCTTGCTAAACAGCCATCCCTTAATCATATGACCCCCAAAGTGTGGGTGAAAGCTCCTTTGGTCCGCGAGAATGAACACAAACCTGTCCATCAAGATCCACCGCAGCGAAAAGTACCTCCAAGTCCATTTGGCAGTAGCGTGTGGAGACCAGTACATCAGATGCATACAAAACCTGCAGTAGAGAAGAAATTAAGTAATGGATCAACCCAAAAACCTGAAATTGTCCCTCCAACTTTGGTGGAGACTCGTGAAGACGAAAAATTCCCAGAAGATGACACAAAAACTTTAACGGGGGAAATTGATAAGAAAGAAGAATTTTCAAAACCATCGAATTTAAAATTTAGTCCAACACTTTCTGGGCCAAGAACTCCTATCCCATACAGGTACTATTGAAAAACTATATATAGTGTGGTTTGACTGTGGTTAAATGTTTAAACAAAACAATATGTGTAATTTAGTTTTGTATGTGATGCTATATAATTATGACAGATCAGATATGTTTAGTTGAAACTAAACCATTTTACCATGATCTCATTCTAAAAAAATGTGTGATTGTAATAAAAACCTAAATTTCGGTAACCTGAATTTGGTAATTTATTTATATATGTACTTATACAGAAGTATATGTAAACAATATTGGATGCCGGCAAACTAAGTGAAGTTAATTGTTCTGAGTATATAACTCCTTACATATCTTATGGTGCAGACCATCAATGCGACGAGATGCAAAAAGCCCTGGGATGGGAAATCTCATAAAAATGTGGGATACAAAAACTAAAGAAGCTCCACAAAGCAGGGAACCACTTCAAGCCATCAAACAAAGATCTAACACACATCAAGGTGAAACGTGGAAGTCAGTTTCAATGCACAAAAAACAATCCGTTGATGAAAATAATTCCACGCATGATTCTGGCAGCGCTTTTAGAAATCGAGCCTCGTCAATTCAATTTCAATCACCGAAACCTTACATAAATCGCTCATCTGCTAAAAGTTATCAGCATTCTGAAAGTACAGGCACACTAATTGTGTCTACGAATGATCAAACTTTTGCATTTGATGAATCAGCAATCCATAAATATTCCGCCAATCCTGAAGAAGAGAATTCTTCAGTGCAAGGTAAGTTGCAAAATTGCAAAAAGTGAATATTTTCGTTTTTTGGATGCACAGCGCTGAATTTGTGACGGTCAAGCTTAAAACAGTGGCAATTTCCAAGTGATCTGTTGTTAAACATGATTTACACAATTGTATGCCAAACCGAAATTTTGTGTCATTGCAGTTGGTTTACAAAAAAGTGTTAAAAATGTCCATCATTTCAAGCATGGGTATGCAACCTGAGGCCCATGGGTCTAATGCAGCCCATTGATTAAAGGTTGTGCAGCCTGCAATGATGCTTGAATTTCAAAAGTACTGGCAACTGAGTCAAATTACCATATATTTTTGAGCAGATTAATGCGCCAGGTGCTATTTTTCTGCGACCTGTCCATATGTGGCTAGAATTAAATGCGAATTATACTTGTAGTTATGCATATTTGGTAAGCAACAAAGTAAAATCACCTTGTGTTATACACAGGTGCGGCCCGCGATCTAATCTTGGCAATTGCATTTGGCCCCACAGTAACAAGGTTGCACACCCCTGATTTAAAGTTACATTTTAGGGGTTGTCAAAATCCAGTTTCACTGTTTGTTTCTTTGGATTTGTTTTGGCAAACAAACTGTTTTACATGCCTAATTCGATTTATAAATAAAAAACAGTTTATAGACCCCAGATAACAAGAAATAAAATATGGTACCCCAGATAACAAGAACTAAATACTTTAACAGCCAAAGCTCCCAAACCTGAAGAAACCCATTCAAATGTTGAAACAAGAATGACATCGCAAGAAATACTTGCAAACGCTGACGTTGCGATATACAACATTCCTAGTGACAGTGATTCACTGGAGGATAACCCGGGAATGAATATTGCAACTTATGAGGATTTCGATGAAACTGACTCCGGTGTAACAAGTGCAGTTTATGCAGTGGCAGACGACGTTCCCTACCCTCCTCATCATTCTGCAAGTATAAGGAGTTTGCAGGGATATTTACCGATGTCCGGGAATGTTCCAGACTCTATGGTTGAGATACGATATGAGCGGATGTCCCAAGAAGTGCATGTAAGTGTGAAATAATTTTGTTCACACCTTAGGGTTTTGAAAATCCAAAAAGATATAGACTAACCAATATACAGATGTAGAGCATATATTTATGGGTCCCCTTCCCTGAAGGGGACACATATTGATTTTACTCGAAATGTTTTCTTTTTTTTTCTTCCTTTCCCCCCCCCCCCCCCCCCGAAGTTTGTCCGACTCGTTTTTTCATCAAATGTTTGATGGATTTGGCTGAAGTTTACACAGATGGTAGATATAGTTATGTAGATGTGCATTCCACTTTGTTTTTGTTGATAACCCCAGTATTTACCCCGCTAGGCCCCTAAAATGGGTGTTTTTACCCAAAGTTTGTCCGACTCGTTTTTCCATCAAATGTTTGATGGATTTGGCTAAAATTTACACAGATGGTAGATATATTCATGTAGATGTGCATCCCACTTTGTTTTTGTTGATAACCCCAGTATTTACCCCGCTAGCCTCCTAAAATGGGTGAGTTTTTAAACAGTGTCAGAATTGGCTGAAATTTGGATTTCTTGTATAGTATGCCATTTATAGGTGTCGATTGTTGTGTTCAACCCTGTAGTCCTAACATTTACCCCACAAGCCCTTAAAGTGTAAAACGTATTTGTATGTTACTGCGCACCACAAACGAAAGATTTCTTTGGAGCAATAGTGTTACAAGGGCAACCAGTTGTATGTTGCTCGTTGGTGGGTTGCTTGGTGGTCGTTTTTGCGCCATGGCAGTTTGGGGCTTGTTAACAGCCCTATGACGTCAGGAACATTAATGGTTGTTGCTCAAAATACCTCTAGTGATCAAAATTTTAAACATTCTCGGATTGGGCTGAAATTTTGCAGTACTATTGATTGAGTCATTGTGGTTTTTATATATTTTTTAGTTTGTGTGTCGAACGCAATTAGTTGCCCTACTAGCCCCCTAAAATGGGTCAGTTTTTTAAAACGTTAAATAGGACATACTTCAAACAATATCTGGGGTGAATCTAATTTTATAGTTTGTATTCTACATAGTATTATTATTTAAGCCCAGTGCCGAATGCTGTGTTTTACCTTACAACACCCGACTTTCTCATGGTTATCTCTTGAATTGCATTATTTTCAACTTTGCATGTGTGGGGACCCATGAGTTTTTGCCTGCAGAAACGACTAAAGTTATAAAAGACGATGGCTAATATGGGACCCAATACAAAATAAGCAAAGGAAATATATTTATGTTTTAAAATAGGTTATAGTGTATATGCAAGGGCAATATGTGCTAAGCCACCCTTCTAGTTTCAAATGTAACTTGTCATTTCTGAAAATTAATAGGTAAGTAATCAAAAAAGCAATAAAAGTAGCAATACTAGGAATGGAGCAATGCATTTTTATGTAATTGTCACAAAGTAAACATTTGGGTGATAAGTCCTGTGATTGGTTTACACATAAGTTGTAGATGCCTGCATTGTTCACTTGAGACAGATAAGTGTAAAGTAGAAGTATATACGTGTGTAAGTCTGGCTTGTAAAGTCGTTTTGCCTTCAGGCTTTCTCGCTTGTTCAAGTCACCTGGCAAGTTACTTGTCATAAATGTTCAGTTGTGAATTGCAATACATTATATATATATGTAAGACTTTTTAGTATTTTTACTTCTGTTAATTTACTAGGGGTTAATAGTTAACAGTAAGTTTAAAATGAATTTGTGTCATTTTTAACCAAATGATCTGTACAACTTCTTTAGAAATTTACTCTGAAGTTTTCCTACAATGGCAGGAGAATGAATTGTGCCAAACAATTGCCCTCTGTTGTTAACTTTGATGTAATGTAGAACCATTGCTTGGATAATGAGCATAACTTTGCAATTCAAAGTGTTTGCATTACCAGCTAGTGTTTGCATTACCTTTCAACTAGGACCTTGCAAATGTTTTAAAGAGCAAGCTGAAGTTAGAATTGAAAGACCAATGTTTGTGTGTGTTTGTGTGTGGTTGTGTGTTTGTGTGTTTGTGTGGTTGTAGTAATGCTCTAAATGTTTGTCATGTGTGAGTAAACAACCACTGATGATTGGTACAAACTAGTTTCACTTTGAATTTAAAGTATCTCTCATTAATTCTCTGTGTTTTTCAGCTTCCATCAAGCAATTATGGCAGTCAAGTTGTTCCACCACCAGCTGTGAAACCCAAATCTACACCAGAATATCACGAAATCGACCCAAATGGTAAAAAGAAATAGTTCAGTAACATATATATAGACAGTGGTGGGATTCAATTTTTTTCTCACCCTTTTCTATCACAAAAGTTATGTCTTTCAGCCGGTTCCGTTACAAAAGTTCATTGACAGTAACCAGTAATGCTAACCGGTTCGACCCAATTGGTAAAAACAAATAGTTCAGTAACTTATGTATATATATATTAACAGCTATACCCACTTTTCAGTACATTGCTTGCAATACCAAAGCTTGTGATATTTGCTGTATTGGCAATTTGAACCTTACAATGTTAATTAAGCACAGCTTGTTTGCTGTCTCCAATCTTTGTTTGCTCAAAAACACTAAACTAGGGTTATATGACAAAACACATTCACAGAAAGTTTGCTTGGGGTGTAGATTTTTAAATGTACAACCTCACCATGGGTATATTACCTGTAAGTGGTTTTGTTGCCAAAATCAAAATTATCACTAAACAACTGTTGGGATAATTTTTCCACACCAATAGAAAAGATTAACCCGTTTCGAAAATTGTTTGATAAATTTTTGTGATAATTTACAAAGTTGTGTGAAAGAAAAGGTTAACTGTATTTTTAGGCTGAAATATTTTTGTGAGGAAATAAAATTTCGATGTTTGTCTTCAAGTTCCTCTTTTTCTGGAGGCTTAAAGCATTAGCTTAATGGGAGAAAATATCTTTAACTCTGTTTGATGTGTTGATAGGGTTGATTAAAACATATTATTCTCCCAACTGAATTTTATGGGATGGTGTTTTAAAGCATTTACGCTGCTTGAAAATTTAAACCGATTTTTGCTTTTCAGCCAAATCAACAGCACCTACAAGTAATTCGGCATCAATTTATCATTTTCATTTAATTTCAATCATTCCTATTTTAGCCAGTTTATACAGCATTTATACAGCATGTATTTTTATGTTCAATTTTTCATTTTAGTTCACCAATTATATGATGAAGTAAATCTTTGATTGCTTAAACATTTTAGTAAATTTTGACTCATTTATTGAAATTTATGAGATTTTCTCCTAATGTTGAAGAGAAGAACAATTTTGTTTATTTTTCATTTGTTACATCACAGCATGTAAAACAGTTTCAGTTCCCTGTGAGAATTGTTCCCGTTTTTTTTTGCATTTTATCATGTTTTAATCTTTAAAAACTATATATTTTTTTGACATAATATGAAAATGTTTCAATCATTATGCTGCAATATAAATAAGAAAATCAAAAGTTGTTAAGTTTTCATTTTGCTTTTTATTTCATTTTTTTATTTTGATATTGTGCAATGAATTAATTTTAATTACCCCTTTACCCCCAGTGCCCCCACCCCCCGACCGAGACCCTCCACGATTGCCCCCGGGGATAAAACCCCTTGTAACGAGCAAATCGGTGGACGAAGACCCCCCACCCTTGCCCCCCGATAATGTTGTTGGTCGCCGCAGTATGATGCTGACAAGAGAAAAGAAAAAACTAATTGTAAAAGATTTGAAAGATAAAGTAAACAGCGGTAAGACGGCAATTATTTGTGCAAAGAGGATTTCAGCTGGTTAACTTGCTACCTTATGTTTTTACCACTTTTTTACCATTTGCAGCTGGTTAACTTGCTACCTTATGTTTTTACCACTTTGCAACCCAATCTTCTGTTTACAGACCCTCATTTGTTGTTACAATGTTTAACAAAGCTTTGCAAACTTCCAAACCAATTTGTTTTATGATCCTGTAGCATTTGTGAATATATTTTTATTCTTGTTTTGCATAATTTGTAACTTGCTTTACAATTCTCTGCAATTAGTTTTCAACGCAATTAAATCGATTCAAGTGTAAACTTATGATTTTGTGGAAGTAAAAAATGTACAAATGCATTTCTTTTCCATTAAGGCACCAAGAAATTGAATTACGTTGATGTGGAGATCTCGTCAAATATGGGAAATAATTTTGTCCGTTCAACTCACCAACCGAAGACAAATTACAGCGATGTTGTTGTTTTGTCGGAAAGTGAAATTGCCACCAGAGATAGAAGTGGTTCAGGGTAAGTTCAATTCAGAGATAGATTATTTCTTCTTTGTTCCTGGCAGCAGATCTTAATTAATGGTTGCTTATACTTCTACACCCTTCCTTAAGGGGACAAGAATTGTTTGTGCACATATTTTTTTTCTTTTTTATCGCTGGTTTGTTATATGTGTTTAGTCAAGAAAGAGTGCTTCAAATTTACAAAGATGTTAGCTATTGATCCTCCTGAAGTTTGACCCCAAATGACCCAGCAGTTCACCCACAGGCCCCCAAATCGTTTTGTTTTAACGGCTTTGATTACTAAAATACAAAGTATTCTGAATGATTTTATAACTTTTAGTTAATTTGATTTTCTGTCTTTTGAGGCACAACTCTTCAAAAACATCCACCTGTGTAGAATTTTTTTTTAATAGGAAGTTCCAACAAGTTCGGGTGTTTTCATCTCACTAATATTTTACCTCTATTAAGAGACTATAGCTCTTAAAACTAAGTTTTGTCATAATTATATGGTTGAGTAATATCTGAATGATACAGTGGTATTTGAACTTGCATCCTCATGTTTTATGCAGAACCAGTGAAGAAGGCTTGAGCAGCGTTCCAAGGAATAAAAACAAAAAAGTGAAGAACAAAATACAAGCTTTGTTTACTTCCAAAGAAAATAACAATGCTTCCCCGGAAAAACCAGCTGAAAAAGTGAGATTTTTGTCAGTTTTGCTTTTGACAATGTTTTGAATTTTTAGCTGCCAATTACGAATTTCATTCTTATACTGCTGTAAAATGTTTTAAACAAATAACATACGTCCCATTAGACAAAGTTTTTACTGTTGAAAAATAAGCCTTAATGATGTTGTTGCTTGCTGTGTGTTTGACTCTTCATACAAATCTCAAAATTCTTATGTCTAAAAAACAGATTTAACAAGTCTTTGTATGAAACCATGCACTTCTGTCTGCCAGAATAAAGAAGTCACAAATACATCAGCTGATAATAAGCGTGTGAATATGTCATGAATATGTAACTCAAAACAGTGAATGTACTAAATGCAAAGGCAGTGTGTTGTACTCAACCATTATAGTTTTATTTACTGTATGTGAGAATACAAATTCAGATGACTGTTGACTTGTGGGAACAAAGTCAACAACAAAATTGTGCTTAAATTGTTATTCTCCCTGCACTATTAAACTTTTTCTGCACTGTGGTGATTTTTAGCTGGTGAATGGTTGCTCTTAGTAAAATTTTCTAAACTTTTTTTAACATGACATTTAGGAGCAGTTGACTGACTTTGAAAAAGAACGAAACAAGAAAAAACGGATCAGTGGAAGGTTTCTGCGCAAGAAGAAAACAGAAAATGAAAAGGTTCCCAAACTTTTTACGTTTTTCTTTGTTTTAGTAAAACACTTGCAATCGCTTCCTGCTACTGACATTATAATCGCTTCCTGCTACTGAAATTTTCTAACATTTTATCGTTGCAGACCTCTGTTGCATTAAACAACTAGTATTATAATAAACAAATAGCAAAACAAATCCGATTTGGCATTTTTGCCTCTATTCATGTTATTCAGTTTAGAATATCACCTACTATTTTGTTGGGTATTTGCTTTTGGCCTTTTTTATTGAATCATTGTCAAAAAGAATCCCACAGTAGCCAGAATGTGTGTTTTGCAAAATGTTGCTGTTTTCTCATCAGTCATTGACTACAAACAGATGTTAGCTATAAAAACCACATCATCTGTGTATCACTTAAACACAACTGAAACATCATGTATATTTTAACAAAAGTAATTAGTAAACTAATAAATTTGGTTGTTTGAACAGAACAAGATTTATCTATTAAAAGAAAATTGAAATCTTATAAGCAAACCGTGCAACATGCAAAATAGATGTTTTCTTTTTGTTTTACAGGATTTTTATCGATACATAGTTATGAACATTAAGGTTAAATACATTCAAAGGTTTTGGTTGTTTTGTGTTTCAGAACAAGAAAGACCAACGAAACAGTGATGCAGCAATGAGAAATGCAGAATCCGATTCAGGGACGTTCGATCTTGAAACGACGTCATCTGCTACTTCCACCAACACATCAAGGTATTTTGGAATTGTTGGATGTAAAAATATCTTGATAATGTATTGTTGTCGGCAAAAGTAGAATTTATAGATGTTTTGTGTTTGTGAAATTCATACTTTGTCATTTCTTTTGTTAGTGTTTATACATGTAGCAAAACTCGAGCTATGAACTACAATTTTCGTACAAATCACCCAACAACAACAGTGCAGTTTTTTGCCACTAAAATGTATAAATTGAGGCCTTTTACTGCAAACAAAATATTAATTATCACTAAATAATCCATATCGGTCTATCTCTAATATTAAAGGATCATTTTATCAACACACTAATGGCCCAAAAAGTTATAATGTGTGGTACTGAAATGATGTAGAGCAAAGCTTTCCTCAACCTTAATACATCATCATCCACTTTTTCACTATTTATAAAATTTGAATGCAATTTCCACCCACAATTGTAATCGCACGTATTTTATGACTAAGTTTCACTGTCCACCTAATGTTCAAAACATTCGCAGGTGGGTGTCATTGTCCAGATATACAAATTATTATGATTTTTTTTGCAATATATAAGTTTTTAAAGCGCTTACCCATAGTTATGAACATGAAGATTAAAAATGTGTAAGCTAGTTGCCAGCCATAATATCAAGTTGATATAGCTCTTCTGGCAATTGTATGGCAAAAGTGTTATTTACCCTGATGAAGGCGACCTGTATAGGACGTCGAAACGTCGGAATAAAATAGATTTGCCAGAAGAGCTCTATAAACATGAAGATTAAACATGGATGCAACATTGTCTTTAACAATCTGCCCTTTTGTTTTTCTGTTACACACTTTGTGTCTAATTGAGCAAACATTTTTTCTTCAAAATTGTCAACAAAGAACAATATGTTCTGCTTTGGACAGTTTCACTTTCAGACAATTGTTTGGAAAATATTTTTAACTCATGCAACCATTCATTTCATGGAAAGTGAAACTTTGCAGGCAACTTCCAAAAATTCATTTCAAACAATAGCTAACATGAAATTACTTTACATAGAAACGAAATTCCTGGAATCTTTTCTTTGTTTAGCCAAGGCACTCTGTTTTTATTCCAAAAATAAATGAACAACATCTATTTACTAAAGCAGAGATTCTCAATTTTTCTTTCTGATTTAGGAATATTTTCGCTAATTTCATTTTGGAACATGCCACATTGACCATTGGCACATATGCTTTTGTGACTGTGCAAGTTTCAGGGTATATTTGTGTGTATGCTCTGCTATGTGACGAACTACTGGTTAGTGCATCTGCCATTTCTCTATTGTGTAAAAGAGAGCATTGTTTTCATGATGAATATTTCCAGTCAGGCTCGACAATTGATAATCAGTCAAGCAGAAAATAAAATGATTTCACCTAAGATTCATGATGTAGAAAATAGCAATAAATTACGTTTTCAGGTATCTGAGTTTCTAAATCAGGCATTTTATTGCATTGTGCACCATTCTAAGACAAATTAGCTGATGCCCAATGCCCACTGTGCCATTTTAAACGTATTGATCTATATATCTTCTCTGTAATGTTGAAAATTATAAGTTTTTTAATGGTTTTGTGTTGTAGCCCCAACATTAAATTTGACCACTAGTAGACATAAGCTAAGATGAATAAATTCATACTGGGATCAACCCTGAACATCATTTCTAGCCTTTGCCTTGCCATATGAAAATGCTTTGGAGACTGGCCTGATTCGGTATATCGCCTATATATGGCCTTGCATATTATGAGTTTTGTCATGATCTCTGATCTGTATGGAAGCTTTAGGACTGACCCCAGTTTGAATGTATTCATCTTAGCTGATCGAAAATCACCTTTAATTGGCCTGGCGTACTATGATCTAGTAGACCTGACTGAAATATGTTGTAATGCAGAAGCACATCGGTGGTAAACACAAGCAGTGGTGGAAGTGCTCAAAGTTCAGGAGACGGAGAAGTTGCCGTCACAAGTTTGCACGGAGACGACAGGACGGTGAAATGGGTGAGATGATCACATAGAAATGCTACCTTTTTTCCCCAGTGTGTAAAACTTATAACGTTAATGCAAAAGTTAACAAAAAAAGTTTAACAAAAACATTTTTCTTGAAAACCTTCTCTTGGTCGAGTTAAACTTCAAGAATAAAATTTAAACTTTCCACACATGTTAATTGTAATAGTCTTCTGTACATTGCTATAAATCACATTAATTTTTCATTTCCATCTTCTGTAGGTAATCCTCTATCAAACTATCTGTCATTTTTTTACAAATGATAGTTGATTAAAAGCGACTTAAAAAGTCAATAAATGACATATTTATTATAAAACACATAATTTATCTTGTACTGTAACAAAATTGGTCCGGTGTTTGTGGCACAAACGTTTTATACAATGAAACATGTTTATGACATCACAGAAGGTCCTTCCCACTGCCAGCCCTGAGCATCGACGTTGGAGCAACGAACCAATGTCCTCCCCGGTCATGCACCCACAATATCACAAATCATCCAGCAACCCCCAACTCTTACCGGAGGGGATTTACCAAGATACAGATGAAATTGAAATAACTCCTGAACCAGGTGATGAAAAGTTGTGTCAGAAAATATTGGTTTGCGACTAATTTTCTCTCAAACTTCTCTTTTTTGCTCCGTTCGATGTAGGAATTTGCCCGGATGTTTTTTTCACTTTCTGATTTCGCATACGCACAAAACCTGCTTACTTTTGTTATGGATCCCCTTCCACGAAGGGACACATATTGTTTTTGTCCGTATTTATGGGTCCCCTTCCCTAAAGGGGATGAGATTGCATGAGATTTAATTGAAAGTATTTTTCCCGTTCATATTTACTGTTTGTTTTTTTGTAATTATATGACAATAATGATGCAAAAAGAATACAGACAAAACTTAAAGTTGGGTTAATGCCTTTTGAAAGTTTTTCCTTAAACATATCAAAATAACCGGAACATTTGTTTGCCGTAAACCTGCACAAACGCACGTCTGGGGATCCATTTGTTTTTGCTTGCAAAAGCAATCATATGTGTAGATCAAATAATGTGCATAGTAAATTCGTCAAGAGGATGTAGAATATATAAAATTTATTCTTTATTTGTGAGCCAGTGTTATTTGAGAGCCAATAGCTTATATATTGAAAACTGTGTTACAAAACTTTAAAGCCAGCACCAACATGTCAAATAGGTACAAATATATTTAGTACAACTTGTGCATCTATTTCTGGTTACGAATATTTTTACATTTAATTTTTTTTACAGACCGTCCTAAAGTGACAAGTTTTCTTCACGGGGCAAACACAACTTCAACACAGGGGAGCGAAACACCCCCCAAGCCCCTTCCCAGACAACAGTCCCTGCCTCAAGTGCAGTTGCCCCAGGGAAACCCCCCAATCAGCCCAGCCCCACCCCGACCCCCCAAATCAGAGGCAATGAAGGATTTTTATTCGACTGAGTATGAGGATGGAGGGGAAGTCCCACCACCGATACCACAGAGAGATGAATCTGATTACATACACGAAGGTTGGTTAAATATAACTTCTAAAAATAAAGGACATGTAAAAGTTTTAAAATATTTTTTTTTGCAAATTTTAAAGTTGGCTGTTAATATCAACCCAGCCTGAGTCTTTTAAGGTTTTATTGCAAACTAGGAAACCACTAAACTATAAAGCAGGGGTATGTATGCCATGTGTTGTACTTATTTTTTTACTACCGTTACTGTTAATCATATTTTGGAACTCTATTACCAGACTTTGAGTGGTGATAAACTGCCAACCACTGCCTTGTCATCTTTGTAAAACCTAAAGCACTTGGAACACTGTTTAATAGAGTTACTTGCATTCATGTTTGCAGAGTTGATTACGCCTAAGACTAACAATTATATTGAAACAAAACACACAAGTGCACGGCAAACAATTTTTTTGTTCTCACCTAAATAGTGTATTTTTCATGACTACTTTATATAAGGACTTTATAAAGGAGTTGTGGACGAGACAATTAATTCAGTGGCTGGAAGTTTGATAATCACACATACAAAAATTGATAATATAGAGCAGGGGTGGGCAACCTGCGGCCAGTGGGCCAAATGCGGCCCCTTGATTAAAGATTGTGCGGCCCGCAGAGACGCTTAGATTTCAAAAGTACTGGCAAACGAGTCCAACTATTATATATTTTTGAGCAGACTAATGCACCCGATGCTATTTTTCTGCGACCTGTGGCTAGAATCAAATACAAATTATGCTTGTAGTTAAGCATATTTGGTAAGCAACAAAGTAAAACCACTTTGTGTTATACACAGGTGTGGCCCGCGATTTAATTTTGTACTCAGCCCCACAGTAGCACACCCTGATATAGAGAAAACAAAGTCTTGGACAGCATATCAATTCAAACTGTTACTTTTGTGTGTGTTGTTTGAAACCATTCACAAACATATTTCTTATATACCAGCATCGAACATCGTGCCTCCATCTCCATACGCGCTGGATGGAACCTCGAAATTCCTTAGCTCTGAGCCGCTGTATCAGGTGACCTATTGCTAGGCAACAAGCAACTTTCCTCAATAACTCTTAATTTTAACAGAAAAGATAACTTCTAAAAAAACTGAATTCAATTTTTTTACCAAAAATAAGTTTCATGATAATCGAAACTGTTGCCATAATAGTCAAAACATCAGGTATTGACTTGAAATGGTCTGTGCTTCATGAAAGAGAACAATTAAAGGTTTTGGCTTTTGCCTCATAATGAGTTCATGTACCCTTCATAGTTTTTAACAAATACTTGATCATGAAACATACTTTGTTTGACTTTGAGCGGTTGATGTAAATGTGCAGCAGCACCATATCTGAACCATGCAAAAAACAACAACTCAAAGGGCATTTATAAGGAGGCAATGGCAATAAAAGAGAGCAAATGGCACAATTCGATGCGAATCAGAGATGAATAGGTAACATCATAAATGTTAACATTTTGATCATTGTGTTTAAACTTTTAGATTTATCGCAATCGTACAATGTCTCACGCATCATCGAAGCGAAAAAACGTAGAGCGTGCAAAGTCAGTTAAGCATGAAGAAGAACGGAAAGGGGAATTAAATTTTGAGGATCTTGGGACTTCTACTTTGTGGAGGAATATTCCTGAGGTTATGAAAAGTGGAGCCCAGGACGGGATGACCCCAGAAGAGCTGAAACTTCAGCAGGTATATATATGTACATATATATATATGGCAAGTTGGGTTTTGCAGGGAAATGCAAATATGGTTTAAGTGTCAGGTCAAGTTTCAGCGTGAAAACCACTAAACCTTAACATAACTACTAATTTATGCTTAAAAAATCAAAATGCATTTGTTTTCGTAAAAACAAATAAAACGCAGCGACAGATATAGGGGTTTTCACATTGAATTTTATTGACCCTGAATCGTCGCAGTTGCTTTACTTGCAATGAGATTTCATTAATAAGAAAATATTTATTATGATTTTTGATTTAAGTATATTTGCATGAGGTGGGCTTTTGGGGAACTGTTTTCCACTACGCGCGAGACAAGTTGCAAAGGCAGTATATAACCTATTGCTTCCAAGCATAATGTCAATTTGTATACAATTGCCAGAAGAGCTCTATAGACTTGCAAAAGCAGGTTAGGCATTTTTGCCACGACAAGGCATTTCTGTGCCTTGTGCATAAAAAGCAGATAATTGACCAAATTCAAACTGTATTTTATGTAATTTAGCTTCATTGATTTTAGATTACGTTTTAGTTACACTTTTTTATCATGTCATCAAAAAACAGTTTCATATTGTCACAGTGTAAAGAGTATCATTTAAACAAACACCACTTCATTTCTTCTTAAACCAGGCTCAGTTTGAAGTGATCACTTCCCAAGCATCATATCTGCGAAGCATGAACATTCTCGTCACCCATTTTATGGAGGATTGGGCGATGGAAAGTTGTGATGTGCTTCCTACCGCCGATCGACATGTTTTGTTTTCAAACATTCAAACAGTGAGAAGTGTTGAACAAAAGTGAGTTGAAAAATTGTTAAATAAGCTAAATGAAACCATCATAGAAATAAGAATAAACTATGTTAGGTGAGCATGTCTCAATCATCAAGCGTTTTTGTCCAAAATTAACAATTTGTGGTCTTAATAAAAATAAAAAGTAATGAACACTATTAAGCAAATCACAGTACGCCAGGCCCATTAAAGGCGTCATACCGAATCAGCCGGTCACCAAGCATTCACCACCATATGGCAAGGCGTAGGCTAGAAAAATCTAGCCTGCGGTGGGATTCGAACCCACGACAGGAGTCTTTCCGGGACTCGCGCTCTATTAAGCAATGTTTTTGTATGTGTTGATATAATCGTGAAATCACAAAAACATTTTCTGGACTGCTTTGTGGTCTAACAGTGCTTTTATGTGTTCAAATTTTTGTTTGCATTTTATAACTTATTGTATTGTTTTTCGTAAAAAAAATCGTTCACAAAAATGCAGACTGTTGCACAGTTGTGTGTTTGAATTTTTTCCAGCTAAATTTTGCTATTCTTTCGCAACTTAATTGGTAAAAAAGTATTTTGTCACCTGCACAAATAAATACCCATTATATTAATGTTTTGCTTAAACCAGTTGCTTTCTAAATTATTTTCTATGGTTATTCTCTAAATTATTCTAATTATTTAGGAAAAATCAGATTGTGGCTTGCTACCAGCTGACATTCATACACTTGATTTTTTTTATTTTAACAGCGTAATAGAAATCACACATTATCACAATTCAAAACAATGTTTTCATGAATCATGACCCGCAACTCTGACTTCAACTTGTTTGTTTTTTGCGTAGATTCCTTCAAGATCTTGAAAAACATTTTTGGAAAGAATTTAAATTGACGAAAATTTGTGAATTGATTGCACAATATGCAAAGAGCGATTTTGATGTCTATGTTCGCTACATACAAAACCAAACATACCAGGATCGGGTGTTAACAAAACTTCAGTAAGTTAAACTATGTTGTTATTTGATAATTTAAACACATTTATTCTGCTGTTGTCCTTTAGTTACAATTGATTAGTTGTCGGTTGAGCTAATAAATGAAAGGCTGCAGACATAGTTTTCAGCAATGGACGTTTCTGTTTCTAGCTCAGAAATTCAAATTTGACAGGGGTGGGATTTGAACCCACTACGTTGCGATCGTCAACTTACAAGCAGTCCCATATAAATCTTAACTCTTATCTCAAATTCGCTTTTACCGTTTACAGGCGATCAAATGGACGATTCCCTGAGGAGTTAGCGAGATTAGAATCCTCCCCTGCATGTAACAAACTTCCACTGTTGTCGTTTCTGCTTCTCCCCATGCAAAGAGTAACGAGGTTACCTTTACTTGTGACGGCGATCGTCAATTCAGCTGATGCAGCTGGTGATATGAAGGCGCTCAAGCGGGCCAAGCACGCCTTAGGTGTCGTTAACAAGGTAAGCTGCAGTCATTATAAACACCACAGAGTTGTAAGTCGGGCCGGGCTTAGGTTTCTTTAAAAAAACAGGCTTGATTCGGGCCTGACTTTAAACTTTGTGTCAGTGTTTGAATAAATTAAATAGCGAAGTAGCCACTAGCCAGTTACTGGACCTGACCTAATGTCAAACAGCCCTAAAACCCCTTGTTCAAGATCATTTGTTTATTGTGTCTGTTGTTTTGTTTTTTTCCTGACGCTTTAATGTCTTGGGCTTGTACTTTCGGGTTCTGACTTCAATTTCAGGCCTGTTTACAACTCTAAACCACCATACCTTGCTCATACAAAAAAAACTTCAGTGCAAATTTTCATTCGACACACATCTTGGCTTGGCCTTGTGGTTTAAAAGATAACTACAAGCAAGAATTTAGAACCATTTCCCACTAATACACAATTTTAGGGTACAACAATTTTCTATTTGTTCAAAATTCAGAGAACCCAACGCACAAAGTAACCCTTAAAAGCTGATCAATATATATTATGGGTCCCCTTCCCTGAAGGGGACACATATTGTTTTTGTCCGTATTTTTTTTTCTTTTTTCTGTCTAACGCTGGTTTGTAACGCTCGTTTGGTCAAGAAAGCGTGCTTCAAGTTTATTCAAATTTGGACAGATGTTAGTTATTAATCCGAGTTTGGTCCCCGTGAAATTTGACCCCGAATGACCCAGCGGTTCACCCACAGGCCCCCAAAACGTAAAATTTTTAAACCCTCGTTTGTAACACTCGTTTGGTCAAGAAAGCGTGCTTCAAATTTATTCAAATCTGGACAGTTGTTAGTTGTTAATCCGAGTTTGGTCTCCGTGAAATTTGACTCCGAATGACCCAGGGGTTCACCCACAGACCCCCAAAACGTAAAATTTTTAAGCGCTCGTTTGTAACGCTGTTTCGGTGAAGAAAGAGTGCTTCAAATTGATTCAAATTTGGACATATGTTAGTTATTAATCTGAACTTGATTTTCCAGAAGTTTGACCCCGAATGACCCAGCGGTACACCCACAGGCCCCCGAAACGTAAATGTGTCTAACGCTCGTTTGGTCAAGAAAGACACTGTAGGCAGAAGTCCCAAGAGAGTACGTTTACGAATAATAGGGCAGAGCGGGAGGCCTCAGCTTGACGTCTGACAGACGTTTTACGAGACGTCGTTTCGGTGATTAGAAATCAGCTGTTTTGCGCAGCAATGCTATGTCGTTTTATTAAGTTATCACTCGCATTTTCAGTTTTGGCAAAGGTTTCACACATATGACGTGATTTAAACCTAATAAGCGTGCTTCGGTTTCGTATATGTCAAGCAAAACTTTGTTAATCAAACTAAATATGAAAAAATAAACTTGACTTTTTTGCAAGATAAATGTTTTATTAAATGCTCGTTGTCAGGTTGGCCGCTGCATGACCATGAGTTACTTAAGGTCAATTAGTAGGTATTACTAACCCAGTTCAGAACTTTCTTTCGTCATAACTTAGCGTTTTTTTTTTTTTTTTTAATCAAATACTCAAGGCATGTAGAAATTAGGTCAAACGGTGTTGTTGAACACTAAGGACCGCGTGCTATTGAAAACGGTGTCAAAAGGTCAAACAGTCGTTTGGTGTGTGCACCCTAAAAGGTTACTACAGGTCAATGGTACTCGTTTCGCGAAACAAAGTTAAATGAAAAACAATTTGTTATGTATACACTTGCAGCAAATCGCGTTTTAACAAATCGCGTTCAATAATAGTGCAAAAAATACAAACAAAATTTTTTATTGTTGGGTTAATGCTTTCTAAAAATTTGTTCTTAACAATTTAAAAATCACCGCAACATTTGTTTACCGTAAATCCGCACAAACACGCGTGTGGGGACCCATTTGTTTTTGTTTACAAAAACAATCATATGTGTAGATCAAATGATATGTATAGTAAATTGATAAATATCGTATAGAATATATAAAATGGAAGTATATCAGAACGCCACTCTTCTAGTTTTACCACGTATTGTTGGTAACCATGCCAACCGTCGAACTTGAGTGACGTCATTTTTGTTTTCACGCAGCTTGTGAAGAAATGCAACGAAGGAGCGAGAAGAATGCAACAGACCGAACAACTCGCAGAAATAGCATCGCAACTCGACTACTCGCAATCGGTGAAAATGTTTGCACTCGTGTCGCAATCAAGGTGAGTTACAACAGTCGAAATTCGAATCCATTGTTCAAAAGTTCGATTCCATTGTCAAACAACTGCAATCCATTGTCAAAAATTTCATGTTTATTTGTTCAAAAGTTCGAAATCCATTGTCCAAAAATTCGAATCCATTGTCCAAAAATTCGAATCTATTGTCCGAAATTCGAATTCATTGTCCAAAAATTCGAATCCATTGTCCAAAAATTCGAATCTATTGTCCGAAAATTCGAATTCATTTCCCCAAATCGATTCCATTGTCCAAATGTTCGGATCCATGGTTCAAAGTTTGAATCCATTGTCCAAAAAATCAAATCCATTGTCCAAAATTCGAATCCATGACCCAAAATTCTAATCGACGCCTAAAATTCGAATCCATTGTCCAAAATTCGAATCCATGACCCAAAATTCTAATCGACGCCTAAAATTCGAATCCATTGTCCAAAATTCGAATCCATGACCCAAAATTCTAATCGACGCCTAAAATTCGAATCCATTGTCCAAAATTCGAATCCATGACCCAAAATTCTAATCGACGCCTAAAATTCGAATCCATTGTCCAAAATTCGAATCCATGACCCAAAATTCTAATCGACGCCTAAAATTCGAATCCATTGTCCAAAATTCGAATCCATGACCCAAAATTCTAATCGACGCCTAAAATTCGAATCCATTGTCCAAAATTCGAATCCATGACCCAAAATTCTAATCGACGCCTAAAATTCGAATCCATTGTCCAAAATTCGAATTCATCAGGGCTGCTCGTGTTAGGGTGCTGCGATTTGGATAAACCGCGATTTAGGTGAAAAATGCCATTTTTATGTTAACGTTTGGATAGGAAGGAGCGAAACAAAAGGCTAACCTGCCGTCAGTTTAGATTAGGCTCAAAAAATGGCAAAGTTTAACTTAAAGCGTTGGGACCTAGAAAATTTAACGAATGCTCGAAAATTGACTTTGAGTTTAACTTGAAGCGCTGGTTGAAACTTTGCGACGCAGGCCAGCAAAGGTTTGTGTACATAGCGTCGTATTGTTAATTGCTGTCAATGCTTATTATGTTCTATTTGAACAAGAAATTAACTGATTTGCCTAACTGTCTGCCAACGATGAGCTATGTGGAAAATGCTATTTCGTACTTGTTTTATCAAAAACATACGAACCGTCTGATTTACTGGATGTGGATGCAAATTTAGCTGTTTATGCTGAGCTGTCTTAAGAAGACCAGTTCACCTAAGATGAATATTTAAAACAACCTCACCCACTTATTGTATGCACGTCGCTATCAGTCGAATCCCGGAACAAAGAAGCTAGTAGTTTCCCGGCCCGGATTTATTCCAAACTGAACGACGCAATTTGGCCTGATCGCACAGGAGCTGGTCACGGCAAAGTTGCAAGTCGGGCCGGGTTCGGGCTTAGGTATTTGTGAGAAAACGGGCCTGACTTCACCTTCCGTGTCCGAATTTTTTTTTTAATAAAGTCACTCAGCTAAGTTACAATTCTCCGGCTTTGACCTAATGACCACCCTACACTAAAACGTATTGTTTACCCCATTGTCTACTATTGTTCAATGTGTTTGTTGTCTTTCTCTTTTTTTCTTTCTCATCCTTTGTTGCAAGGCTTTTTTGGATAGGTCTGTCAATCAAAATTTCGGGCCTAAACAGGCTTCTCAAAAACGTTTCGGGTTCGGGCCGGGCTTCGGACTTATACTTTCGGGTTCGGGCCGGGTTCACGCTCAGATTTCGGGCCGGCTTGCAACTCTGGTTCACGGCGAGGGGAATATTATGTCATCCAAGAAAGGTGCCGTTCAACGGGTTTATCAGTATACCGGATATCGAGCATACGCACCGGGCTGTAGAAACGGACGAGTTCATACAGTCCCGAGCTGGATATCCCTTCTCGGCAGAGGTCACTTCTGTTCAGTATTTTTTATTGGGGTGAGCCCGAGAAACGCTGGCAGCAAACCCGCGAGGGGAAATGTAAAAAATGTATGGAGCCAAATGGAAGGAGTTTCAACCAATGGGAGGCCGGGTTGGATCGCCTACGCCAGTCGGGCCGTGTCTACGCCCCCCGTGTTGTGCAGAGGCGCAACGACCGCGTGGAAATCGTAAATCGCCACAACCCTTGCACCAGTTATACCTCTGTTAGGTTGCACCAGAAGATGTTTGCGTGGTTAATCAACTCTATCGTGTCACGTAAAAATATTTCGCCCTGCGAGCCTCTTCAAACTCATACCAGAATAAATTGGGCTGAAATGGCAGACCCATAAAGTTACTTTACACAGGAAGCACACGTATTTTTACAAAAACAAACTCCTGTCACAAGACGCCGAAACGAAACGATTACCAGATCGGAATTTGATGATTTCCCCGATTAAAAACAGATAGGCAATTTGTTTAGGTCGCAGTGTTTGCTAAACCAAAGTCAAGTTAGCCAATGCGACTGGTATATTCTCGCTGAATAACAAATTAAATTATAAAATTTAGACTTCAAACAGCAAAAACCCTTTACTGCAGTTTTCGATGTGTGAAGCTACTGAGAGTTTGAAACACATACAAATGAGGGCCTGACTTGTTTTTTTTTCGCAAACACCAACCGTCTTCAAACTTTACCCGATGAAGATGTGTTTAAACCTGAAATCTCCTGTGTGTCTTAATTTTCGGTGACATTCGATTACCCACAAGTTTACCAATCAGTTTGAACTCAACCACAGAGAAATACTTGGAAGTCAACATTTCCATGGGAGCACGTTTTAAATTACAATATACATCATTCATGCAGTAAATGTGATTATTTATTTCAAGCTTAGTTGACAACCTGCACTGATGATGATGACAACAGCGATTGTTCAAACAACTGCACTAATATGTATTCTATATACACAATCTTACTGACGGTTATGCTTTAAATGAATATTTGTGATTCGATAAAACGTCTTTATGTAGGTTAAGTATTTACAATTATTGTTGCTATTTAAACAAATCTTTTCTCCGTTCGAGTTACAAATGTATGCGCAGTTTATTTGTAACAAAAACACCAACCAAGAATGTCATTAGTTAAACGACGAACCAATCGAGAACCACAAGACACATCGTCATCAAAATATTATTTTGTGCTGCGTGTTTAGCACCAGATGTTGTTGCTATAGTGGCTGTTGTTGCTGTAGCGGTTGTTGTTAAGGTTGTAGTTGCTGTAGAGGTTGTAGGTGTTGTTGTCAAAGTTGTTGTTGCCGTAGCTGTTGTTTTTGCTGTTGTGGGTGTTGTTGCTGTTGGTGTTGTATGTGTTGTTGTTGAAGTTGTTGTTGCTGTTGTCGTATCCGGTGTTGTGGTTCTCCCTTCATTGAGTTCAGCCACACTCAGGTAGTTACATTCGTCGTTTTGGCAACAGGCAGCCACACAGTTACTGCAAAAACACGTGTATTTTACTTATATAGATATCTTACGGCCGCATTGGCTAGTGTAGCCGGCCGATCTCTCGTCACCAGCTGCACTGATGAGACCTTATAGGTCGAAACAGTGTGCACTGTCTGCAGCTTATCATTTATTGGCTCATATGCTTTTACACAGAACGTAAGTTATTTTGAAATTAAACTGACCAAGAAGTTACAGTAGCGACCGGAAAATAATTAATTAAACATTAACTTAGGAGAACGATCAATAAAAGTTTTACAAATTTCCAAAATCAGATACTACAAAAATACATTTTTAGTGTAAGATATCTATAATAAGTAACTTACGTTCTGTTTCCACAAAGTCCAGCATCACAGGCAGCCGCTGTCTGACAAGAAACTTCCATTACTGAAACAGAAAGAAGTTTTAGATTTGAAGCAAACGACATTTTATCGCATTTCAGACAACTCACAAACAAATCTTTGTTTCTCGTTTCAATCCAACTTTTACAAACCACCATCAACATTTTCACTTTTCAGTTGTTTAATTCATTCTTTTGTTGTTTAATTTAAGTTACTGACCAACCTGTTTGATTCCCATCTTCTATTCTTCCACACCGATGGCCCGGAGCACAAGTGCTGTCTTGAAATTCACCTAAATCTGGTCTCCATTTGGTCAAACAGCGCACAATGTTGGTTATGTCACTAACTGGTCGCACGTTGCACTCATCCGCATCATAGCAACATGCCGATACACAATTTCTGAACATAAGAAAATTTGTGATTTTATTTAACAAACTACCTAGTCTTTTCGAACTTTTTCTGCTTTCGGAAAAAGCTCAAAAACCTTTTTAGATCACAGACTAATATATTTTAAATTTACGAAATTTACCCACGTGAAATTGTTGCAGAGCATATTGCAAGTTTTGTCTGTCGAACACATGCCGGTTGTTGTTGTGACTGAATACATAACTACGTTACAATGAGAGTTAGTTAACAACGTTGCGTTGTGTCGAGCCTCTGTGTTAAATACTTTTGAGTATTAATTAAACTATACTAACAAAAGTTATAGAGAAATGAATAAAGAATTGGTCCATCCGTTGGTTTATAATCGAATGCGGACTTCTATGTTGTAACTTATCAACTTTCCTTACCTCCATCAGTGGTAACTTCTCTCCTTGCGCAACACTCAAACACCTGACATGTTTTCTTCTCACTAAGGGTTCCATTTGTTGTTGTTCCCGTCATACATGTCACCTCATTCTTCATTACAGCTACAACGTAGTCGCAGTTTGGCCGATCGCTGCAACACGCTGACAAACAATTCCTAAACATATCTTCTTGTTAATAATCCTGCTACGAATAGGAATACGTCATTATTCAACAGTGCATGTCATTATAAGCATGCTACAAACATGAAGTGTTATGGTTTGATTTAAACGTTGCCAAATGTGAAGATCATTACTATACTCAGTTGTCTATCCAATAAACCATGATGGTATATCTTGACATGGTTTCTTTTCAAACAGGCCTTGGTACAATTCTTATCAATCGTTGCCTGAAGCCACAGTGCGCAACGTTTTTGGCATTTTGAGCAAAGTTGCGATTATTTCGTCGTTTTTTATGAGACTTCAGGCGAACGGCAACTAAGTCTTCTTATATAGCTCGTTTAGCTATTGTTTCCCTAACAATCTGTTTTATTTATTTTGTTTTCTCAACAATTCGTTTCATTTTATTCTTTACGCTTGTTTGGTTCATTTAGATTTTTAGAACAACCCCTCATAAACTCAATGACTAATTTTTCATCACTTTTTAACCCTAAACCTGCTTTTTACAAGACTTAAATGCACAAAAATTGTACAGCTGCCATTTAAGTGAAGCGCCATCGAGCATTTGAATCAACCGAAGGCCGCAGAAGTAAATGTATTAAGGCTTTTAAAAACAACTGTCTTTAATTCAATACTTTGAAAACATGTCACTCTGAAGTGGAACATTTTTTTGTTTTATTTCACTTACTTAACCTCCAGTTCAGTTCATTACATGGGTACTTACGGGACTCCTGCACAAAGTTGATCGCATGCGACGACGTCATCCTGGCACGATCCGACATACGTTATAGAACCATTGTTTAAAGTTGTTTCTGTCAATCCACAATAACTAGCAGAGGCAGGACATTCTGCAAAGGTATATTCAGGTGGAACCACTTCCATCAAAGTAACCGATCCCAGACCACAACTCAAACCGTTGACTAGTTGCGCTTCCAACAACATCAAAGCAACCGGCAAGACTACAGCAAGTATTTGGTTCATTGCTGTTGCTTAAAACGTCACTAAACACCCTAAACATTTGAAAACGCTGTTAAAACTGAGCAAGGCCACTCTGAAATAGTGTTATTAGAAACGCAAGCGTGTTTTGTCCGTTTTTTCCAGCCCTGCATATATTTCATTAAATTTACTCAACACCAAACTTCCAGATGCCATTAAACAAGTTACAGCAACAAGCCAAACAAAATATTGCCACCAAAACATAGACTCGCAGCAAAATAAGCACGAACCACAAACAAGCGAGCTTGCCTAAGGCAACAACGAAAAATCGACAACAGACATTTTTGTGCATTAACCCGGCGGCGTTGAAGTTATTAGTATTCAGGCTGCAGCTCAAAGCAGTTTTATTTTCTCGCGGCAAATTACAAGACACGTCGCATCATCAAAGCCTTGCGAAACGCACGCGGCAATAGTCTACACTAAATACGCGAATTCATTGTCCAAAAATTCGAAACCATTGTTCGAAAAATTCGAATCCGTTTTTCAGGAATTTCAATCCATTTTTGAGTTGAGTTGAGTATATTTCGCTTGGTAAAAGAAAAAAATAGGAACACAATTGCTCTAAAACAATCACCAAGTCTGAAATAGCTGTGCAACGTTGAAACGTTATTTGCGCATAAGTAGTGAAGGGCAGAACTGGTGGATGGGAGCTAAACGCGCTGCTGCTAAACCATCATTACAAATGGAAAAGTTCTATCTCATTGTTCGAAAACTCGAATACATTGTTCCAAAAATTCGAATCCGTTGTTCGAAAACTCGAATCCATTGTTCAAAAAACTCGAATCCATTGTTCGAAAACTCGAATCCATTGTTCAAAAAACTCGAATCCATTGTTCCAAAAATTCGAATCCATTGATTGAAATTTTTAATGTTGTCTAATTGTTATCTTTGGCGCAGAAACCTGGTGAAGAAAGGCGAGATGATGGTTACCATGACGACGGAATCGAAAAAGAGCGGCAACAGATCGAAGTTGTGGCTCTTCCTCTTCACCGACGTCCTCTTCATCGCCAGGAAAAAGAGGTTGGGATGAAAGATCGAGATGAAAACTAAATTAACCGAACGCTTTGCAAATTCTGGAAATTGTGTTTAACTTAAGAAATCACATCAGACAAACTTTGCAATTTACCGTTAGGTGGTGCAAAGAGCATTCATAGAATTTTAAAATGCAGCATTGTGTAAAAAAAAAAACCATTGTGCAAAATGTTGATGACTGGGGCTATCAGGGTTGGGTGGGGTTTTATAATAATACCTTTTAAAACTAACTTGTAAATGTAGTTCCTAATCCCAATCTCACTGTTTATTTAAATAATTGTGCTCTTTACGCCACCTGTCGGTATTTAGCAACTTTGTCTGATGTGATTTCTTATGTTCAGCAGAATTTCAAGAATTTGCAACGCGTTCGGTTTAGTTAATGTTAATCTTGATCTCTTCAACCTGGTCTGCACTGAGTTTTTATGTTAGTAGCCCTATCGTAGAATATAGATCCTATTTTTGTGACGTTTCGATTCTGTTCAATTTGCTTTAATTTCGATCCCGTGAACCATAGCGTGTTTATCAAAAAATATCGCCCGCTTGAAAGTTGGTCTTTAAGTGGTGGGAAATTCCTGTTTGTTGCAGTCCACTTAAATCTTTTGTCATCATTTCCACCAAATATCTTCGCCCAGATAAGTTTTACTCTGTCTGTAGTATCAACCTCAGTCTCGTCTGTGGGTTGCATTTGCAACGCCTGGAACTTCATCTGTCACAGATTTTTTCCATATTATGAAGGTGGTATTTACGTTTTGAACTGAAAAACATGTAAAGTGCACGGCCCCATAAGACATGAAGAGTTATTCCTGTTAACACTTCTCCTGCACTAATTCCCTGACCTAACGACCGAACATATTTTGCGGCTTTCATTTAGTTACTTATGAGTATTTTCTATCGTTTTGCCAGCCGCAGTCCAAATCGGTTGACAATAAGGTTTCGATGTTGTCATTCACTATTAATTATATCTGAATTCCTGTGAGCAATTGTCGTAAGATATTATCCGCATGTGTGGGGCCTGTGACGAATGATATTTTTTGTCGTTGACGTCTTAAACCGTATAGAAGACAAAATGCCTGTAGCATCTTAAAACTAAAGCAGATTTGTTAATCTTGCTTGTTCGGATTGTTTCGGATGCAATCGGATTTTTTCGGATACAATCGGATTATTTCGGATTTACTTTAATTCCTTGTTTTCCTGCAGTTTCATGGAGGCGGGAAATTCGACTCGTTACGAAGTTGTGAATTGGTCGAAACGGAATCTACTTTACGTGAACGAATATGCTGTGAGCGAAAACTCCATATTCCTTGTAATACTCGAAGACCAGGCCGGTAAAAGGTCAGAGGTCACCCTCGTGCCTCCATCACAGTAAGTTGTCATGACCGCATAATAAATGACCTTATGACGTCACTAATATTCGTTGTTACGTCACAGAAACGAGTTGTCTCGCTGGACTGACGCTTTGAACCCGCCAAAACTCGGAAGTACAGAGGAAAGCATTTACGAGACCTGGGGTAAGTTTGTTTGTGACGTCATGTATGGGGGTTATGGCGTAACAACTTGTTATGACGTAGATTGTCCGCAATACACTTGTGTGGAACCTTACATCGCCGAACAACCCGACGAACTTTCAATCGATGTTAATGACGTCATGCAAATATACAAGAAGACGTCAGATGGTAAGTGATGACGTCATGACGTAGTTTGGATATATTGGTCATGACGTGAATGTTGTTGTTATATAGGATGGTTGGAAGGAGAGAGGATGAGAGATGGGGAAGTCGGGTGGTTTCCCGCAAATAGATGTGAGGAAATTGAAGACGAACATGTGAGGGCGAGAAACATGAAAAACCTTTACAAACTGACTACCTAATGTCGATCCAACAACCTCGTCACGTGACTGTTGATGATGGCATTGCTCCAGCCCGATGACGTCATTTCAGTTTTGTAATAATGACGTCATATATGATGCAGTTCAGTATTTACGTCCAACTTCCATCCAACTTGTATGCGTAAATGACGTCATCATTACATTACGTCATCAATGCATGACGTCATTAAATGTGTATGATTTCTATTGCACTTTTATGTACAAATCCAATCAAGTGCCTTTTACCGTTTCGATATTTTTGCAGAAAGCTGTTTCGTGTGTAAGATTTCTATTTTTGTCACTTTCATATCAAGTTTCAAAGTTTTTAGCAAATCAATTTTCACATCGTTTCGTGTTTTAAGCGGAGATTTCTTTTTGAACTTTTGTTTTTTCACCCCAACAAATGTCGTCGCCTATATTTGGTGCTGAACAAAGTGTTCGGTGAACCACAAAAATGTTGCAAGAACAAAACACGACCAAAATTTGCCGCAAAAAACACCAAAATCCCACCAAAAATTGTTGAATTTTCAATTTCATTTTTACAGATTTTTCTTCCATATTTTTCACTGAATTTCCGGTGCCTTACGACTAACGGTGCCATTTTTTTTAGCCACTGCGATTTTAAATTTGCTGTCGATATTAAATTTTCATTGCTCATCACGTGACACAGGGATGCTTAGCTTAAAAAACGAACGTAACAAGTGATGCTTTGTGACGTCATATATCGAACAATCATTTCTGTAACGAAGAGAACTTGTGTGTTTTTTCGAGTGTATCTGTGCGATTTCATATTCTGACGGTAACAAATGTGTATTTGTAAATTATTTTATTTATATTCCCTGCTTTGATAAATGTTGGGGATTATTCGGAAGGGCAGGAAAAAACCCAAAAACTTGTTTTCTGTCAACATTTCAAAAACTTAAACAATTTCGAAGTTAATATGTAGCCTATCTGAAATTGTGAAACATAATTACAACGTTTTATTATTTTTTTATGCGTAACAAACTTATATTTCAAGGTTGAGATGATTTAAAAGACTTTTCCAGTTTCTGTTTACGGAAGAATCAATTTTGCTCGAATTTTTTTGTTTTATTTCTTTGTTTTGGGAATTTAAGCCTTTATTTCAAACTGAATAATCTGATAAAATCACTGTCTTTAAAGTAAACAACTATTTGTTAATATAGGTTTAAAATATGTTTATATTTTACCAAAAAATATTTACTCTATGTTGTACCTAACTTGCATTTATTTCAAGGCGTCTTTCCACAAAAATCAAGTCATTTTTGTTGCAAATCCTTGTCAAGATTTTGATCAAAGATGAATGCTGTTCCCTTGTCACGCCTTCACTCCCTCATTTCGCTTGGCCATTCCATCATCACATTTCACTCCCTAGATTTAGCTGCCTTGTTTTGCATATTGCATTGATCTGTGCTTTGTGATGAAATAAACCTATTTGCTTGAAATGTTGTCAGATTTATTGTTTTGACTTTTGCAAAACAGCGATTTAATCTCAGTAAATTTTACTTTTCCATCGGTCACATGACAAAGTTTGACAGGCTACTTTAAATACAGAGTAAATGTGAGATATTTCACTAATGAATTTAAAATCGCTTTACTGGGAGTGGCAAACCTTTGATAAACAAAAAAGAACAAGTAAAAACAGTCAAACCATTTTATTGGTAACTGTTAAAACAAATGCGTGGTTATGTCACTATACAGACAATAAATGCCACTGCACCTTGTGGGCAAACGAACGTCAAAACATACATTAAAATTGAACATGATTGCTTATGCCTTACACCAGCGGTCGGCAACCTTTAATTAGCTGCGCGTGCCGATTTACTTGTTATTTCAATGTGGTAATGGCTTCGCGTGCCAACATTTTTCTGAGTAATAGTGGTTTCTGTCAGGTGGTCTTGGTAGAAAGGAGAATGTTTTGTGCATGTAAGGCTGAATTTTAAGACAATACCACGATAAAAACTATAAACAAGCAGTTTAATGCGTGAAATTGTTACTTCAATTTAAACATGCAAATCGGCTAGCGTGCCATGAAAAACCATCAGGCGTGTCAACCTTGGTACGCGTGCCAGGGTTTGCCCACCCCTGTCCTATACCATGTGAAGCATGTCAGTGTGGTATAACGGGAACACTTGTGTGTGAAAACCGAAAGAACTAGCAACTTAGATCCTTTCTCTTGGCCTAAGTGAGAGTTTATTCTAGTGATTATGAAAATATTGAGAAATTTTTAAAAGGGGGTCGCAGAATACATTTGGTTGCTAAAATGGGTCGCTGAATGAAAAAAGGTTGAAAACCGCTTAGGCCTACTTAGTTTAAAGCGTAACAATGTTTTAACAAACTAAACAATCGTGGCGATTTTTTACGGCGATTGTTGATTTGACTGCTAATAGAACGTATTCCCTAAATAAGTTGTATATTTTGATAAAACTACTTGCGTTTTGAATCTAAGTTTAGACTATGTGTGTATTCGAACCATGAATGGCAGGATAAAAAACCACAGTAATTAATTTCGAATTAAGTTTCCATGTAACGTAACAAGTTTTCAGTGTAGATGGCGGAATAACCAACCCCGGATCCAACTAAAATCAGCCGCTTCATCTCGTTGTGAGGTTTCACCGCCGAACATTCGAACATCTCGTAACTAAACCGCACTTGTTTATACAATCGTCACTTTAATCCGGTTTATCGCCTTCAAGACTTCCTTTTTGCCATTTGTAGGGCTTGTCACACACGAAGGAAGGTTATAACATTAATTATTTCCGGATATATAACGCTGCGCTGATGTTGCCGTAACTTTAATCAGGCCAGATTGTTTTGGAACGCGACAATATCACACCACTTTACTATGGCTGAGTGCGAAACGCGTGAGAGAAAAATTATTTATAAGTACTGGAAAAACGATTTTTTTGGCATAAACGCACCAAAAAAGAATACAATTATTTGAATAATCAGAGGCACATAAAAGCACACGACAAGCTGAAGAGGGATCTTTTTTAACAAATAAACATTTTAACAAATTGCCTTTGTAATTTTGCGTTTCATTTAATGTTTCAACGTTGCGCAGCTATTTTCGAATCGATGATCGTTAAAGTACATTTGTGTCGCTATCTTTATCACTAAACGAAACTTTCACTGCATTATTTGTTGTATTTCGACAAAACAAAGTTGCTGTTCTTCCAAAAACACCAATTTAATTGAACACGATAAGCTGTAGTGTAGAAAGTGCACACTGTTTCGACCTATAAGGTTTCATCAGTGCAGCTGGTGAAGAGAGATCGACCGTATTGGTTAGTGTAGCCGTCCAATGGTGCTCCGGTTTGTATAGTATATAGTATAGTGGCATCGCACAGAATAGGTGAGGCATGGATTTTTACCCTGTCACTCCCAACAAACTGGAGTGCCGTTGGATGCCTACACAAGCCAATGCGGCCTATCTATTGTCACCAGCTGCACTGATGAGATATTTTAGGTCGAAATAATATGCACATTATGCAGCTTGTAACTTTCTGACACATCCCAACAAAATATGACACAAGAACGTTTAACGACGTCAACTTTTGCTGACATCATGGAACACGTGATCCTTGATTCATACCGTGTATGACGTCACAGTGAAATACGCGGTTTGTCGGGCGTGCGCGCGTCACATCTTTACAGTTGCTAGGCAACGCCCCCGACAGTGAGAAGCGGAACTAATCAACAATTTCGCGCCAAATTCTTCACGGACGCGCGATTCCGGGAAATCACGTGAAAATTGCAAACTTGTGAATCTTTTCATTGTTTGTTGCGAAACAATGCACTCGAGAAAAGGTTCCTGTGATAAAATTAATAATTTTTTCCTAAAAAATGCCTAAAGAAACGGTTTTATTGTTGTTAAATTAAAAAGAAATTAAACAGTAAATTCAACTTCTAATAAGTATTTTAAATCGAATAATGCTTTTTTGTTTGAAACAACTTTTTACAACTTTACGTTTAATTAAACGCGCAAAGCGGGTTTGGGGACCAGTTTTAACCGAAAATTACTTGACCGACTTGTTTTTAAAAAACAATTTTACTATTGTACAGTTAAACAGTTTTAAAAAGTAAATTCAACTTTCCATAATGTTTTTTTTCTTTTCTTTTCGTTTAAAACAACCTTTTATTTGGCGTTATAATTAACCGCTTGTGAACTAGGTTTAACTGAATTTGTCTACGAAAATTACAATCCCGACTTTAAAATAACTTTCCCGAGGAAATTTAAGCAGTTTGGGTGGTCGGCTTAATTTGCCCTGGATTTGGAAAAACGTCATTCATTCGTGAATCATAAATTGGCAGAAAACCGAAGTTTGATCGAATCCGGTTGTTATGACTTGTGCGGTAATTACTCATGTTTTATTTACCCAATAATTATCGAAAAATCGTAAATTAGTGAAGTTGTCAGCTGGCAATACCAGTTCTCTCTGTAAAGCTGCATTGTGACAAGACAACCTTCCTCTGTGACGTAACAACGTCAGAAGCAAGTTTGAATCTAAACAATGATGTCATCTGTTTTGTTCGATCACAAACAGGGCTCCATTGTCTTGCGCAACTTTTTCCTTTTACGTCGTGATTTTGGGCAGAAATCGGAGCGTTTTCTATAAAAGACGAAACTGCACAAAATGGCTCGACATTAATTGTTTCTCAAATCACCAGCATAATTTTGTGGATTTATCAAATTGGTTTCGATGGATTTTATTTCCAAGCTGTTTATGTTGCTCGCATTTGCCGAATTTTCGACTTCTCAGCAAATTTACAATTTAAGCAGCGATTTCGAAAGACCTAAAACCACTATGACGTCACGGATACGTAAGAATCAAGATGTTTATGCGGAAATAATCCAAGGAAATGTTTACTTCAAACGAGGAAGTGCGTACATTTTAATTTTAGTTTTTTTTTTCAATTTCATTCAAATAAAAACAGCAGTTGCTATAAGTAATTTTGCAGCGTCGAATGCACAAATACTTTATTTATTTCTATAAAATGAAATGAAAAGCGAATTAATTGTAGACGAAAATTCCTGGATAAGGTTATTATGAAGTTTCAAAATAATTTAGTATTAAATTTCGTTTTCAAAGTTGCAACCGTTTCGCATTATTTTGTGATTTATTTTTAACGCGTTGTTGTTTCAAATATTTTGACTTCACGCGTCAATCGTCAATTGAAACAGTCTTGATTGTTTTAATTCCTTTGAAAAAATTGAAATGTTAGTTTTCAACATATTAAAAAAATAACTTGATAATTAAACAACAAAAAAGTATATTTCCTAATCCCTCGCAATAAAAATATTGGATCTTAGAATACAATACATAAAATATACAAAACATTTTTGTCAATCTTATCGATTATGTTAAGTATTTTAAACTTCAATGCATTGACATTCGCTTATTTATTTCAGGGGACACATTTTTTGTCGTCTCAAATCGACTCGTATGTCGACATCATGGAACTGATTATTTGCGGGAAGAACATTGGATCGATAACCAAAGATGTCGACATTGTCTCTGCCTTGCTCCGTATCTCATCAAATGCACACATATGTAAGTATAATAATATCTGGGATTTTTGTTCTAATAATTGGTTAAACTTACTCCGCATCGCGGCGGCAAAGTTTGCAGTCAAAGATTGTATGGCCAAAAATGTTTTGGGTGTATTTTATTAACAAAAACACATTTATTGGCTTAAATAGTCTTCGTGGTACAAAACTATACATTTAAAATGGTGCGAATGTTTTATTTTAGAAAGCACTGATGTAATTGTCATGTCATAGATGTATAAACAGACTGGATTGTGTTTTTCCAACCAACCATAAAATATTTTGCGTCCTCAAACTGTTGTCTGGGCATGCCTTGTATAAGTAATGATTTTGTTTAAATCGTTTTTGAATCATTTCATTGTAAAATCCGTTTGTCGTTGAGCTCGAAGCCAGTTGATCGGAAAGCCACGTCATGTTAACAATTGCGATTATAAAACTTTTCATGCATCATAAAATTATTTTCTTGTTTCGAAATTCGGTAGTACACCGCAGCAATAATTCATAATTCTATAAACAATAGAGTCAAAAAGTGATTTGCTTTTTTTGTTGGTAGGATAGAGAAGGTTTTGTTTTCACTCCCGCAAAACATAAACAACGTTTGCAGAAAAGTTAATTACAACGATTACCTGTCGATTATCTGTATTTTCGCATGTCTCCATCCAACACCAAACGTTGTGTAGATACAAACATTGCTAACATCAAGATACAATCAGAACTTGACAGATTGTCAAACTTTACACGAAAATTTCCTGTCAGCCAAAACCACCCAGACATGCCCTTTATATCAAGTGTGGTCAGCTTGTTGGGTAGCGTAAGTTTACGCGTGAGATACAACACAAAACCACACATATAAAATACAACTTTAAAACGGGTTACCTAACGAGCTTTGTTTAGTGGATTGTGCATAAGTATTAGGGTAGATATGAAACAAACTGTCCGATAGCCAGTGGCAATCGGTAATGTAGATTTTGAAACATTTTACTCGAAGTAATTGCGACGATCCCTGCGCCAAAAACTGAAATTAAAATGCGTTTTTTTGCATTTTGATCAATAGTATTTTTGACCAAAAACTGCCAATAAGCGTACTTTACTAAAGTTATTTGAAAAGTTAATTCAGTTTTGTTTCGTGGGAAGAACTGGACGCTTACATCACTTTTTTGCAAAACAAAATAAAACCAAAACTAAGCTGGCTAAGCTGTATTTAAACTTTTTAAAGTTTTTGGTGTCTCCGTTGCGTTAAAAACGACAATCAGAAATATTATTTCGCTTTGTTGCAACAAAATATTTTACCCTGTTGTATAGTTATTACCAAAATTAACAATAGCGTCAGGGATTGATTTAGCAAATTTTGAAAGATAAATACAAGCAGACTCCCATGTAAAGAAATTTATGTTTTTGCACACTAGCAACATTTTAACTACGCTTGGGATTTGTGTTTTATTGCAGACACTTGCAAAAAAAATCTTGAAGATAATTTTATTTCTATGAACAAAATCAGTAATTTCGTTTGATTTAAAACACTACATACGGATCTGTTCATAAGTTTAATGGTGAAAATAATGTTCCAAATAGACGTAAAAAGCGACATGCATTATTTTTAAACGTTTCGGCAAATGCTCCTGCTATTCATCAGTGATATGAAGGGTCACATCACATTGTTTGTTGTGTAAATGGTGTTTTGTGCACGATTTTATTTTTTTATACACTAGTGAAAATCGCAGTTCTACATTCAAATTTTAATTTACTTCAATAGAGAACTTCTGCCACGAAATATTCCAGAAAGTTGTGAAGTTGACCCAGCAGGTCGGAACAGTGTTATTCCACCGATAGCACAATGTCTGGTACCCCTGGTACAGCGCTCTAACCACGCGAGGGCGTGCCAGGACCGACGGTTTAAGAAAACTTTGGCGAGAAAACTGTGGCTTCCATCCCGCCAAGATCCGGGAAAATTAGCGAGGGCCGTTAAACGCAGCAACGCGAAGCGGGAAGCTGTGAGAGGGCTGCGAAGAAACTCGATTGCAAACTTTATCAACAAAAATTTCTTCTAAAGTTAAAAAAATATCCTATTTAATAATTTTTTCGATATTTTTGTGGAATTCTGCACTGTTGTTTTTTCTATTGCTCTGCTTGTACAATTATCCTTTTCGAATTTATTTATTTTCGAATTTATTTCATTGTTGTTTGTTGTTGTTGTTTCCAGCGCCAAACAGATTAAAGTTTTGCTTATGAAGCTTAATGTGTTTTTTGGTGATAAAAGTTTTAAATTGGTTTGTAAACTTGGATTAAATAAGCCCACACGCTTTAAGACAAAACAACAATTTTCATTCGAAAGTGGCCTAAGGTCACATTTATTAAAAGGTCACAAATCACCTTGTTCAAAATGCGAGTTTACATTTTAATTATCCGAAGATGACAAATATCAATAAAACTCTGTACTCCTGAGATTTGAACTCATGACCCTTCGCTTTACAAATCTCGATTATTTTGGACACAAAAAGATCCTACGCATTGCTGCAATATAATTTCAATCCTGTTTTTCAGACGACAACAACAACCCAAAGTACAAAATTAGTTTGGACTAAAAACAAAAATCGGGTTAAGATTTTTCCACAATCCTCCCATGTGCAGGCGTTGCCCTTTTAAGAAACTACGTAACAATTATAATGCACTGTGCGTAACAATGCAATTGTTGGTGGACAAACAAAAGCAGAATGCGTCAATTGAATGAAACGAGCTAACTGAAGTTTGTTTATGACAAAACAAACCGAGCCCCGAAAACCCAAGGCGCAAGATTCTATTAATCAATGGCCCATTGATAATCGCATTGTCGAGTAATAAGACGCCCTTTGTGCAAGCTGTGACGACATAATCAAGATTCGAATTTTCGTGGAAGTATGATGCGGTGACAGCTGGTGCTAAAAGTTATTGTGCTACTCATTTTTTTGCAATGTTAATTTCAAATTTTAAGTTTTTCACCAAGCAAATGTTCTGCGGATTAATTATTAAACTAAATCAGGGGTGTGCACCGTTTTAGTTGGTGGGCCATCAAACCAATTTCGGACATCAAGCGAGGGCCAAACAGTTTTTTTCATCTATACAATAATTTTGAGATCCGTTCAAAGCATTGGTACATTTCTAAAACATTTTTTTTTGTCTTTTATTTTCCAAAACATACTGAGTTTCGCCGCAACACTGACTTTCACAACAAAATAATTGTTTAATAGACAAAGAGAGTTATTACGTCACATTCGGAAGTACTTACAAACTGCCGTATGGCTGACCGGTTAAAAAACGCCGGTTTAGGTTTTACTTGTTACGTTTAGAAAGTTATATCAACTTGAGAATTAGCAAAAACTAGTGTAAAAGTTTGCTGAATTCTCAGAAGATTTGCATTCTTTCTCTGAATCAGTGTGTTGGTGAGGATCACACTAAATAACTTGGCGGACCGGATTGTGGCCGGCGGGCCGCCTGTTGCACACCCCTGCTTTATAACATATTTAATGGTAGTTAAAACTTTTCAATGGTGCGCAAGGACAACACGATAAATAATTGTTGTTTAATACGCGAATTCAAGCGTAACCACAAAGGGAATTACCCATTGGCGTGAATAAGGTTTTATTGCGTTTCGTCATGGAATAATGTATGTGGTTAACCTTAGCACACGTGGAAAAGTAACTCATTGTGATTATAAGTAGGCTCTAAAAACAGAATCGGTTGAATAAAATCGAACCCTAAATACAGTAGCCTACCAAAGTTTGGAAACGGACGAAAGAGTTAATCCTAGAGAATGAGTTTGTCGTTTGAGAAGGTGCTTGATTTGTTAAACATAATCGTTGAAGTTGGTGATAAAGGTTTTGTGGATCCACAAAGATTTTCGGATTTTGAAGGAGGATTGAAGGACGACCTTGGCAGTAGAATTTCGTACTTTCAAAGCAAGGGAAGACAGTTTTCATTTGAAAAACTAGAATACTATAAAATTGAGATTGCTGATTTAAATGGAAAACAATTTCTTCGAATGTTGATATCACTTACAAACAACAAAGATTTGATGAAAAATGGAAATTGCCTCGTGTTTCTGGCCAACAACGAACCAGATTCCTCGCTGACCGTGTTTTACAGTTGTTGGTTTGAACTGCGAGGTGTTTTAGCGGAATTTGAACACGAGAAAGGTTTGTTTGCAAGAGCATTTGATGATAAAACATGTTCCAAGCGTCAAAAGAACCTTGAGTTAGTAGGTTACGATTCACAAGCACTTGAAACATTTCGCTCCACATTATCCGAGCAATATGAGATATACATGCAACAGAGGATGGTCAATTCGGAACCGAAATATCGTCGATTGTTTGGGGGAGTTTTGTTCGAAATAGCAAAGTGTCATGTGAGATATTGGAAAGCTCACAAACACTTTGGAACTTTCCAACAGCCTCCCTTGTCAAATTAGCACTTGATAATGAATGTAGTGGAAAGGTGCAGCCAATTTTTAACGACCACGATTTACATGAGGTCATCACAAATATCAAAGAACAGGCTGCCAACAATAGCGGAAGATTGGATGAAATTTACCAATACAAAGCAGATCTTCGTTTGAAGGGAGCTAAAACAATCATCGATCGGTAAGTAACCAGAATACCAACTGAAGTTTGTTTGAATGTTGTTTTGAATAACCACCTGCACCAAAAGAAAACATCAGTCAGTTTTTGTACAAATAGATCTACTGACATTGTCTGAACCAATGATTTGATTGTAAATTTATGTGTTTGTTTGTGATTGTCATTTTAAAAACCGACTTTGAAATATATCTGTAGGTAAATAATTTGTATTTAGTTTGCGTTGGGTCCGCTCATGAAATAAACCGACGTAGACTTTTAATGAATCTGATATGCATAAACTTGTTCATTTAATTTTTAAATTTTGTCTCAGGATTTCCCCCCCTAATGCTGAAGGAAAATATGACGGTGAAAAAGTGAAAGAAGCAGCTGATGAGATAAAGAGATTTTATGCTTGAAACATCGCTATCAGTTTGTTCTTAGTCTACATAGCAACATATAACCTTGTACATATTAATCTCTTAACGGCTTGATCAATTGTGTCTCTGTGTCTACAATTATAATGTATTAACTGTACAATTGATAACTAACTGGATATATTATGACATAATTTCTGGAAATTCCCCTGCTGTACACTTAAGAGACTAACTCTGTTGTGTGGCGACACCAAGCGACGCAATACTAACTATTACCTTAAATAATAACAACAAGATTTTGAGTTTGATTTAAACAAAATAGGCCGAAAATCGTATGACCCTGCGTCGTGTTGGTTTTCAAGCAATAACTCAGGTTTAAAGAAGTGAAAAGCATGATTGTGTAAGAAATTTACAAAACAAAGACGTGACATATTAACATACGATTACTACTACCTTATATTGCTCATTACCTAGTACCGATATTTTCGTTTTTATTTTCGTTATATATGAAAATAAACCATGTTGTTGTTTCGATTTAACCTTAACAATGGTTTACTAAGAGATTAAAAATGTGATTACATAAAGCAGTGTCTACTAAAATACTAAATGCTACTTCGCGAAAATAGTTAAAAAATCGGATAATCGTTTCCTTCCGAATCAATTTTATTCTGTGTAATGTTACTTGATTACAACGCAGGGCGAGAAATGAGACTGTTCAGTGTAGGGTTAAAAATGAGGAACTTTACATGCAAACACAGTAAATATTGGATTAACACCGCTGCTTGAAACTGCTGGTTGTGTGGTGACCTTATGACCTGTTGATCGCAGTAACCTCGGCACTGTAGCTTCCAACGTTTTTGCACAAACAACAAGCAGACACCATTGCAGCAATCTAAACAAAGTGATTTTGAATAATAGGCCTATATCTCTTATATACGATACTTCGCATTGGAAATTATAAAAGAAAATATTTGTCAAAATGTTATTAGTTTTATTATAATTGAAACTATTTTGTTTTGAAGTTATTTTACTATTGTTTTCGCGACAATCGTCATAATTTGAATAAAAATAAAACTATTGCGCCGCTTAAGTATTCTTCATAAAACAGGCTAGAAAACACTTGTCATACACAATGCTTGGCCTTTGGGTGAATTTGTATTACGCCTTAAATGGGCCTGGCTCTTTCAACAACTAAATAAATTGTGCGGTGGTGGTGGTGGTGGGATTCGAACCCTCGACCGGTAAACTTACCTCGAAGAAAAGACTTCCAATCGCGAAGCCAATGATTATCCAGAACATCTGATTGTGGTTGGCCTGACATCCCCCTTTGAACAAATCCGTCGAAGAAGATACACAGGTTTTTGAAGTCTTGCAGCATGAAGCGGGAATATTAATCCCCCAGTCCTGTGGCCCCTTCACTCCACAACACTGTAACTGTGATTTAACAATACATGGGGTTATCAGCGGTCAACTGCAATTTAGAATCGCTCAGACATGCATAGAATATGAGCGCTATTATTGACTTCTCAAAACTTGTTTGCAAAACAACCTTTTTTTAAAGTCGCGGCGCAAAGGTTAACTGTGTAAATTTTGTTGCCTACTACGTTGCGTAAGAGTAAGACAAGCCTCAAAGGTTAAGCATAAAATTAAAAGTCCTACAAACGCTCAATGATGAAATAACGGCCTAAATAGGCGTAAAAAGTGACATGTATTATTGTTCAAACGTTTCGGCGAATGCTCATGCCATCATCAGTGATATGAAGGGCCACATCAGTTACAAGCTTGTCGCATTTTACATTTGTTTAAGTCGTTATTTTCATCAATAAACTTCCGTATGTATAGTGTTCCAACATACGCTGGTTTGCAAGAGATCCCATTTTTTCATTTCAGCAGTATTAGACATTGTGCTGGTGTTAATTGCTCCTAGTTTTGGGATGTTCACAGCAATGATGATGATCACTGCAACTTCTGCCAGGAACAGCAGCAGGATCAGAGTGAAGAACTGAAAAATAAACAAATGTTGTCTTCATTTAGTTTTAAAGTTGTTTAACAAGACACGGTTGGGTGTTTGACAAATTGTCAGGTTTGACACGTTTGTGTTCACAAGTTTGTGGGTTCTATTCCCATCCCGGTCTTTGCGTAGTGGAAGCTGAAATGCCCAAAGCAAATTTTATGTCAGCAACATTCTTAGATATACTTTGCAACAAAGTTGTGACAACTTAACATTAAAATACGACACCGCAAAGTTGTAATTCAGGCCGTGCTTAAGCTTTGGTTTTTATAGCAAACGGCGTTAGTTCGGGCCTGACTGCACGTTCTGTGTCCATAGTGTTTTAAAATAAAATTACCGAGCTAAGTAGCTAGTTGCTGGATATAACCCAATGCCCAACAGTCCCAAAACGTTTTGTTTAAGCCACTTCAATATATAGAGCGAATTAAACATGCAGTGAATGCCACATCACTTGCGGAGTTAATTCGATGCTGCTCGAACCGACAAAGCTGGAAAGAAATTTGTAACAACGTCTAACCGCTAAGCGGATGATACGCTTATATTTTGCCTACTATGGTAATTGTGTATGTCTTCTTTATTATACGCCTGTCAATCAAACTTTTGGGCGTAAACAGGCTTCACAAAAACGATTCGGGTTCGGGCTCAAATTTCGGCACCGCTTACAACTCTACGAAACCGGTCACTTACGAATCCTAGCAAGCATTTGTTTTCCAAAGCGGCTCCCAAACACCCAAAGAAGCCGCACAAAGTGAGAGTCGCACCAAGGACGATCATTGCGATGACTGTTCCCATCGAACCCTGGTTGGTTTCCAGAATCTTCGTCGCGTCCGAACTTGTTTTCACCCAAATCCCCAGACCGAGGATAATCCCACCTGCGATCTGCGACGAATTGAATTTTTGGATTAGTCACCCCCTTTCGGTTGGTTTTTGGACCGGCCCTGGATAAACTGTTGTCGCTTAATATGAAATATCTGTAGTTAAAGACAGGACGAAGAATTGAATGTGGGATTAGCGTATGAAAGAGAAGGGGAGGGGCGGTTACCCCCTTTTGGTTGGCTTTGGACCGGTCCTATATAGACTGTAGTTGTTTAATATGCAATATACTGCCGATAATTAGAGACGCCGCAAGTTTAATTTGAACATTTCTGCCAAAAAATGGTTTTCAGAAAGAATTGAGTTGCGGGATTAGTCACCCCCTTTTGGTTGGTTTTGGACCGGCCCTGGATAGACCGTTGTCGCCTAATGTCAAACATTCCGTATGTAATTAAAGATAGGACAAGTTCAACTTAAGCAATCCTGACAAATTAAAACATTTTCCCGACGAATGATAACGCTTTTTGCTGACGTAATGGTGACTCATTGATTCAACAGTTTCAGCGAGTTAACGACTCTTTATTGTCACCATGCGGCAGATAATTTATGTAAAATCGGTCAATGTGAATTTTCTTCGACGTAGCGGAAGAAGATTTACATCAAATCTTGATTTCACAACAGCTGAGCAGGGTAGATGTAAATGTTGGCATTGTAAATCGCGCTTTACATACAAACAATCATGTGACGTACACAAGATAATAATTAAACTATTGTTGTGTCATAGCGACAACGCGGTTTGATTCCTATTTAACCGAACGAACGCCGGAAAGTGACCATGACGTCACAATACCATGAGCGAGATTACAATCGAGTCGAGTTTGCGACTTTGTCATATTGCATCATTCCACCCGTTTTTTCATAAATATTTGTTGAATAAGCTGCATGAATAATTTGGTAACTTAAATTTTTTGACTGAATTCGGTTGTATTTAAGTTGGCTTGAAACAAAAAATACTTGTTCATGCCGTTAATGTTATGTCAAAATATGTTCAAAAAAGGTCAAAGTCTTGTACTCACGAATATGAGAAAGTTAACGACGAAATGGAGAAACTTGCAGCATTCCATTCCTTTGGTTTCCATCTTTGTTGATTTTGTAAATTGTCTAGCTTTAAGTTTAACTTTATTATTGTTTTAAAGTAAAGATCGCTGGTAGTTGACCACAACAAAAAAGTGCTAAAACGTCGACACCTCGTAACTTGCAAAGTAAAACTTTAAAAACCGAAAATAAGTCCAGAAAATTATCGAGGGAAACTAATAAGAGATCAAGATTTACAGATTAATATGTTGACCCTTAAACTGCTGACTATTAAAACAACCATAAAAATGTCAAAACTAAAGAACTAAAGACAATCTACGAGAATAACTAGATAATATTTCGCTATAGGCTACTGCTTACGAATCACAGATCTGTTGCTCAAAGAGTAAAAATATTAAAAACCTAAACAAGTAAATCGCTTTAACATCATTGGAATTTGCTTTTCTGAAAACATTAATGCAGCAGATATTAGACCAAATAAGTTGATACCTTTAAAATCTACTTTTAAGTATTTAAAGCTTGGTTGCAGACTATAGTCTAAGTATACTTTAACGATGCTGACAGGTTGCCGCTGTCACAATGCGTTAGCTTGAGGCTTTAGCTAAAAGGACACTAGGCGATATAAGTTTGCTGGCAGGAAGCGCTGATTTCCTTGCAAGTTTAGAAACAATGCAAATACCGGGCCACAGCACCTATTATGTATAGCACTGGATTGTGTGACAAACTCCATGAACTCACAATACCGAAGAAGTTGTCGCTCTTTTAGACGGCGATCCTAACAAACAAGGAAATAATAAATCAAAAGTTTGGTTGTTTTTGACTTGTTATAGCTCGCAGAATTAAAGCACAAACAATTGCGTGTAGTAGTGTTGTTTATTTTCCCACCCTGTTTAAAACGTCGCTAATTAGACGTTAAAATGTTTTTGATCAAATCCACAAACCCGCAGTTTTATACGCGTGGTATCTGGTATGTACGGCATGTAGCACCACGAGGTGTACTATGTACATTCCGCGGGATGTTTTGCCTTAATTTCTTCCAATTCGGGCAGGAACTTTGCCGAATGGTCTGGCGCTCCTGACCCATATACAGACATAAAAAACCTTGATCGAGATTCGTCCCCTGGAGTGTACTGGGTTCGAACCCCGTAAAAAAATAAGAGTGAAAAAAATTCTGCCAATTCGCTGGCGCGCAATAATTGCCTGAAGCGCAATTTGCTTATTGCATCACGACGTTCTTGGTTCGTTTATGTTCACATTGCTTTGTGTCGAGTTTAATTTATTTGCTTATGTGACAAGCTCATCACTACATATTTTTAAGTTGCGATTCAAAAACACAATTTTCAGGTTTTGCCAGTTCAAATAGTTGGTGTCAGCTACTATAGTTAATAGCTACGTGTGGTTTAAGCCTATCCTTTTTTGTTTGCAACACTTCCTTGTTACGTTTTATTTTTCCTGACAAAAATATTAAGTTGGGCGCAGTAGACAAAATAAACAAGTGTGGATTGATGGCAACAAAATTGACAAAAAAATGTTAATATTTTTTTAAATGTTGAGACAATCTTTTTCAAAGACACAGGGGAGATCGTCATCTGTATGTGGAAAGTTTAGGAATAGTTTTTCATTCGAAAGAACAATTTAAAAATGTAATAAAAACCGTTACTTTTTTTTTATTAAAGTTACAAATATAAAGCATAGTGTTCTTTTTAAACGATAAAAAGTTTTGAAGCCAAAAACCGATGAAACGGAATAATGTTTGAACCTGTGTGAAAATAGCAACTTTTCGGCAAGGTCAAATTTGTTCATTCTCGTTTGAAAGAGTCTGCGAAGACAAAGGTCGAAAATAAATTGAGGTTGGTTTTGTTTCTTTAAATTCTAAAAATTAAAGAAGAAAAACGTCAAAAAATATCTACCTGAATATTTACACACATTACTACAACTTAAATTCACGTTTGACATAACCCAATTTAATTTAGTTTTATCAAATGCTTATCACAAACCTAAACTTTTCCGTTTTAAAGTGCACGTATTTATAACTTACACCAATCTATGTTTGACTCAGTCTGAAACCATAGGTATATCAATTAGCAATTTAAAACCGGACTATTATAATATTTATAATAAGTTAAATTTACCCATCCATTGCAACTTTATAAATCTGATATGCTGCCATATAGCTGCATCCTATTTGCTTGACTACTATTCACTTACCTTGAGTAAACTGAATTCTACTCCCAACCTAAAACTGACAATTGTATAATAGAGTTGTATTGTACAATTTACCGTCAACCCATCAAAATTTATATTAATACACATAAAAACACCCATTTTGTTTTCTAATCATTGATGACAAGAATTCTTGTTGCCCTTGTTCAATTTTGGGCCTACTTAAACAAAAATGGTGAAGATCAGACAATATTTAAAAATCTCACTTCAACCCACAATAAGGCTGAAAACACACTAAAATATTCCTTGTTATGTTATTTTTTACAGTATGTTAGCTTACCAAAGTTTTGACATCCATTAATGTATTTTAGTTTAACATGGATGTACAAAACCCAAGATAAGTTTTACTCAAAGTCAAATAATGAAATATTTTGTAAGTCATGCAATATAACAAGTAAATGTCCAGTTATGTTTGGTGTAAACTGTCTATTTACCTGGCACTTGTGTTGTTGATCTTTTTTCAAAAAAACTTTTGTTGCCACTACAAACGCAATTTTGTCCATGCTAAAAGTTCTTAGAGGGCTTAGGGGGACTAAACAAGGTAACATCTAAATGCGTAAACAGGGAAATAATTAAAAAGAGCTTGAACAGAAGCCAAGCAAGCCAAAGAGCAAACATGCTAAGAGAGAGTGGTTCGTAATGCATTGCCATAAAATGCGAAGCCTGTTATCAGAGGGGTGCAAAGATAGAAATTCATTAGAATTATATATGTTATATTAGGTACAGAAAACAGCACAGGGGGTGCCTAAACTGGCTGACAACAGCAGGGGGGTTGCCAACGATAAAAAGAATGAACTTCTATTAGCAACGAAAAACAAAACTGACTACAAAACGTTTTATATTTAGAAACATCTTAAACTGTAGATGATATTTTGATTTAAAATAGTGCAGTTATCACTTTTTTGCCGAAAATTTAATCATTTGATATTGGATTGTATTAGATCTGCTACCACGGTGGCCCAGCTAATGTTGGACAGATCAAACAACCAAGTGATTCATGCCAGTCATGTTGAATGATCACTGCACCCATAGATGACTGATTCTCTGACTACTTTCATCATGGATGGACTTCCAGCAACTGACAAGTAAGTTTTTGTGAGACTTAAAAGAAAGATGAGTTTATTTTGCTCGGTACAAGAAAACGTAGCAACACAATTGTACTAAAACAATCACCAAGTTGGTAATAGCTGTGCCACATTAAATCATTACTAAGTGCAAAAAAAGTGGAGGGCACAATTGGTGTATAGTGGCTGAATGTGCTGCAGCTACAAATTATTACCAAGCGTTATGACAGAAGCTTAAAAAAAACTGAGATGTAGCAGTGTGTAAACTCAACTTTAACAAAATGTTGGGGATAAAATGCTTTGTGAAACTGTACTCTGTATGTATTTGTCAAGTATATAATTATATTAAACACTAGTGATGCTCCATTTGGTAAAATTATTTATTTGTGTTTTTTTCTGTTGTGAAATTAACATTCAGATTTGTTGTTACAAAATTGAGCGATTGACTGAGAAAGCTGGGTACAACATTTTATTGGGGGAGTTTTCTTAATCACACTCTGTGGTAGATTTATCCTGCTTTGGGTAATAAATGTGCTTGGCTGCACCCCAATACTTGTAATTGATCTGTCCGACACCAGTCTTGTTGTCTGTTGTGTTTTATGATTTAAAATGACGTCTTATGCAGCAAAGTGCTTTTGTCTTTATGTAGCAAAGCAGGCCTAACTGTGAACGTAAAAGACCGAAATCTGGCCCAACTTGCAACTTTGGTACTTTCTATAGCTCATGGCTCATTACAGTAAAAAATGTTTCGGATTTGTACTTTTAAATTCGGACCTGCTTGTAAATATCCCAGGAGGTGGCGCCTCCCACTATGTGGGTGCTAGTGGTGGGGACCCATGAGTATCTGCAAATCAAGTTTACATAGAATTTTGGCTAAAATGGGACGCAATAAGCATAGGGAATATATAGTGTATTTGTGATGGCGAAATGTGTTAAGCCTCTAAGATTTGTGCTAGTTTTTTTTTTTTTTTTTCGTTTTCTGTTTAACGTTGGTTTGTTCCATATGTTTGGTCAAGAAAGGGTGCTGTAAACTGTAAACTTCCAATTTTTACTCATGTTAGTTAGTTATCCAAGTTGATCCTTCCAAAGTTTAACCCCGGATAACCAATCGGTATCCACAGGCCCCATAAACGTTAACTTTTAAAAAGGATGTACTTGCTTCAGTATGTCGTCCAGGAGTTTGTACTTTGTTGGTTGTTGTATTGTGAGGTATTTTAAATGATTGTATAAAATTCGAGTCTGATTAGCTGTCTCTCAACCAGGTTTCAAGTCACCACAGGGGGACACAAGCTGTGTTCCTGGGAGGCAACGGGTGTATGCTCACTATAAACTTCCAGCAAAAGCCATTGAGCCATTTTCTTTCATAATGCGCGGAGTGAAGTATGTGTTGCAAATTTCTCTTTTTCCTAATTTAATCGACTGTTTCTCACACTCTTTGTCTGTATTGAGGTTTTGTCATGAGTACAGTTTGTTGTTTACTTAATTTGACTTACCTTGTAGATTTAGGAAATAAACGTCATTTGCCATTACCTGTTGTGGTGTTTCGACAGTCAACTTATATTTCCTGGTTACAAAAGATTGTTTGAAGTTGGTGGTTTTAAAGTCTTTATTTTTGACAAAAAATATTCCCGGAAACAACACTTGAGTTATGTATAAATTAGGCAAAACATTGTAGTTGAACACAACAAACTGCATGAGACTAAAATTGTGTTAAAAGGTTTAACAGCCTTTCAGCTGGCCCACTGCAAGAGGCTATTATAGGTAAACAGTATATGGTTTTCAAAACAAAGTAACTAAATAACAGTTTGTTGTATATATCTTTGCTGCAAAATATCTTCGAAATTTGACAGTGTGTGTAATACTGTTCCATTAAATTTTTAACTGTTTTAAAACTGGATTTGGATAGCAATTTTAAAGTTAAAGCTTTAAGAGATAAAATTCCCAGAGAGTTGGAATTAACTTTTAGTGTTTTTTCATACTTTTGTAAAGGCAAACCAGTGGCACCACATCAACCCAAACATCACATCATGATGGGCATTGCTTTCTATGAAGTGTGCAGATCCAGAATAAAGAGATTACATCACTATGCCGGTAAGTCTAATGTTGACTAAAAAATTAAACTTAGACATTGCATGTGTACCAGGTTGTTAGTTTGTATGCCATTGACATAAATTGCTAATAGTTGTTTATATCACTGATTTGGTTAACTGTTCTAAAACATTGGTCTTTTACATTTTCTTAGTTTTATCCAATTTCAACTTTTAAATCGCCACTTGCTGAAATTTGAAAAAATGCAGATTAATTGTTTGTGTTCAAAATTATTATAAGGCGCACGATCAATTTATGAGGAAAAAAAGGATTTAAATTGCGCCTTATGGTCCGTAAAATACGTTAATGGGTTTTCCTAAGATTTTGATAAAAACAAATTGATTTATAATAGCGGTCGGCAAATTTTTAATGCGAATCCGGGTTTTCTCAAGTAATAACTATCCATGCCAACATTTTGTTTGTAACAGTGGTTTGATTTGAAAAGTTGTCAGAAAGTAGGCAGATTTATATGTGTAAGCTCAAACAAATGCAGATTGAGCATTTTTAACAGTTCAATTTATTTTCAAAGGTATATATTTAAATCTGAACTTCTTAATCACTTGGTTCCATAATTATTTGACTTGCATGCCAACTCTGGCTTGTCTGCTATTGGTTGCTAATATTTTTAGTTTATGCGGGTGATTTGAATATCCTGTGTGATTAATTGCTTTGTCTTAAAATATGTTTCCAAATGGTAATTTGGACTGTGTGTGTGAATAACTGTTCTTAAAGATTGATCTTTTACATTTTTTACGGGTTCCATTACCAGAAGAAATTTGACCCCAGATAACCAAGTAGTTTACCCACTTGCCCCCAAAGGGTGAAAAAATGTAAAAAAACAGCTGTACTTACGAAGTTACGAAGTATTTATATGACTTTTCGTGCTTTACAAAATAGTTTGAAGCATTTTGTAACTTTTAATTGGATTTATTTATTTTCAGCCTTTAAATTTTTATTTACTATTTTGTGTGTCCCAAGTACAAATCCTAACAAACGAAAATTCAGCATTCTTGCCTGTTTTCAGAATTTTTAGCTTGAATGTAAGATTTTATGACACTTAAGCTTGCGTTAAATGTAAAAAAAAATTGTGAGTTTTACGCGTGCATAGCTTTGTAGCACTAATATACAACAGTGATACATGTAAAGGGGGAAATTGCAATTGAATTTTGCAGAACACAAAGCACATTTTCCAACTTATTAAGTGGGTCTTCCAAGTTGCAGAAGACTTATAGTTGTGGTACAGCTACCTTTCATACATTTTAAGGTGAATATTATATCTCGTTATGTTAAAACCTGTTTTTAAGACTTCAAAGGAGTTGTTGAATAAACACTAATGGTAGTTTATGGTTTAAGTGTATCACAATATTGCCTGGACTTAATTTATACACAAAAGGTATCATTTGTGTTTAGTATTTGATTTAAACTGTGGAACTCTGTGCATTTACCTTGCTGATCGTAAAAAGTGTGTCAAAAATGTTCAAATTTGGAATGAAATGCAGACTGTTTTGGAATATGTTTTGGAATATGTTTTTGTGATGTTGATTGGTATGGTTTGTGTTTTAGCACTGTAGCCTATTGAACCCATCATAGGGTATATTTTCAAACAATGTCTAAATTGAATAAAATTCAGCTAGTTTGTATAATACACCATTGTTGTGTTATATTAGCCCCACCAGTTAGCTCATTGGCCCACTAAATACCCAAACTTTTATACAATGTTAGAATCTGGTGGAATTTAGACCAGTGGTTCTCAAACTTTTTTATTGTCGGGGCCAAATGGTATTTTTTTAAGTGTGTAGAGAGCCACAAAAAAAACGAAACCTTGAGAAAATCAATAAAGATTATTACTTTGAAAGCTAAAATAGCAATGTTTGGTGGTTTTCTGAGGTCTGGTGCGAGCCGCAAAATAAGTAGTTGGGAGCCGCATGCAGCCCCGAAAACCGAGTTTGAGAACCACTGATTTAGACTATATATATGTTATGTTGCTGTGGAGCATACGCGCTGATCGTGGGTATGCCAGGCATATTCCGACAAAAATCTCAGGAGCGCTGCTTACACGAGAATCAAATTTTTATTATTGGTTGTCACTACTTTACAGCTTAGGCATGTATGTGATCTTTCTTGCAATATTTTCTCAAACAAAAAAAATTGTAAACAAAAAACAGGGTAACAATGCATATGTAGACATGTCACCCCGGCCACCCCTAAATCGACGTCTATAATGGGTCTACTTTCCTTATGGGGTGCATCTTGATTTCACTCAGTTTTTTTTTTTTTTTCGGGTAAAGTTTGTCTATGCACTTTTGGCATGTAAAGGTTTGAAAGAAACTTTCACAGATGGTAGATATAGTCTATAGTCATGTAGGTGAGTCATCTGTTTGGTTTGCCATGAGCACCTCTGTAGGTGTCGATTGTTATGTTTCACCCTATAGCTTTACCAAGCCCCCTAATGTGGAAAAGCGTTTTAAACAGTGTCGGAAATAAATAATAATTAAAAATCAGCAGTTTTAGCACACCAGTCCCATATGGGTTATGAGGTTAGCTTGTACATTTTTAGTTTTGGCCAAGGTTTCATACCTTAGACGTGATTTAAACTCGATAAACGGTATTTCGCTTTGTTCTATGTCAGGCAAAATGTTGTTGCTTAACAAACAAATAATGTTCATTGAACAGTAAATAATTCCCTGAAGGGGACACATATTGATTTTACTCAAATTGTTTTGTTCTGTTTCTTTTTTTTTTCTTTCATTTTTCTTCTCCCAAAGTTTGTCCGACTCGTTTTTCCATAAAATGTTTGATGGATTTGGCTGAAATTTACACAGATGGTAGATGTAGTCATGTAGATGTGCATCCCAATTTGTTTTTGTTGATAAACCCAGTATTTACCCTGTTAGCCCCCTAAAATGGTTGTTTTTTACCCAAAGTTTGTCCGACTCGTTTTTCTATCAAATGTTTGATGGATTGGGTGAAATTTGCACAGATGGTAGAGATATTTATGTAGATGTGCATACCACTTTGTTTTTGTTGATAACCCCAGTATTTACCCCGCTAGCCCCCTAAAATGGTTTTTTCCCCAAAGTTTGTCCGACTCATTTGGCCATCAAATGTTTGATGGATTTGGCTAAAATTTACACAGAAGGTAGATATAGTTATGTAGATGTGCATCCCACTTTGTTTTTGTTGATAACCCTAGTATTTATCCCGCTAGCCCCCTAAAATGGGTGTTTTTTACCCAAAGTATATCTGGCTTGTTTTTCCATCAAATGTTTGATGAATTTTGCTGAAATTTACACAGATGGTAGATGTAGTTATGTAGATGTGCATCCCACTTTGTTTTTGTTGATAACCCCAGTATTTACCCTGCTAGCCCCCTAAAATAGGTATTTTCCCGCGAAGTTGGTCCGACTTGTTTTTCTATCAAATGTTTGATGGATTTGGCTGAAATTTACAGAGATGGTAGATGTAGTTATGTAAATGTGCATCCCACTTTGTTTTGTTGATAACCCCAGTATTTACCCCGCTAGTCCCCTAAAATGGTATTTTCCCCCGAAGTTTGTCTGACTCGTTTTTCCATTAAATGCTTGATGGATGTGGCTGAAACTTATACAGATGGTAGAGGTAGTTATGTAGATGTGCATTCCACTTTGTTTTTGTTGATAACCCCAGTATTTACCCCGCTAGCCCCCTAAAATGGGTATTTTCCCCCGAAGTTTGTCTGGCTCGTTTTTCTATCAAATGCTTGATGGATGTGGCTGAAACTTATACAGATGGTAGATATAGTTACGTAGATGTGCATCCCACTTTGTTTGTCCGGATAACCCTAGTATTTACCCCGCTAGCTCCCCAAAAGGGGTGAGTTTGTAAACAATGTCAGAATTGGCTAAAATTTGGATAGCTTGTAAAGTATGCCAATTATCGTTATTGCGCCATTGCAGTTCGGGGGTTGTTAACAGCCCTTTGACGTCAGAAACATTGACAGTTGTTGCTCAAAACACCTCTAGTAGTTGAAATTTTAAACTTTGGCAGATTGGACTGAAATTTTGCAGTACTATTGATTGAGTCATTGTGGTTTCCTACTTTTAAGTTTGTGTGTGTTGAACCTCAATTAGTTATCCTACTAGCCCCCTAAAATGAGTTTTTTAATTTAAATACTTTGTACTCCATATAACATATTTAAATATGCACAGCACCAATCACTGTGTTTGTCTTCACAATACCAAACTTACTCATTGTTATCTATTGAATTGCATTATTTTCGACTTTGCATGTGTGGGGACCCATGAGTTTTTGCCTTCAGAAACAACCAAGGTTATAAAAGACGATGGCTAATGTGGGACCCAATACAAAATAAGCATAGGAAATATATTTATGTTTTAAAATAGATCATAGTGTATGTGCAAGGGCAATATGTGCTAAGCCACCCTTCTAGTTTCAAAAAGCTTCTTATTTGATAATAAATTATATGTTTTTCATTTGCTAATAATGTGGCAGGCAATGGAAAATTGCCTCTGCATGTTGGATGCTCACCAGTTACCCAAATAACAATCTGGTGTTGCATGAATTACCAAGATGTTTTATGCTACATTACTAGTGAATACCCATACAACACAACTAAAAAGAAAAAAAAAGATCTGTATCAAATGTGCATATCTTGCACACTTCAATGTGGCTTTGGGGGTTAAGGACAAGCAATGGGCTCCACTTACCTAATATTAATTGGAATATTGCAGAAATGGACAAAAACAGTAAAAAGGGACTGAAATTATTAGAAAGAGTACATAACTAGGTTATTAAGCAGTCTGAAGAATTTGGTACGAAAATGAGTATAAAGCTACACTTGCCCTAAAACGTAGGGAATATAAATGATGAGAATTAAGCTGAAAGGTTCTAACAGGATATCAGTAAAACAAAATGTGTCAGGGAAGAGGGAATAATGTGATCCTGGCTAACTGCTGTTGGTCAATTAAACGGGCGATATTGCTGCCAGTCATTTCCGAAAGTTACTAAAGTACATGTGTAGGCCTATACTTGATACACCTGACAACTTACAAATTTGAAACCTTTTTTTGTTTTTTGTGTTGAATTTTGTTTGTTAGGAGTGTCCACCTGTTACATTTAAAATTAAATTCGAAAAAAATTGCAGACTGCATAAAAGATTTCGCATGTTGTGGTGTATGTTGTGAAGGTTTACTGTAAAATGTATTGGTTGATTGGTTTGTTGTTGGTCTTGCTGCAATGTATAGCAGTGTTAAGATCCTAGAATGGTTTTACAAAATGTCCATGTGTTTTTAGTTTTCCACGCACAATATATGACTTTGGTATAAGTAGAAGCTATCCAAGTATATATACTGATCAGCACTGTGGTTGAATAAGATAATAAAATACATGTCAAGTGAAAAGGTATTTGGTGTTTACTACACGTCAACATAAACATATTGCAAAATACAGTATTAATGATTTGTTGAATCTCTATTAGAACATGGCTTCTGATGGTGTTTTTGTCTGTATTTTTTTGCTGGTGGGCCCAATGGTTACTGCTACTCAAATAGTTTTGTCAAAGGTCCAGATACAAAAGGTAAAAATTAACGAGGTTAAATTAGTTGTTAGTAATGCAAATGCACATGGCTTCGTCAATTTTTGTTGTAGCTAATGGGGAGAATCGTGGTCTAAGGTGAACACATATGTTCAAGCTGAAAGTTTTTGTCAGGAAAGAAAAAGCTTAAAATAGGCACTAAACGTGAATTTACACCTTGCGTATATTGGTACAACAACATACAAAACACATTTTATCTAGTTTTTAAAGGAGTACTTTGAGTGGCAGTGTTTCAAAATTATTTTAGTAGACCACAGATAAAATTGTGCACAAACAATTGCTGTTTTGTTAATGGTGCTGTGGAATAATTGGACCGTTGTTTCGTCACAATTGCAGTCTGGCCTTACACAAGATTTTGGAAATACTGTATTTTGGGCTACTCGGAGTCCCATGAGAAATCGCTATACAGGCCCAAGTAGAAGTATTCCTGCTACAAAGCATTGATCAAGTATTAACACACAATATAGTGTATGTAGGTGTAATCAAATGACCACTGACGTCCACTCTCAACGCCCCAAAGGCCTGGATAGGACCGCGGTCCGCTATTTGAGTAGCCCTGCTCTTTAATATGTGTACACTGTACAGTTAGACGCTAACAAAAAAGTTGCAAGGGATTGATTTACTGGTTTACAATTGTAGTGGTTTAATGGATAGGCTCAGATCCTCAACCCAACGCATGGACAGACATCTTACTTGGCATTCTATATGGTTATTAAAGAAATTACTGTATTTTATGGACCATAAGGCGCAATTTAAATCCTTTTTTTCCGTATAAATTGATCGTGCGCCTTACAAGTCGGTGCGCCTAATGTATGGATCAAGTAGTGCTTTATTGCCTGCACTCAAAACCGGTACGATACTATTATTATAATAATGAGCTTTATACGGTAACTCATACTCCTGAAAATACGTTGCATTCTATAGCCCGGTGCGCCTTATGTATGAACAAAAACTAATCAAAGCAATTTATTGACAGTGTGCCTTATAATCGGGTGCGCTTTATGGTCCGTAAAATACGGTAGCTGTTTTTACATAGCAATACCATTCTGATATCATGTCTATTTTTAGCTAGATGCTTAAGGTTTCATATTTTATTGTTAAAAACTTGTTAAGCGATAGTTAGGTTTTGTATAAGTCTGGCAAAGCATGTTTAATGAGCAGAAAGGTTATCGATAAACTGGATGTGTCCAAAATCCTTACTAAGTAGTCAACAATGGTTTTTGTCAGCTTTGCTGCTGCACAATTCTTACAATAAGACCAAAATGCTAAAGACTAAATATATTGGAGAATTGGGAGTTATTTAGTTTTTATTGCTTGGTGTATAACATTTGAGTGATGGAAAGAATATGGAGGTTTAAATTTGGCCTGATGCTTTCGACTAATTTGTGCTTCAAAGTTTGAAATTATTTGCACTCTTTTTATACCATCACGAATTCGTACAAATACATGTGTGGGGATCCATTTATTTGCTTTAAAAAACGATCATGTTAGTTGGTGTATATAGTAAAGCGTTAAATAGGATATATATACAATATACAGATGGAAACATATAAAAAAGCCAGACCCCCCCCCTTCAAAATGTTGTGCGTAAATGAAATAGGCCCAAATCGTTTCCGTTTACCACTGATAACAGGGAATCGTTATCTAAAAGCTCTTGAGGCTTCAATCTCTTGTATTCGCTTGTTATCTCATCGCCAATTGTGACGTAACAATGGTTTAATAAGGAGTTTTATGAGCTAACAATTGGAAAGTTATGTTCCGGCTAGGACGCTGGTTGTAATTTCTTGGTTGGTGTTAACTGCACTAAATGCAACATATCAAACTTTTTTTGCATTTGAACAATGTAAAATGAGTAAAAAATGGGTAAAAGCGTTCAATGTTGTGTTGTTTTGACCCGCCAAACACATAATAGTTTGTCACAAACATTAGATCGATGATAATCGAGTTATGTTATTAGGGTACACGGAATTTGTGACTTGTCACAATTTATGCCTTCTGCAGTTACCAACTTTAGTGCATTCGTGACATTGCGCAACTTAGCAGTAGCATTATCGCTTTAGAAAGGCGTTCAGTCCTTGAGAATCTGTTCCTCGTTTTTTAAGCAACGATTTTGATTACCTGACGCTTATCTTGCAGCGGCAGTTTTACTGAGTAAGCTAGATAGCAGCGGCGAAATCAGGAAACTACAAAGCTGTCGCGAAAATTGTTTGTTCTTTCTGTCAATTGGACTTAGTGGCAGTTTGACGTGTGAATTACGTATTCAGCCTCGTCCGGTCTAGCATATTTGTGTGGGAAATTTTCCAAACAGATTTAATGACGTCATTAGGGAAATTCCCAAAATAAAATGTTGGACCTCCTCCTTTAAAAATTTCTGGATACGCCCCTGCTTATAAATGTTGCTGATTAAATATGATGTACTATATTGTGTTTTTTTAACTGTTTTGAAAACTAAAGAAAGTCATATTTCTAGTACAACAATTATTGAACTTTAAAAAAACTCTCAAATGTAGTTTGTAGCAATAATAGGCACATTATTTAAGTCAATTAATTATGGGGCTGTTTTTTTAGATACACCATCTTCCATATGGATAGATTTACTACCAACTGACAATAAGTAAGTTTTTATGTTACTTGAACATGTGATAATAATATACAGAGTACAGTATATTGTGTGAGAAATTATGTGTATAACTCCAGTGTTCCTGTGTATTGCCAGCTGTCTTAGAAAATATTAGTGATTTAATAAACACCAAAAAAAAGTGAATTGAAATCTGTGTAACAATAAGAAAATATATACATATATATATAAATATTGATTTTACTCGAATTTGTTTTTTTGTTTTTTTCTGTTTTTTTTTCTTCCCAAAGTTTGTCGGACCCGTTTTTCCATCAAATGTTTGATGGATTTGGCTGAAATTTACACAGATGGTAGATATAGGTATGTAGATAAGCATCCCACTTTGTTTTTGTTGATAACCCCAGTATTTACCCCGCTAGCCCCCTAAAATGGGTTATTTTCTTGCCAAAGTTTTTCCGACTCGTTTTTCCATCAAATATTTGATAGATTTGAATGAAATTTACACAGAAGGTATATATAGGTATGTAGATGTGCATCCCACTTTGTTTTTGTTGATTACCCCCAGTAGTCGAAAATTTAAACATTGGCAGATTTGGCTGAAATTTTGCAGTACTGTTGATTGAGTCATTGAGGCTTCATATTTTTTTAGTTTAGTGTCAAACCCCATTAGTAACCCCACTAGCCCCCTAAAATGGGTAACCTTATAAAACAGTGTCGGAATTGGCTAAAATTTGGGTAGCATGTGGACCATGGTTATCTTTTGAAATGCAGTATTTTTAACTTTACATGTGTGGGTACCCATGAATTTTTGCCTGCAGAAACAACTAAGGTTGTAAAAGACGATGGCTAATATGGGACCCAATACAAAATAAGCATAGGAAATATATTTATGTTTTAAAATAGGTTATAGTGTAAATGCAACAACAAAATGTGCTAAGCCACCCTTCTAGTTTTAAGAAGTTTGTGTATTAGCTGATAAAGAGCAGTTTTACATGTTTGATTAGTTGTTTTCTCTGCCCCTGAAACAAATATTATTTAAAAATTGTCACACTTTTGTGAGTAATATTAGAAATATTGCATTTAAAAAGATTCAGACTTGATTTGATATTCTGTCTGGAAATCTTTTGCTGTTTATTTATGAATATTTTTACCACAAGTATGTTTCATTAACAAAAACTTATTTTTCGCAGAACTCGCAGAGAAGGTCATCGGACAATCAGTTTCATTTCAACAGTGTCTTGTCGAGCGATTTTTTGTTGTTGTAATCGTTATGTAGTAGTCTCCAATAATTGTATAGTGAGCCTGAGAATGTCTGCTCTTCCGCCTGCTTGTGTAATGGTGGTTGGGATGTGCTTGGCTGATGTTGTTGGTTGTGGCTGGTTTGCCTCAATCACGCATCGAGTATGGCTGTCTGAATTGTTGCAGTTTGTGTTTCGATGCCAGATAGGCGACTGGGTGGTGGGATAGCAACTGGTTCGCAACGGGGTTCGGATTGTTCCCGTTTTAAACCGGTGTGTGTATCAGCTGCTCACGCGGCTGTACACTGCAGTTATTTGTTCCTGCTCATCGGTAGGGGTACTTAGCTAGTAGGAATGCTTACCTCGCTAGTTCATGTATTTACCATTCGGGCCCTGTTTACTGGTATAGGTGGGCAGCTGCCTGTGGGCTGTGCACCGCCGCTAGACATCTCCCCCTCAAATTGATGGCACTGTATTGTTGTGATTCGGGTTTGATGCCAGTATTGATGCTTCTCAGTTAAGGCCTTGTAAAAGATGTTTGTCTGCGGACTTCTCTTTCTCGGCTGGCGCTGGTCTGTGGCACTTCTTTACTGGCTGACTGGAGGATGTATGTTTTGTTGCGGTCTGTGTTGCCTGATGTCATTAGTGTTGTAGGGCAGAGCTTGGCTGAATATTTTAGGCTAGAGCGATGACCCTGCAGCATTTAGTGATGATTGCATGGTTCGCCAAGTCTGTTGGTATGGTGCTAGTCTGGAGCGGCTCAGGGAAGGTTACCAAAATATGTGACTTTGTCACAGTTGGAGCTGGAACTGGGTTATATCCTTGCTAGCTGACTGTTGTAAGAATCAATTAGGCTTTTTTTGTCTGGTGTCAGTCTGGAGCTTCTTGGCAGATGTTGTCTGAGACCCTAACCTGGTCACTTTTTAAGATGGCTGATGCTGGTTGCAAAGGACTGTCTGCCTGTTGCATGTCATGTTATTTTCGGTCTGGTATGCCGGATGTTGGCTGGGGGCAGCCTGGTGGAGGGAAGCTGAAAGACTGGGTCCACTGTCAACCGTAAGGGGTGGGTCCACGTTCGGCCAACTGAAGCGGGGCTGTCATCTGGTTCTCAGATGGCATTGAATTGGATATGTCATGTGTCTTTGCTGTCCTCTATTAGGCTAACTGTATATGTGGATTCAACTTAGGCAGATTAAGATAAAACTTTCTTTAATTCTAATATAGATACGGTGTTGCATTTCAGGTGTGTTTATTCTGCCAAAGTTTGTTTTGTGAATTGTTGATATAGTGGTGTTGTATGACTACGTTGGTATATGTGCCTGTGGTGTTGCAGTGGTTTATATGGTTATGTTATATATTAAAGCTACGTTATAACAACTATTTAAGTGACATGTCGTATGCTGCCTGAGACCTGACTGCATGCCTGTCTAGAGCCTGTGTTGTATTGTTGAGATTGGATTTGATATGTCTAATTTAAGCTTGGGACATCTTGGTCAATGTTGTTTGAATGCAATTTCAGCCGACTGAGACCAGGTTGCCTTTGCTTAAAGTGGGTATTGAATTGTTGTTAATATCGAGTCTGGGTGCTTGGTGCTTTGGCCGATGTTGGCTGGATCAAGCAGCCAACTGAAGCTGGGCTGTCTGCTGTAGACATTACACTGTTGGGTGGGACTGATGTTTGAATGAAGTCTTCCATGCCAAAGCATCACCTGTAACAAGTGAGTTGTAGAAACAAAAACATTAAGATGTTTCATCTCTAAATAAATAATGCATGGTCACCATTGTATAGAAAAATCTAACAAACAAATAAAACTGTTTTTTTTACACTATTTGTCAGAATTTTAATTTGTAATGAACTGTTTTTAGTGTTTTCAGTTTCATCCTATAACACCAAGTTGTTTTTTGCTAACAAACTTTTCAAGTACCACTGTCAATTTAACATTAAAACACAGTGATGTTAAAATATGTCAAAACAAATTTTGCTGCTATACATTGTTTAATCAACTGCTTATTATAATCTACTACATATACAGTGACAATATTAATAATTTGCAATTCATGTTTTTCAGACTTGTTGCACGGTGAACAACCTACTCCTTCCAATTGTATTGTTGTGTTGTGTTTATTGTTTTTCGTTTCGCAATGCTTGGTGTCATTAGGTAGCTGACTTAAATTCTGAATCAGGCAGGTTTACAATCAGGAGTTTCCCCCTACCCCATATAGATTAAGCAGTGCTTCACCCCCTTTCCAGGTGTCCCCTGCATCCTATACCTACTTTAACTTAGATTAAGCAGTGCTTCACCCACCTTTCCGGGTGTTCTCTGCATCCTATACCTACTTTAAGTTAGATTAAGCAGTGCTTCACCCACCTTTCCGGGTGTTCTCTGCATCCTATACCTACTTTAACTTAGATTAAGCAGTGCTTCACCCACCTTTCCAGGTGTCCTCTGCATCCTATACCTACTTTAAGTTAGATTAGGCAGTGCTTCACCCACTTTTCCGGGTGTACTCTGCATCCTATACCTACTTTAAGTTAGATTAAGCAGTGCTTCACCCACTTTTCCAGGTGTTCTCTGCATCCTATACCTACTTTAAGTTAGATTAAGCAGTGCTTCACCCACTTTTCCAGGTGTCCCCTGCATCCTATACCTACTATAACTTAGATTAAGCAGTGCTTCACCCACCTTTCCGGGTGTTCTCTGCATCCTATACCTACTTTAAGTTAGATTAAGCAGTGCTTCACCCACCTTTCCGGGTGTTCTCTGCATCCTATACCTACTTTAAGTTAGATTAAGCAGTGCTTCACCCTTCTTTCCGGGTGTCCCCTGCATCCTATACCTACTTTAAGTTAGATTAGGCAGTGCTTCACCCACCTTTCCAGGTGTCCCCTGCATCCTATACCTAATTTAACTTAGATTAGGCAGTGCTTCACCCACCTTTCCGGGTGTCCTCTGCATCCTATACCTACTTTAAGTTAGATTAGGCAGTGCTTCACCCACCTTTCCGGGTGTCCTCTGCATCCTATACCTACTTTAAGTTAGATTAGGCAGTGCTTCACCCACCTTTCCGGGTGTCCTCTGCATCCTATACCTACTTTAAGTTAGATTAGGCAGTGCTTCACCCACCTTTCCGGGTGTCCTCTGCATCCTATACCTACTTTAAGTTAGATTAGGCAGTGCTTCACCCACCTTTCCAGGTGTCCCCTGCATCCTATACCTACTTTAACTTAGATTAGGCAGTGCTTCACCCCCTTTCCAGGTGTCCCCTGCATCCTATACCTACTTTAAGTTAGATTAGGCAGTGCTTCACCCACCTTTCCGGGTGGTCTCTGCATCCTATACCTACTTTAAGTTAGATTAAGCAGTGCTTCACCCACCTTTCTGGGTGTCCTCTGCATCCTATACCTACTTTAAGTTAGATTAGGCAGTGCTTCACCCACCTTTCTGGGTGTCCTCTGCATCCTATACCCACTTTCACTTAGATTAAGCAGTGTTTTACATCCTATACTAACTTAGATTTGGCAGTGCTTCACCCACCATTACGGGTGTCCTCTGCATCCTATACCTACTTTAACTTAGATTAGGCAGTGCTTCACCCACCTTTCCGGGTGTTTCTGCATCCTATACCTATTCAACTTAGATTAGGCAGTGCTTCACCCACCATTCCGGGTGTTCTCTGCAAAAGTTAATTCTTTTCTGGTTAACTGACCCAAAAAAAAACACTGTACATAATGGCATTGTGCGGCACAAAATGCAAGTAAGGCGATGGCTCACTCCATTTGTGGGGTTAAGACATTGTTTTGCGGCAAACTGTAGCAGCCTGATAACGCTTACTGCTTCTTCCATTGCATCCACGTTGTGTCAAGAGTATATAGTTTATTTGTTTCATGAAATTAGAAGGGTCAATCACGCACAAAAGGGCTGTACACTAGTTAAGTTGTAAGGGGGTCGCCCAAAGGCAGGGCTCTTACACTAGTTAAGTTGTAAGGGGGACGCCCGAAGAAAGGGCTGGTACACTAGTTAAGGTGTAGAATCGGGGGTAAAAGGGGGGGGGGGGGTCCCATCATGGACGTTTATTAAACTTTCACAAACGAAAAAAACGTATAACACAATTCAAAACACACGAAAAGTGAAGATCATCGGATATCTGAAAAAGAGATTCAATCCTTCAGAGAATGCCGCAAAACGAAATCTGAGAAAAAAGAAAAATTCAGTTCAAAAAGATTTTATTTAGACCTAATATGCAGTTTTGGGGTCAAAAATTTTGAAGTAAATCATGGGTTTGGGTGGGTTTTCGCCGGAATATTCCAGTTTCAAACTGGTTAGGGCCGGTTTCTGCCTCCTAGCGAACCTACAAACCGGTTTAAATCGAATTCTAAAATGTGAAATTTCATCCCGATTTTGGAAAAAACCCAAAGGCTGTAGCCTTTCCATTTTTTTCGGTTTTTGGGGGCCAAAATTTCGAGGTAAATCACGGTTTTGGGTGGGTTTTCGCCGGAATATTCCAGTTTCAAACTGGTTAGGGCCGGTTTCTGCCTCCTAGCGAACCTACAAACCGGTTTAAATCGGATTCTAAAATGCAAAATTTTATCCCGATTTTGGAAAAACCCAAAGGCTATAGCCTTTCCATTTTTTCGGTTTTTGGGGGCCAAAATTTTGAGGTAAATCACGGTTTTGGGTGGGTTTTCGCCAGAATATTCCAGTTTTAAACTGGTTAGGGCCGGTTTCTGCCTCCTAGCGAACCTACAAACCGGTTTAAATCGGATTCTAAAATGTGAAATTTCATGCCGATTTTTGAAAAACCCAAAGGCTATAGCCTTTCCATTTTTTCGGTTTTTGACGGCCAAAATTTTGAGATAAATCACGGTTTTGGGTGGGTTTTCGCCGGAATATTCCAGTTTCAAACTGGTTAGGGCCGGTTTCTGCCTCGTAGCGAACCTACTGACCGGTTTAAAACGGATTCTAAAATGTGAAATTTTATCCCGATTTTGGAAAAAACCCAAAGGCTATAGCCTTTCCATTTTTTCGGTTTTTGGGGTCCAAAATTTTGAGGTAAATCACGGTTTTGGGTGGGTTTTCGCCGGAATATTCCAGTTTCAAACTGGTTAGGGCCGGTTTCTGCCTCCTAGCGAACCTACTGACCGGTTTAAAACGGATTCTAAAATGTGAAATTTTATGCCGATTTTTGAAAAAACCCAAACGCTATAGCCTTTCCATTTTATCAGTTTTTGGGGGCCAAAATTTTGAGGTAAATCACGGTTTTGGGTGGGTTTTCGCCAGAATATTCCAGTTTCAAACTGGTTAGGGCCGGTTTCTGCCTCCTAGCGAACCTACAAACCGGTTTAAATCGGATTCTAAAATGTGAAATTTCATCCCGATTTTTGAAAAACCCAAAGGCTATAGTCTTTCCATTTTTTCGGTTTCTGGGGGCCAAAATTTCGAGGTAAATCACGGTTTTGGGTGGGTTTTCGCCGGAATATTCCAGTTTCAAACTGGTTAGGGCCGGTTTCTGCCTCCTAGCGAACCTACAAACCGGTTTAAATCGGATTCTGAAATGTGAAATTTTATGCCGATTTTTGAAAAAACCCAAACGCTATAGCCTTTCCATTTTTTCGGTGTTTGGGGTCCAAAATTTTGAGGTAAATCACGGTTTTGGGTGGGTTTTCGCCGGAATATTCCAGTTTCAAACTGGTTAGGGCCGGTTTCTGCCTCCTAGCGAACCTACTGACCGGTTTAAAACGGATTCTAAAATGTGAAATTTTATCCCGATTTTGGAAAAAACCCAAAGGCTATAGCCTTTCCATTTTTCGGTTTTTGGGGTCCAAAATTTTGAGGTAAATCACGGTTTTGGGTGGGTTTTCGCCGGAATATTCCAGTTTCAAACTGGTTAGGGCCGGTTTCTGCCTCCTAGCGAACCTACAAACCGGTTTAAATCGGATTCTGAAATGTGAAATTTTATGCCGATTTTTGAAAAAACCCAAACGCTATAGCCTTTCCATTTTTTCAGTTTTTGGGGGCCAAAATTTTGAGGTAAATCACGGTTTTGGGTGGGTTTTCGCCGGAATATTCCAGTTTCAAACTGGTTAGGGCCGGTTTCTGCCTCCTAGCGAACCTACTGACCGGTTTAAAACGGATTCTAAAATGTGAAATTTTATCCCGATTTTGGAAAAAACCCAAAGGCTATAGCCTTTCCATTTTTCGGTTTTTGGGGTCCAAAATTTTGAGGTAAACCACGGTTTTGGGTGGGTTTTCGCCTGAATATTCCAGTTTCAAACTGGTAGGGCCGGTTTCTGCCTGCTAGCGAACGTACAAACCGGTTTAAATCGGATTCTGAAATGTGAAATTTTATGCCGATTTTTGAAAAAACCCAAACGCTATAGCCTTTCCATTTTTCGGTTTTTGGGGTCCAAAATTTTGAGGTAAATCACGGTTTTGGGTGGGTTTTCGCCTGAATATTCCAGTTTCAAACTGGTAGGGGCGGTTTCTGCCTCCTAGCGAACCTACAAACCGGTTTAAAATGGATTCTGAAATGTGAAATTTTATGCCGATTTTGGAAAAAACCCAAAGGCTATAGCCTTTCCATTTTTCGGTTTTTGGGGGACAAAATTTTGCGGTAAATCACGAATTTGGGTGGGTTTTCGCCGGAATATTCCAGTTTCAAACTGGTTAGGGCCGGTTTCTGCCTCCTAGCGAAACCTACAAACCGGTTTAAATCGGATTCTGAAATGTGAAATTTTATGCCGATTTTTGAAAAAACCCAAAGGCTTTCCATTTTATCGGTTTTTGGGGGACAAAATTTTGCGGTAAATCACGGTTTTGGGTGGGTTTTCGCCGGAATATTCCAGTTTCAAACTGGTTAGGGCCGGTTTCTGCCTCCTAGCGAACCTACAAACCGGTTTAAATCGGATTCTAAAATGCAAAATTTTATCCCGATTTTGGAAAAAACCCAAAGGCTATAGCCTTTCCATTTTTTCGGTTTTTGACGGCCAAAATTTTGAGATAAATCACGGTTTTGGGTGGGTTTTCGCCGGAATATTCCAGTTTCAAACTGGTTAGGGCCGGTTTCTGCCTCCTAGCGAACCTACTGACCGGTTTAAAACGGATTCTAAAATGTGAAATTTCATGCCGATTTTGGAAAAAACCCAAAGGCTATAGTCTTTCCATTTTTTCGGTTTCTGGGGGCCAAAATTTCGAGGTAAATCACGGTTTTGGGTGGGTTTTCGCCGGAATATTCCAGTTTCAAACTGGTTAGGGCCGGTTTCTGCCTCCTAGCGAACCTACTGACCGGTTTAAAACGGATTCTAAAATGTGAAATTTTATCCCGATTTTGGAAAAAACCCAAAGGCTATAGCCTTTCCATTTTTTCGGTTTTTGGGGTCCAAAATTTTGAGGTAAATCACGGTTTTGGGTGGGTTTTCGCCGGAATATTCCAGTTTCAAACTGGTTAGGGCCGGTTTCTGCCTCCTAGCGAACCTACTGACCGGTTTAAAACGGATTCTAAAATGTGAAATTTTATCCCGATTTTGGAAAAAACCCAAAGGCTATAGCCTTTCCATTTTTTCGGTTTTTGGGGTCCAAAATTTTGAGGTAAATCACGGTTTTGGGTGGGTTTTCGCCGGAATATTCCAGTTTCAAACTGGTTAGGGCCGGTTTCTGCCTCCTAGCGAACCTACAAACCGGTTTAAATCGGATTCTGAAATGTGAAATTTTATGCCGATTTTTGAAAAAACCCAAACGCTATAGCCTTTCCATTTTTTCAGTTTTTGGGGGCCAAAATTTTGAGGTAAATCACGGTTTTGGGTGGGTTTTCGCCGGAATATTCCAGTTTCAAACTGGTTAGGGCCGGTTTCTGCCTCCTAGCGAACCTACAAACCGGTTTAAATCGGATTCTGAAATGTGAAATTTTATGCCGATTTTTGAAAAAACCCAAACGCTATAGCCTTTCCATTTTTCGATTTTTGGGGTCCAAAATTTTGAGGTAAATCACGGTTTTGGGTGGGTTTTCGCCGGAATATTCCAGTTTCAAACTGGTAGGGGCGGTTTCTGCCTCCTAGCGAACCTACAAACCGGTTTAAATCGAATTCTAAAATGTGAAATTTCATCCCGATTTTTGAAAAACCCAAACGCTATAGCCTTTCCATTTTTTCAGTTTTTGGGGGCCAAAATTTTGAGGTAAATCACGGTTTTGGGTGGGTTTTCGCCGGAATATTCCAGTTTCAAACTGGTTAGGGCCGGTTTCTGCCTCCTAGCGAACCTACTGACCGGTTTAAAACGGATTCTAAAATGTGAAATTTTATCCCGATTTTGGAAAAAACCCAAAGGCTATAGCCTTTCCATTTTTCGGTTTTTGGGGTCCAAAATTTTGAGGTAAATCACGGTTTTGGGTGGGTTTTCGCCTGAATATTCCAGTTTCAAACTGGTAGGGCCGGTTTCTGCCTGCTAGCGAACGTACAAACCGGTTTAAATCGGATTCTGAAATGTGAAATTTTATGCCGATTTTTGAAAAAACCCAAACGCTATAGCCTTTCCATTTTTCGGTTTTTGGGGTCCAAAATTTTGAGGTAAATCACGGTTTTGGGTGGGTTTTCGCCTGAATATTCCAGTTTCAAACTGGTAGGGGCGGTTTCTGCCTCCTAGCGAACCTACAAACCGGTTTAAAACGGATTCTGAAATGTGAAATTTTATGCCGATTTTGGAAAAAACCCAAAGGCTATAGCCTTTCCATTTTTCGGTTTTTGGGGGACAAAATTTTGCGGTAAATCACGAATTTGGGTGGGTTTTCGCCGGAATATTCCAGTTTCAAACTGGTTAGGGCCGGTTTCTGCCTCCTAGCGAACCTACAAACCGGTTTAAATCGGATTCTGAAATGTGAAATTTTATGCCGATTTTTGAAAAAACCCAAAGGCTTTCCATTTTATCGGTTTTTGGGGGACAAAATTTTGCGGTAAATCACGGTTTTGGGTGGGTTTTCGCCGGAATATTCCAGTTTCAAACTGGTTAGGGCCGGTTTCTGCCTCCTAGCGAACCTACAAACCGGTTTAAATCGGATTCTAAAATGCAAAATTTTATCCCGATTTTGGAAAAAACCCAAAGGCTATAGCCTTTCCATTTTTTCGGTTTTTGGGGGCCAAAATTTTGAGGTAAATCACGGTTTTGGGTGGGTTTTCGCCGGAATATTCCAGTTTCAAACTGGTTAGGGCCGGTTTCTGCCTCCTAGCGAACCTACAAACCGGTTTAAATCGGATTCTAAAATGTGAAATTTCATGCCGATTTTTGAAAAACGCAAAGGCTATAGCCTTTCCATTTTTTCGGTTTCTGGGGGCCAAAATTTCGAGGTAAATCACGGTTTTGGGTGGGTTTTCGCCGGAATATTCCAGTTTCAAACTGGTAGGGGCGGTTTCTGCCTCCTAGCGAACCTACAAACCGGTTTAAATCGAATTCTAAAATGTGAAATTTCATCCCGATTTTTGAAAAACCCAAACGCTATAGCCTTTCCATTTTTTCAGTTTTTGGGGGCCAAAATTTTGAGGTAAATCACGGTTTTGGGTGGGTTTTCGCCGGAATATTCCAGTTTCAAACTGGTTAGGGCCGGTTTCTGCCTCCTAGCGAACCTACTGACCGGTTTAAAACGGATTCTAAAATGTGAAATTTTATCCCGATTTTGGAAAAAACCCAAAGGCTATAGCCTTTCCATTTTTCGGTTTTTGGGGTCCAAAATTTTGAGGTAAATCACGGTTTTGGGTGGGTTTTCGCCTGAATATTCCAGTTTCAAACTGGTAGGGCCGGTTTCTGCCTGCTAGCGAACGTACAAACCGGTTTAAATCGGATTCTGAAATGTGAAATTTTATGCCGATTTTTGAAAAAACCCAAACGCTATAGCCTTTCCATTTTTCGGTTTTTGGGGTCCAAAATTTTGAGGTAAATCACGGTTTTGGGTGGGTTTTCGCCTGAATATTCCAGTTTCAAACTGGTAGGGGCGGTTTCTGCCTCCTAGCGAACCTACAAACCGGTTTAAAACGGATTCTGAAATGTGAAATTTTATGCCGATTTTGGAAAAAACCCAAAGGCTATAGCCTTTCCATTTTTCGGTTTTTGGGGGACAAAATTTTGCGGTAAATCACGAATTTGGGTGGGTTTTCGCCGGAATATTCCAGTTTCAAACTGGTTAGGGCCGGTTTCTGCCTCCTAGCGAACCTACAAACCGGTTTAAATCGGATTCTGAAATGTGAAATTTTATGCCGATTTTTGAAAAAACCCAAAGGCTTTCCATTTTATCGGTTTTTGGGGGACAAAATTTTGCGGTAAATCACGGTTTTGGGTGGGTTTTCGCCGGAATATTCCAGTTTCAAACTGGTTAGGGCCGGTTTCTGCCTCCTAGCGAACCTACAAACCGGTTTAAATCGGATTCTAAAATGCAAAATTTTATCCCGATTTTGGAAAAAAGCAAAGGCTATAGCCTTTCCATTTTTTCGGTTTCTGGGGGCCAAAATTTCGAGGTAAATCACGGTTTTGGGTGGGTTTTCGCCGGAATATTCCAGTTTCAAACTGGTTAGGGCCGGTTTCTGCCTCCTAGCGAACCTACAAACCGGTTTAAATCGAATTCTAAAATGTGAAATTTCATCCCGATTTTTGAAAAACCCAAAGGCTATAGCCTTTCCATTTTTTCGGTTTCTGGGGGCCAAAATTTTGAGGTAAATCACGGTTTTGGGTGGGTTTTCGCCGGAATATTCCAGTTTCAAACTGGTTAGGGCCGGTTTCTGCCTCCTAGCGAACCTACTGACCGGTTTAAAACGGATTCTAAAATGTGAAATTTTATCCCGATTTTGGAAAAAACCCAAAGGCTATAGCCTTTCCATTTTTTCGGTTTTTGGGGTCCAAAATTTTGAGGTAAATCACGGTTTTGGGTGGGTTTTCGCCGGAATATTCCAGTTTCAAACTGGTTAGGGCCGGTTTCTGCCTCCTAGCGAACCTACAAACCGGTTTAAATCGGATTCTGAAATGTGAAATTTTATGCCGATTTTTGAAAAAACCCAAACGCTATAGCCTTTCCATTTTTTCAGTTTTTGGGGGCCAAAATTTTGAGGTAAATCACGGTTTTGGGTGGGTTTTCGCCGGAATATTCCAGTTTCAAACTGGTTAGGGCCGGTTTCTGCCTCCTAGCGAACCTACAAACCGGTTTAAATCGGATTCTAAAATGTGAAATTTCATCCCGATTTTTGAAAAACCCAAAGGCTATAGTCTTTCCATTTTTTCGGTTTCTGGGGGCCAAAATTTCGAGGTAAATCACGGTTTTGGGTGGGTTTTCGCCGGAATATTCCAGTTTCAAACTGGTTAGGGCCGGTTTCTGCCTCCTAGCGAACCTACAAACCGGTTTAAATCGGATTCTGAAATGTGAAATTTTATGCCGATTTTTGAAAAAACCCAAACGCTATAGCCTTTCCATTTTTTCAGTTTTTGGGGGCCAAAATTTTGAGGTAAATCACGGTTTTGGGTGGGTTTTCGCCGGAATATTCCAGTTTCAAACTGGTTAGGGCCGGTTTCTGCCTCCTAGCGAACCTACAAACCGGTTTAAATCGGATTCTAAAATGTGAAATTTCATCCCGATTTTTGAAAAACCCAAAGGCTATAGTCTTTCCATTTTTTCGGTTTCTGGGGGCCAAAATTTCGAGGTAAATCACGGTTTTGGGTGGGTTTTCGCCGGAATATTCCAGTTTCAAACTGGTTAGGGCCGGTTTCTGCCTCCTAGCGAACCTACAAACCGGTTTAAATCGGATTCTGAAATGTGAAATTTTATGCCGATTTTTGAAAAAACCCAAACGCTATAGCCTTTCCATTTTTTCAGTTTTTGGGGGCCAAAATTTTGAGGTAAATCACGGTTTTGGGTGGGTTTTCGCCGGAATATTCCAGTTTCAAACTGGTAGGGCCGGTTTCTGCCTGCTAGCGAACCTACAAACCGGTTTAAATCGGATTCTGAAATGTGAAATTTTATGCCGATTTTTGAAAAAACCCAAAGGCTATAGCCTTTCCATTTTTTCGGTTTTTGGGGTCCAAAATTTTGAGGTAAATCACGGTTTTGGGTGGGTTTTCGCCGGAATATTCCAGTTTCAAACTGGTTAGGGCCGGTTTCTGCCTCCTAGCGAACCTACAAACCGGTTTAAATCGGATTCTGATATGTGAAATTTTATGCCGATTTTTGAAAAAACCCAAACGCTATAGCCTTTCCATTTTTTTAGTTTTTGGGGGCCAAAATTTTGAGGTAAATCACGGTTTTGGGTGGGTTTTCGCCGGAATATTCCAGTTTCAAACTGGTTAGGGCCGGTTTCTGCCTCCTAGCGAACCTACTGACCGGTTTAAAACGGATTCTAAAATGTGAAATTTTATCCCGATTTTGGAAAAAACCCAAAGGCTATAGCCTTTCCATTTTTCGGTTTTTGGGGTCCAAAATTTTGAGGTAAATCACGGTTTTGGGTGGGTTTTCGCCGGAATATTCCAGTTTCAAACTGGTTAGGGCCGGTTTCTGCCTCCTAGCGAACCTACAAACCGGTTTAAATCGGATTCTGAAATGTGAAATTTTATGCCGATTTTTGAAAAAACCCAAACGCTATAGCCTTTCCATTTTTCGGTTTTTGGGGTCCAAAATTTTGAGGTAAATCACGGTTTTGGGTGGGTTTTCGCCTGAATATTCCAGTTTCAAACTGGTAGGGCCGGTTTCTGCCTGCTAGCGAACCTACAAACCGGTTTAAATCGGATTCTGAAATGTGAAATTTTATGCCGATTTTTGAAAAAACCCAAACGCTATAGCCTTTCCATTTTTCGGTTTTTGGGGTCCAAAATTTTGCGGTAAATCACGGTTTTGGGTGGGTTTTCGCCGGAATATTCCAGTTTCAAACTGGTAGGGGCGGTTTCTGCCTCCTAGCGAACCTACAAACCGGTTTAAAACGGATTCTGAAATGTGAAATTTTATGCCGATTTTGGAAAAAACCCAAAGGCTATAGCCTTTCCATTTTTCGGTTTTTGGGGGACAAAATTTTGCGGTAAATCACGAATTTGGGTGGGTTTTCGCCGGAATATTCCAGTTTCAAACTGGTTAGGGCCGGTTTCTGCCTTCTAGCGAACCTACAAACCGGTTTAAATCGGATTCTGAAATGTGAAATTTTATGCCGATTTTTGAAAAAACCCAAAGGCTTTCCATTTTATCGGTTTTTGGGGGACAAAATTTTGCGGTAAATCACGAATTTGGGTGGGTTTTCGCCGGAATATTCCAGTTTCAAACTGGTAGGGGCGGTTTCTGCCTCCTAGCGAACCTACAAACCGGTTTAAATCGGATTCTGATATGTGAAATTTTATGCCGATTTTTGAAAAAACCCAAACGCTATAGCCTTTCCATTTTTTCAGTTTTTGGGGGCCAAAATTTTGAGGTAAATCACGGTTTTGGGTGGGTTTTCGCCGGAATATTCCAGTTTCAAACTGGTTAGGGCCGGTTTCTGCCTCCTAGCGAACCTACTGACCGGTTTAAAACGGATTCTAAAATGTGAAATTTTATGCCGATTTTTGAAAAAACCCAAACGCTATAGCCTTTCCATTTTTTCAGTTTTTGGGGGCCAAAATTTTGAGGTAAATCACGGTTTTGGGTGGGTTTTCGCCGGAATATTCCAGTTTCAAACTGGTTAGGGCCGGTTTCTGCCTCCTAGCGAACCTACTGACCGGTTTAAAACGGATTCTAAAATGTGAAATTTTATCCCGATTTTGGAAAAAACCCAAAGGCTATAGCCTTTCCATTTTTCGGTTTTTGGGGTCCAAAATTTTGAGGTAAATCACGGTTTTGGGTGGGTTTTCGCCGGAATATTCCAGTTTCAAACTGGTAGGGCCGGTTTCTGCCTGCTAGCGAACCTACAAACCGGTTTAAATCGGATTCTGAAATGTGAAATTTTATGCCGATTTTTGAAAAAACCCAAACGCTATAGCCTTTCCATTTTTCGGTTTTTGGGGTCCAAAATTTTGAGGTAAATCACGGTTTTGGGTGGGTTTTCGCCGGAATATTCCAGTTTCAAACTGGTAGGGGCGGTTTCTGCCTCCTAGCGAACCTACAAACCGGTTTAAAACGGATTCTGAAATGTGAAATTTTATGCCGATTTTGGAAAAAACCCAAAGGCTATAGCCTTTCCATTTTTCGGTTTTTGGGGGACAAAATTTTGCGGTAAATCACGAATTTGGGTGGGTTTTCGCCGGAATATTCCAGTTTCAAACTGGTTAGGGCCGGTTTCTGCCTCCTAGCGAACCTACAAACCGGTTTAAATCGGATTCTGAAATGTGAAATTTTATGCCGATTTTTGAAAAAACCCAAAGGCTTTCCATTTTATCGGTTTTTGGGGGACAAAATTTTGCGGTAAATCACGAATTTGGGTGGGTTTTCGCCGGAATATTCCAGTTTCAAACTGGTAGGGGCGGTTTCTGCCTCCTAGCGAACCTACAAACCGGTTTAAATCGGATTCTGAAATGTGAAATTTTATGCCGATTTTTGAAAAAACCCAAACGCTATAGCCTTTCCATTTTTTCAGTTTTTGGGGGCCAAAATTTTGAGGTAAATCACGGTTTTGGGTGGGTTTTCGCCGGAATATTCCAGTTTCAAACTGGTTAGGGGCGGTTTCTGCCTCCTAGCGAACCTACTGACCGGTTTAAAACGGATTCTAAAATGTGAAATTTTATCCCGATTTTGGAAAAAACCCAAAGGCTATAGCCTTTCCATTTTTCGGTTTTTGGGGGCCAAAATTTTGAGATAAATCACGGTTTTGGGTGGGTTTTCGCCTGAATATTCCAGTTTCAAACTGGTAGGGGCGGTTTCTGCCTCCTAGCGAACCTACAAACCGGTTTAAAACGGATTCTAAAATGTGAAATTTTATCCCGATTTTGGAAAAAACCCAAAGGCTTTCCATTTTATCGGTTTTTGGGGGACAAAATTTTGAGGTAAATCACGAATTTGGGTGGGTTTTCGCCGGAAAATTTCTGTTTCAAACTAGGTAGGGCCTGCAAACTGGTTTAAATCGGATTATAAAATAAGAAAGTTAGATAGCCTTTCCGTTCTTGCGGAATTGGGGGACAAAAAAGTTAACCCAAGTTTGGAATCGTTTTTGCCAGAATTAAGTTATTAAACATAAATCAGCACAAACACTTACATCCAATGAATCCATACACTGGTGATCTTGGTAGATAAGCCTGCAACCCGGTTTAAATCGGATTCCAAAATCTGAAAGTTGAATAGCATTTTTTATTCTTATGGAATTTGAGTCCAAAAAAAATAACCCAAGTTTAGAATCGTTTTTGCCAGAATAGAAGTTAATATAGACAAATCAGCACAAGCACTAACATGGTGATCTTGGTAGAAAAGAATCAGACTTTGTAGCTCTTCCAGGAAAATATGGAAGACAATTAGGTAACTTGCGAAACCTGCAAAAACAAGAAATTAATTGCATCAAAACGTTTTTTGAAATAGGGTAGGATTCTCAAGTTGATAATTGATCGGTCTAATTGATTCACTGCACACTATGTGATTAACTAAAACCAAGTTTCAAATTAGTTTAATTTTTGAAGTTTTAAAGTCACAATATTGTATAGCATCAAACATAGGGTCACGTCTAAAACTGCAGGCCCACTTGGCCCGCAAATTTGTGATGTAATAACCCACAATATTAAAACACTGATTTAAGCTTGTAATAGCACAATGGATTGGTTTAGTTTTGACATGGGGTGCTTTTTAATATCTTGCATTTATTTGTTATAAGGAGTTGAACCACACAGTGCCAGTTTAATGCTTATCATTGACTATGACATCACAGATGTATTCCATACAATTATTTGTTAGAAAAGAATGAATGGTTACACAGTAATTAGTTTGTTCAGTGCAGAACTGATTTTAAGTAGGTTAGGAATAAATGGCACAGTTACAATTTCAATACCGGTTGATCATTAAGCTATTTCAATAACTCATATTCTCAACCCTAAAACCATACTTAACCCAATTAATGAGATTGTCATATTTTATACTTTAGCACATAAACATTTTATTTGTGGTGATTGGTAGCACAAAAAAACTGCATTAAACTTTCACTTTTATCAACTAGAGCAGGGGTCTCGAACACTTAGTGGAGACTGAAAATAAACTTTATAGTTAGTTTGTTTGATGATGAACCAAAAATTGTGATGGAAATGTACAACATGCATTTCATTCATGTTATTTACTAGAATTGCGATAAAACAGAAGAACAACAGTCAATGAGACAAGCTGTTTGAAATCTTTGCTTGGCCCCATAATAAATTCAAACTTAAAATGCCTAAAGCATGCCGCACAAAACCCACTAGAGGGTAGCACATGTTTGAGACCCCTGCACTAGAAGATGACTTTGCACATGTGGTGATCGTACATACACTGTTACATTTTTTAAATGGACACACTTCCATAATGAATATACCATTTATATTTTGGTCCCACATTTGGCAACATGTGATTTTGGTTTGCTGGCTAATCGTAGCCCTCACAAAAAAGATTGTTGTTTATGTTTCCTGCTACTTGCACCACTGTTTAAGTATTTAAATGTTACTCATTAGTTTCAAAATATAAAAACCAACTGGTATTATGTTGCTCCAAATCACGGTCACACATGCAAGTCCAAGTTGAAGTTGAACATCATCAGCTTGACTGAAGTGTTGGTGACCAGCACTGGAGTGAGGGATTACCATTCATGTGGAGTAGAAGTATTGCTGTCGATGACAATAAAATGTGTAAAGTTTAAAAACTGACAACATAGATTTAGTTGAATGATTTCTGCTAATATAGTGGAGATCTGATATTGTTTGGTGCCTGTATATAGCCTGCCTATACATTGGGTGAAAAGAAAACTCAGGCATAAAAAAGTTAGCTATGTTATTTGTGTTTAATCTACAACAGAGGTGAAGATACATGGTTAACCTAAATTGAGCATGAGATGCACTTTGACATGAGTGACTTTGTTTTATCCTATATCAAACATTATTTTATTTCAGTTACGAATTTACAGAAAAATAAAAGTAAATCTAGTGGGTTAAACTGAGTGACATATAATTGTGGCAGAATTTTAAACAATTTTGTGGTACGTTATGATTAAAAAATATTTGAAGACCACATTTCAACTGAAACTTATGCACAAGTTACATTCAAAAGGTCACAGGTTGTACAAATCTGTTGCAACAAAACTAATTTAGTTTTATCATTAAAATGAATGACTATTCAGTAGAAGATGAGAATTTAGGTTTTTATTTATTAAACATTGCTGTTTTTGAACAAGACAAATATGTTACAGACTACATTAGAATCCACAATTTAACAAAACCGTCGATCATTGTTACTATTCATGTGACATCACAGTTGCCATTCACAGTTAGAATCAACTAACAATGTTCATTGTTTTAATAAATTGCCAACATAGATATTTATTAATCAGTACTCGGTACCGAGCATCGCTGTTTTCAGTGCTCGGGCGAGCAGTTGCACAAACTGACTGAGGATTAAATTTGCATATTTATGCCCTGAAAAGGTTATCCAAGAACAAAATGACTGTTTTTTCAAATGCATTAGATCAGTGGTTCCCAACCTTTCGTGGACCGTGGCCCCCTAAAAGTAACTTTTGGGCTTCATGGCCCCCCTCAAGTAACCCTACAGGACCTGTGGCCCCCCTAAAAATGTAAATGGCAATCTCGTGTTGAAATTTGGTACTAATTTCGGCTTTAAACAGGTCCAGTAGCGTAAATAAGAATCTGAACTTGTAAAAAACCTCACTATAGACAAATAGTATATATGTGAAATAGTCGATTAAATTGGGGAATAATGTTAAAAAGAAAATGGTTTTTAGTGGGTGTTTCTGGTGAATCTACACCCGTGGCCCCCCGGACCACAGCTCGTAGCCCCCTTGGGGGGCCAAGGGCCCTGGTTGGGAACCACTGCATTAGATAAAGAAAAGCCCGTACTTCTGGGCCCTTCACAGATTAGTACACCGCTGGTAACATATGAGACCCTGGAAAGCTGCAAAACTAAGTTTAATTGAAAGTGGTTGTGATGTCACAATAAACCGAGCATGCATGACCGAACATTGAGCATTAACATGAGATGCTGGGTGCTCAACCAAACGGAACATTTTTAGTTTTGGCCCATCCCTATTAATCAGCAACTGATCTCTCCCCCTATCCCCCTAAGTAAGACAGATTACATTCAATCAACTACAAAATGAAAACTAAAGCAAATTTATCTCACACTGTGTAGCAAAGAAATTGATATTAAATTAAATGCTTTGACACAAAACTGAAGAGCTTTTTAGTGTAAACAAGAAAATTATAAACTGAAAAGTTGTCTTAGCACACTGTGGCATGGCACTTATACAATAACCTATTTTAAAAAGTTTATATATTCCTCACACTTATTTTTTATTTTGTATATTGGGTACCATTGTTAGTCACTGTTGTTTTTGTAACCCTAGTTTGTTTCTGCAAGCAGAACTCATGGGTCCCCACCCATGCAAAGTTGCAAATAATACTTTTTTAAATAACCATAAGAAGAAAAAACATTACCAAGGGCTAGTGGGGTAAATGTTGGCTACAGGGTAAAACACAACAATGACAAATTGTACAATCTGTTCAAATTTCCTACAATTCAGGCTATGTTGAAATTTTTTACACATTTTAGGGGCTATTCTACGCCCAAACATATAAAATATAAAACCACAATGAGCTAAGCTACTATCCAGTAATTTTTGTCCCAATCAGCAACTGTTTTAAATTTTGACCACTAGAGGTGTTTCGAGCAGTACCTCTTAACGCTTCTAACGTTATCAGGCTGTTAACACCTGTAATTGCCATCTGCAAAAATACCCACATGTTTTGCAAACAGATCACAAATCCAAGTAAGATATGTTCTAAATTTTTCATTTGTGGTGACTTGAGGCTTACATACAGATGAAAAACACTTTTAGGGTGTAAGCAGTTATCAAGGGGTAAACACTGGGATTATCAGGTCAAACAAAGCAGATGGCATATCTACATCACTATATCTACCATCTGTAATTTTATCTAAATCTATCAAACTTTTCATGGCAGGATGGGTGGACAAACTGCAGGAAAGAAAAAAAGGAAAAAACAAATTGAACAAAATCAAAATGTAACCACTTCAGGGAAAGGGAACCCATAACTATTATTAGTATGATAATGCATCTACACCAACTTAATTATCATATAAAGTGAAATACGTGATGCATTGTCAATTACTTAAAAGTTTATCTTTCCCGGAGAACGCGAAGGTTGATGCTAAAGTTAAAGTTAAACATCATCAGCCCAACTCCATTGTTTACAGTCTTTTAAAGTACAGGTGTTTTGATGCTTTACAAATCAAACATAAAGTTGCAAAAATGAAACATGGAGCCACACAAGTTAGTTTGAAATTTTACTGGTCCACAAGCTTTAAAGAGTAAAGAACCACTGATCTAAATGAATATGTCAGTATTTATGCCACTGAAAGTGCAGTCCTCAGTTTAAGAATTCCCTGAACTAAACTTATGTGCAAAGAGAACATAAAACAATGTCACTTACTTGAAAATTTCAGGTTTCCTGGAGACTGTATAGTGGAAGAGCTTGACAGCATTGGAATGTTGGTGACCACAACTGGAGTGAAGGATTGTGGATCATTTGTAGAAGGCGTCTTCCAATCTACAAAATAATGTGTAAGTTGTAAAATTGGCAAAATAAATTTGGTTGAATGAGTTTTTAGTTAGTAGAGCGGTAATTTGAAATTGGTTGGTGACACTTGTCTATACATTGGGTGGAAAGAACCGGGAAAGAATACTGGACAAACAGCGAATTCTGTGCATGTTGAAAATGCCAGGGTGCTCCATAAACACTTATCCAGTCATGATTTCATGTACAAAAACAGAGGTGGGTAACATTTACCACTAAAAGTCCAAAGATAATTAAACCTAATCAGAGCATGATATGCACATAATACCAACTCTATTATCATGCAAAACCGCAACTGTTGAAACATTTTCACTCACTTGAAAGTTCACCTGTTAAGGAGATTGTAAATGTTGAAATCCAAGCTGAAGTTAAAGAGCATCAGCTTGAGTGAAGTGTTGGTGACCAGCACTAAAGCAAGGAATTGTCAGTCATATGTAGAAGATGTCTTCCTGTGCACAATAAAAGGGAGAGTGGAACTGCAAAACAAGTTTTGTTAAAAAATCATTGACAATAAATCTACGTTACAAAAGTACAATGTGTGATCGAAACTTGGCAGGTAATGCTACAATAATTATTATAGTACCTCTTTGTTAGATATTTTTAAATGGTTAAATAATGTTTATATGTTAGCATCATTTTAAAAATAAGGGTAGTTAGTGACATTGTGATGTAATCAGATGTAATTTTGTTATTTTTTTTTGTCTTTACACTTTTAGATTCTATAAAACATGGAGCCACACAAGTTAATTTGAAATCATATGAGTCCACAGGCTTTAAAGAGTGAGAACCACTGGTCTAAACGAATATTTCAGCATTTATTCCACTGAAAGTACAGTCCTCAGTTTAAGAATCCTGAACTAAACCAATGTGCAAATAGAACATAAAACAATGTCAATTACTTGCAAGTTTCAGTCTTCCTGGAGGCTGTAAAGTAGAAGAGAGAGCTTGACAGCATTGGAATGTTGGTGACCACCACTGGAGTGAAGGATTGTGGGTCAATTGTAGAAGTCTTCCAATCTACAAAATAATGTGTAAGTTGTAAAAATGGCAAAATTAATTTGGTTGAATGAGTTTTTAGTTAGTAGAGCGGTAATTTGAAATTGGTTGGTGACACTTGTCTATACATTGGGTGGAAAGAACTGGAAAAACAGGAAGGTTTAAACTCTGTGCAGTGCAAAATTTGAAAATGTACAGAAAGATACACAGAACAAAACTCAGGTTTTAGTCACAAAGTCAGGATGCTACATAAAAACTTATCCAGACATGTTTTCATGTACAAACACAGAGGTGGGTAACATTTACCAGTAAAAGTCCAAAGATAATTAAAGCTAATCAAAGCATGATATGCACATAACACCAACATTATCATGAAAAACTAAAATTGGTGAAAACATGTTGATTACCAAGTTCAACTTTCCAGGGGATTGTAAATGTTAAAGTCCAAGTTGCAGTATTGGTGTCCAGCACTGGAGCAAGGAATTGTCAATAAAATGTAGAAGGTATCTTTCTGTGTACGACAAAAGAGAGAGTGGGAACAAGTTTTGTCAAAAAACATTGACAATAAATCTATGTTACAAACGTACACTGGACTATATTTTTTAACCCAAAATGACAGAAAAATACCCTCTAAACAATATCCTTAATAAGACTACAAGAGTCATCATCTAAAAGTCTAATTTAGGTTGAATACATATGTTTTAATGTAAAGTATATCTGTGAAAACAATAGGTTTACCATGAATACAACTTTAAGTCTAGTTTTACCACACAGAAATACAGATGATGTGAAAATTATCAAAAGGTACAAAATAGGGAATTGACAGTAATTTCTATTAATAGATAGTTGAATGGCACAAAAAGTGTCTAATAATGACAAACAAAAAAACATTGTAACTTACTTTATAGGATTACAGGAATTCAGCAGTTCATCTTCCTTTCCTGAAGATTGAATTTGTTGAACAAGATGAGCTGAACCGATGAGTCAAAGGTCAGCACTTAAATAATACCGCAATCAAAAAACAGAATAAATTACAAACACCTTAAAATAGCTATCACTTACTGGTCTAGGTAGTTTTCAGCACTTTAATCTGAAGTCTGCAATTGTGTCTTTTTCAAACACAACAAGTTTGTTGCACAAACAAGCAAATAATATTTTCCTCTCTCTCAATATATTTATCATTAGAGTAACTATTATTTTGTCCTGTAGCAGAACATGATGTTTTACCTTATCAATGCAGGCATCCATCACACAAGAAGGTAATTTGAGTTTATCAGTTTGGGTTTCTTTTGTAGCAGCAAATATTTTTTTTTGCTTTTGACTGAAGCAATAAGCTGGTATACATTGCAGTTTACCACCCCCTCAGTTTGGGTTTCTGGATGTAAATAAATTTGTGATGTAAACTAATGTCAATAGCAAAGAAATAGTATGGTAATGTTTCACTTACTGGTTCAGGTAGACTTGAGTAATTTGATTTAAAGTCTGCACTTATGCCTGATTGTTGCACATAAAGTTTATCTTGTATGTTGTGCAAACAACCCAGCAAACTATTTTCTGCTTTCTCATCAATTGTGTTTTTACCAATGTTAAGAGATTTCATCTTAACATAAAGAATAATTTACTCATATAACTCATGTACATTTAAATATTTCACTAAAAACTTACTGGTTGTGAAAGGTTGGAAATGGCTTCTGCAATTTTACAAATTCCAACACTTGTCAGTTCACATTCCACCAGATTCAGTTCCTCAATATTATGAATACAGGAAGCTATTGCAGATGCACTTTCATCAGTGACTTCGTTTTTACCAAGGTTCAAATGTTTAATCTGTGAAACAGATAATATGAAAGTGATAAATCGGTAACAATAATATTTTTTTTAAAACATGAAGTTAGTTCAACGTGAAGTAATTTTGTAACTTTTACCATATTTTTAAACTTACTGGTTGTGAAAGGTTGGAAACAGCTTCTGCAATTTTACAAATTCCAACACTTGTCAGTTGACAACCCCACAGTTCCAGTTCCTCAATATTATGAATACAGGAAGCTATTGCAGATGCACTTTCATCAGTGATCACGGCCGCAACACAACAGACACTTCTATTGTAACAAATCAATGTTTTTGTCTATGAATATTTGTTGTGAAAAACAAAACTTGGCTCATAATATTCTAAATACTGTTTATAGATACAGACTGGAATCAAACTTCACCCACCGACTTACCTGAACGATTCATGGCTCACAATTAACTGCTATAATGTCACAACGTGTATTTTTCCAGTCCCCCAAAATCTGTAGACTAGCTTTGAAAAGGAAATGTTTGGCAAACGAGTTTTATTCTACGCCAAGATACACAGTACATCTATTTTAACATGAATGTAAGCGGCTGTATGTTGCACAACGCCTGCCTTAGCCAGAATGCTAGATTAAAAGACTTAAAATTTGAAGTTGCGTTTCTAACTTACAAAACACACAATTTGATTTGGAGGGTTCTTTATTGCAATTAACACATATACAAAGTCGAATCGGTGTTTTAACATTCGGTCCTGGTCTTGGTTCAAATTGATTAGTGACAAAAAAGTTTGTGACGTCATTAGCGATGACATCATCATTTCACCTAAAATACGCCCATGCTACTGTTCTACGGCGGCACCGCATACAAAACACAAAACATTTAAATAAACACGCGCTGACGGAACACAAATGTATTGAAACGAGCTCAAACGCGCCATCTAGCAGCGGGCCGGGTTTACTTAGGCAACAAACATGGGTTGTTTTACATGGTTTCCTAAAATTTTAAATCGAAAAAGCCCTGTTTATCGAATACAAGCATGCTTGGTACTTTCGGTTCTGCATGGTAATTAGATGTTTTACAAAATGTACACAGTTGTTTAGAGAAGCCATTACCGAAACATTGACAATTATAAAAACGTTTCGATTGTTTTCGATTTGTTCAAAACATCACAGAAAACCACGTTGAAAAAAAACACCACATGTGCCATGAACTTGTTATGAGCTGGTGGCATTGAAAGAAAAAAACAATAGTTGGCAAACTTATTTCAAATTGGACTGATTTCATTTACTGTGCTCATGGAGGAAAAATTAACACAACCTTTAAACAGATATATAACAGGTTTAAATTCAGCTGGGACACGTGCGGGGAAACAGAGTAGTATAGTGGATAGAAGGTGGGAGGTACAACACAAAACTTCATTACATTAAAATAAACTAGTGAACTTCTTGCAAACAAATTTGTCATAAAATCGCTGGCGCTGACTTTTTGACACCAGCTTGGGTGTTTAATTCACAGAATTTCTTCCAAAACCAAATAAAGACCAGAAAATGCAGAAATATAACAGCTTATTTTCTAAAAAAAACTTCCTGTTTGATGTTGTGTTACATATGTTGCTTGGTTTTTTATTTGGTGGAATTCTTGCATGCAATCGCCTTTTCTTTACCCATGGATGAAAGAATGGTCACCTGAAATTAAAACCAAAAATGGTTTAAAACTAGAAGAGTGGCTTTCTGATATACTTCTATTTTATATATTCTATACGATATTTACCAATTTACTATACACATCATTTGATCTACACATATGATTGTTTTTGTAAACAAAAACTAATGGGTCCCCACATGCGCGTTTGTGCGGATTTACAGTAAACAAATGTTGCGGTGATTTTTAGATTCTTAAGGACAGATTTTTAGAAAGCATTAACCCAACAATAAAAAAAATTGTTCGTATTCTTTTTGCACTATTATTGTCATGTAATTACAAAAACATTTAAAAAAAGGTAACAAATACTTTAATTTAATCTCTTGCTTTGACCCAGATATAGTCCTCCAAGGTCGGGTTTTGAACACAATTTTTTTTAGAAAGCTGTAACAGTTGTGTTACAGACACTTTAAATTAAAAAGCAATTTGCTACAAGTGTATACATAACAAGTTTTTTATTTAACTTTGTTTCGCAAAACGAGTACCATTGACCTGTAGTGACCTCTCAGGGTGCACATGCCAAACGACTGTTTGACCTTTTGACACCGTTTTCAATAGCACGCCGTCATTGGTGTTCAACAATACTGTTAAGCCTAATTTATACATGCCTTGAGTATTTACTCCTAAATTGATTGTCAAAAAACGCTACGTTATGAAGAAAGTTCTGAGCTGTGTTTGTAATACCGAATAGTTGACCTTAAGTAACCCGTGATCATGCTGCGGCCAACCTGACAGCGAGCATTTAAAAAAACATTTATTTGGCAAAAAAGTCAAATTAATTTTTTCATCTTAACTTTTATTAACAAAGTTTTTCTTGACATATACAAAACCGAAGCACGGTTATTAGGCTTAAATCACGTCATAGGTGTAAAACCTTCGCCAAAACTAAAAATGTGAGTGATAACTTAATAAAACGACATAGCATTGCTGTGCAAAACAGCTGATTTCTAATCACTGAAACGACGTCTCGTAAAACGTCTGTCCGACGTCAAGCTGAGCCCTCCCGCTATCGTAAACCAGTGAGTTACTCTCTTGGTACTTCTGCCTACAGTGTCTTTCTTGACCAAACGAGCGTTAGACACATTTATGTTTCGGGGGCCTGTGGGTAAACCTCTGGGTCACATGGGGTCAAAATTCACATGGACCATCTTTAGACCAATATCTGTAATGTGTGTAAATTTGAAAAAATTTGAACCAATCTTTCTTGACCAAAACGTGGGAACAATAGCCGCGCTAAAAATTTCACGTTTTGGGGGCTGTGGGTGAACCGAGGGATCAAACGGGGTCAAAATTCACATAGACCATCTTTAGACCAATATCTGTAATGTGTGTAAATTTGAAAAACTTTGAACTATTCTTTCTTGACCAAAACGTGGAAACAAATCCGCGTTAGACGGAAAAAAAGAAAAAGAAAAAAAAAATCTGGACAAAAACAATATGTGTCCCCTTCAGGGAAGGGGACCCATAATTAGACTAGAAAAACAGAAAATATCAATATATTTTGCTGATGAAAGTATTCTTTCTATTAAGTATAAATGTTTGTATGATTTGTATGAAGTATAAATGTTTTTTGTAATGTATGATCCACCCACACTTTGATCAGGACTAATAAGAAAGAAGTTTTACCAACAACCAAATAATTTTAGCTAAAACCCAACAGAAACCGAATATTCGGCAGTTTTGCTGAATACATTCGGCCGAATCTAAAGAATCATTTATGCTGTCACATGAAGTCGTATGTTATGCATCTGACATGAAAATATAAGCTTTTAACCAGGCAAACAGTGCAGAATATTCAAGCATTAGTTCTGTGGGGTTTAACATTGCTCAGGCATGATTGCCAGCCTGCCAGTGAAGTACTGATTTGGTGTCTAGAGTATAAAAAACAATAATTTATTACAAATCATTATACTTAATGCAAAAAAAAAGTTTTAAGCTTCAAACTTGTGTCTGAAAAGAATCAGTTTTGGCCGAATCGCAACAAACTATCCGACTGAAACTGAATCTTTGTAAAAAACAGGCGGTGTGAAACTTTGGCAAACCAAATATTCGGTACACCTCTACTCAGGGTTCCTGCACAATTTTTATTTATAAATTCCATGACTTTTCCAAAACATTTCAAGAAAAACCTGAATTTTCATAACCTTAATCGAAAAAAATCGAGCAATTCCCATAGTAAAACTAAAAGAGGCTTTGGTATATGTAGCCAATTTACCATACTTGCAATTTTTAACAGCCAACAAGGAGCACCCTATCCACAGCTGTTTAAAATTTCAGCAGGTTAAGTCTTGTGTTTCTGACCTCATTAACATGTGAACAAACAAACAAATATTTGAGGGTAAAGGGGTGAAAATGGATATATACATCTTCAAGTTACAAAATACTTTAAAATACGCTGCAATGTACTTTAGCAAGTATAGCCATTTTAAAAATTTCACGTTTTGGGGGGATGTTGGTGAACTAAACGGGGTCAAATTTCACATGGACCATCTTTAGACCAATATCTATAATGTGTGTAAATTTGAAAAAGTTTGAACTATTTTTTCTTGACCAAAACGTGGGAACAAATCCGCGTTAGACGGAAAAAAAGAAAAAAAAATACAGACAAAAACAATATGTGTAATTATATATACTTGATGCAAAAAAAGCTTTAAATTTGTGTTTGTAAAAGAATCAGTTTTGGCCGAATCGCAACAAATTATTCGACTGAAACCGAATCTTTGTAAACATGGGCGGATAAAACTTCCGCAAACCGAATATTCGGTACACCTCTACTTTTTACATTCAAACCATGCGCTTTACCCTTGCATCTTCTTCCTCCTTAATGGCTTTTTCGATGCTGTCTTTTACGTCACCATCATCTATCTTGATATCGTTGCGTACTTCACCATTGTCATCCATAAGAGACAAATAGCCATCTTCGTCCAAATCAACGAGCTAAAGATGATAAATTTCAACGAAGATCAGACATTTGTAAAACATGAAATAGGCTATTGCTGCCAGGCACACTGTATAACCAAGTATTGGTCATCCAGCAGTTATAGGACGTCGAAAAGTCGATTGTTTATAATAAACCTGCTGGATGAGCAATATTTGGTTATATCTGTAAAACATATTTTCACTTCATCACAACAGTTATTTTGAAATTCCACAAGGTGACAATGAAGACAAACAGAGTCATTTATTGTTCAGCAATCTTAAACGCATTGCATTTAACTGACTTATACCATGATAAGCAATGGGTTGGTCTCTATTTTAAAAAGAACAGGTGTGACTTTTAAGATATTGGCTTCATGTTGAAATACAAAATATTTGGTGTCAAACATATATGTCATGTTATATATTTGATATCAGATCTTATTTAAAAATTAGGTCACTATTTAAGAACATCCAAATGCTTGTGCTGTTGCGTAGTCCACTGGACAATAAACGGCGTTTATTTTCGTTTATAAATTCCATGACTTTTCCAAAACTTTTCAAGAAAAAAAATTTCCATAACCTTACTCGAAAAAAAAATCGATCAATTCTCATTGTAAAACTAGAAAAGAGGCTTTGGTATTTGTAGCCAATTTACCATATTTGCAACGAATATACAAATGTTACGTACTTTGAAATTCCTATATCTATCTGGCATTTTCAGGGTAAAACAGGTACCTAATCCATACTTTTTCAAGGACTTTTGCAAAAGTTGGCTTTTTTCAAAACTTTTCCAGGCCTTAAAAATACAAATTTAAATTCCATAACCTTTCCAGGTTCTCTATACCCGCGGGAACCCTGTTTGACCTTTGTGAAAATTCACCTGTAATAACGGTTAAATGTAAAAACAGATTCTTAGTGTTTAAACATGAATTTGGTCACATTCTTGGGAATGTGAGTTCAACTGCCTAGAACAGTGGTTCCCAACCAGGGCCCAGGGCCCATGGCCCATGGCCCATGGCCGACCAGGGGGGGGCACGAGCTGTGTTCCGGGCGTATAGATTCACAAGAAACACCCACTAAAAGTCATTTTCACTTTAACTTTATTCCCGAATTTAATCAACTATACTATTTGATTATAGTGAGGTTTATCACGCTCATTTACCATATTAGACCTGTTAAGGCCAAAATTAATACAGCATTCCAACCCGAGATTGCTACCTACATTTAAGGGGGCCACAGGTCCTACATGGTAACTTGAAGGGGGCCACGAGGCCAAAAAGTTACTTTAAGGGGGCCACGGTCCTCGAAAGGTTGGGAACCACTGGCCTAGAATACAACTTAACTAACTATAATGCATACTGCATAGACAAATATATATATACCTGATATTCCTTTCTGTTAACATGTGGCACAGACATGTTGTGAGTTGAAGGACAAATATCTTCATATTTCTTTCCATCAAATATATCAATAGCCACCATATGAACCTGCACAAAACATAAACCTTTAGTACAGAAACAATTAAAGGGTAGGCCAATACTTGGTGCAAATTTTCACTTCAAGTCACATTTGTTTTGTAAGCATTGCAATTGATTGGAAAAAGTTTTTTTACACACTTGACAGCTGGTTTTCACACCATTTTTGAGACAAAAACAACACTAAGCGTGATTTAATCTTTATCTAAAAATGTTAAGTTATAAGCAGTCATTCTGAATATTTTTTTCAAAACATATGTTGGGCCAGACTTTCCTCAAGGAAGCACAGAATAATGGCAATTTCCCAACACTTCACTAATTTCTTGAGGTAAGGTTCAATTTAAATATTACTCTTCATAACAGGGTGCCTTCGAATACTACAGGTGCGCTAGGTACACTTGGTAACCTTTTTTCGTGCAACGTAACTTAAAAATACTGCAAGTGACTCGCTTTAGTGTGATTAAACTCATAATAGGTGCGGTGTGACTCGAAAATACAGTAGCTGCCCTGTTTTAATGCGAAGAATCGTAAATACTGCAGTTAACATTAAACAAGCAAATAGTGCTGAAAAAGTGTTACGATAGTGCCAACACACAACCAAAACTAAACCCTAATCCCTAACCCAACCTTAAATGCAGTACCTACAGCATTATTGCATTATGTCGCATTAACTGCGAGTTTACTCGCTCCAAAAAAGGTTACCTGCACTATTTACAGACTTTGTTGCATTAAAACGAGTAACCTGCAGTATACCTAGCGGACCAAGTACACTCAGCGCACCAAGCGGACCTGTAGTATTCGAAGGCACCGTTCATAACATTGCTTAGTTGTTTAGTTTTTTAATTCCAACATTTCAGCAATATCATTAATTTCGGTCAATGCTTTCCCAAAAACCTTTGTGAAAAATAGGTTGGTATAACAAATAGCTTTACAAGCAGGGTTGCCATACCTTCCTTATTTCTAAGATTTGTCCTTATTTTGTAGGGCTATGTCTTAGAAAATCCATTGTCCTTATTTCTAAGAAATGTCCTTATTTTTGACTTGAGTCCTTATTATGGGTCCCCTTCCCTGAAGGGGACACATATTGATTTTACTCAAATTGTTTGTTTGTTTTTCTTTCTTTTTTTTTCTTCCCAAAGTTTGTCCGACTCATTTTGCCATCAAATGTTTAATGGATTTAGATGAAACTTACACAGATGGTAGATATAGTTATGTAAATGTGCATCCCACTTTGTGTTGATAACCCCACTATTTATCCCGCTAGCCCCCTAAAATGTTTTTTTTCACCCAAAGTTTGTCCGACTCGTTTTTCCATCAAATGTTTGATGGATTTGGGTTAAATTTGCACAGATGGTAGATACAGTTATGTAGATGTGCATCCCACTTTGTTTGTGTTGATAACCCCAGTACTTACCCCGCTAGCCCCCTAAACTGTTTTTTTACCCCCTAAAGTTTGTTCGACTCGTTTTGCCATTAAATGTTTAATGGATTCGGATGAAACTTACACATATGGTAAAGATAGTTATGTAGATGTGCTTCCCACTTTGTTTGTGTTGATAACCCCAGTATTTACCCTGTTAACCCCATAAAATGGGTGAGGTTTTAAACAGTGTCGGAATGGGCTGAAATTTGGATAGCTTGAAGAGGCCATTTATAGGTGTTGATTGTTGTGTTCAACCCTGTAGCCCCAACATTCACCCCACTAGCCCCCAAAGTGTAAAACGTATTTGTATGTTATTGGGCACCACAAACGAAAGATTTCTGTGGCCCAACAGTGTTACAAGGGCAACCAGTCGTATGTTACTTGTGTTTTGAGCTGCTTGGTGGACGTTTTTGCGGCATGACAGTTAGGGGGTTGTTAACAGCCCTATGTAGTCAGAAGCATTAACGGTTGTTGCTCAAAATACCTCTAGTGGTCAAACCTTTAAACATTGGCGGATTGGGCTCAAATTTTGTAGTACTATTGATTGAATTATTGTGGTTTGATAGTATTATTATTTACGCCCAGTGCTGATCACTGTGTTTTACCTTACAACACCCGACTTACTCATGGTTATCTCTTGAAATGCATTATTTTCAACTTTGCATGTGTGGGGACCCATGAGTTTTTGCCTGCATAAACAACTAAGGTTATAAAAGACGGTGGATAATGTGGGACCCAATATAAAATAAGCAGAGGAAATATATGAATGTTTTAAAATAGGTTTTAGTGTATGTGAATGACAAAATGTGCTAAGCCACCCTTCTAGTTTTGTCTGATTTTTAATAATTACTAGTTAAACTCCTGTCACAAGTAAAAGTAAACCTAGACCTGAGCTGTTATGAGATGCACGAAGTATTTTCTACGAACAAGGGGTTGCTAGAACAGATTGTTTCTGGGCAAAAAAATATGACATGTGATATGTCATGGCTCGTAAAAATGAAAAGATTTGTTCAAAAACGTTTGTTTCGTTTCATATGAAAATTTAATTTTTTAGTTGTCCTTATTTTTGGTTTCAAGTCGATGGCAACCCTGTTTATAAGTCATCGATTATTTGAATACAAAATCTAAAAATAAATATCAAAAATTTAATTTCAAACTTGATGGGATGTTAACAAAATGCCATATTAAGCACCTTAGCATGTCCGTGCTTTCCAGTCTTCGATGTAGACATTTCAACAATTTTGCACGGGTGTTCCTTGATCAGTACATGACCATTTTTACGAAGAGCTGAGCATTGTTGGGGAAAACTTTGCGATGCTCCAGATTCTGCCTTTGTGTATTCATCCATATTTGGTAATTGAAAGTTCTCGACGAAAAATTCAAATTTATAAACCAGTCAAATTTATAAATATTCTGTTTAAAAAAAACTTAATTATTATTCAGTATCTTTAAAAAATAACAAGCAAATAGCTAGGCATGGTATTTTTCTACTAGGGACAGTATAATGTTTCTCATAAACATTTCAGAAACCATCCAATTTTTATGAAGGTTTAGTTTGAACGTTGTTTAAATTTTACCAGCACCCAAAGCCCGTAGCCATTTATGCTGACATTCGCGGGTTTTGTTTGAAAACAGAAGTCTAACAGAAATATTATCGACTGAAATATGAACAGCAGTTAAGATGTAATTGCTTTAAAGGTAGTTGTAAATTAAAAACGTGAGAACAAATCAGTTCACAACTCCTTTTATTGGGAAAGTGCTGTAGTGTTCGACAAGTTGCTTCTATTATTTAGATTTTATGTTTTTGTCAGATATACCTTGCCTAAAGTGTCAACTATGTACGTATTAAATCACTATTTATTTGGAATCACAAGAACAATAAGAGTAAATTTACATCTACTTTACACTTTGTTTGTTTAGTAAATTTATTTCAAACGTCTTCACTCTTAGCAAACCACCTTTTGTTTACAGGTCTCACAAAAAAACAAGATTTCAACAAAAAACGTGGCCACACACAAACAATACCGAACTTATTTCGAGATTTATAAGCAAAATAACCAATTAAAAACGTTTTAAATGATTGTGGCCAACTAAAAAGTAACCACGTTTTCTAAGCGCACATGCTTCGCCGATCCGAAAAGAAAGGAGCGTTCGTTACGTCACATCCGTTTTGGCAATCATCAATGTGTGACGTGTTAACATAGAAATCAAATAATAAAAAATAAACTCTTAGATCATTTAAAGGATAAATATCAACTAAAACAAACCCGTTGACTTTAAAATAGGACTTAATGCGAATTAATTCCAAAATAAACACTGTTTTTCGGACGCGGTAGGTTTAAATGGCAAGTTATTTTTGAGAAAACTTTTAAATACCATAAAGTTTCGGGGAAAAAATATTTGATAGGGCTTGAAGGCGAGTAAACATTTTATTGCACAATATGTGGACATTTTATTTGTGCAGGGTAAACAATTGAGGCCACACGATGTTGTTTCGTGATTGTGCAACGCTACAAAATACGTTTTCTCAGCTCTCAAACTAAAATTAGCGCCACGAGCTAATGATGCTAGAAGTTGCTCTTCTATTTATTCAGCAATTTAAGATCTTCGATATGCAAACCATTGCTTAGACTAACTTTTACGATTGTTTATTTTATTATTAGTTAATTACCCATTGAAAAGCAGTTATAATACTACATGCAGAAAGCTAGCAAGTTTAGAAACAGTTTTGTTAGTGTTTCATAACCTCCCTGCATTACGTTTCGGACAAGCCCTTCACAACGGAGAGGTTTTTTTAATCATGAAATTCGTATTAATTACCTACTTCTAAAGTTTACGAGGTACCTCAGGCATTCTAGTGTTCCAGAACTTAGCAACATTTCTTGCCCTAAACATGCAAGTAAAGCGGCAACAATTTTACTGAACAGGCGTTTCGTTCACCAGGTTGCATATTTAATAAATTATTTCGTTCAACTGGTGTAATTCTAAACAAAATACTAGTAAATACAAAATACAAATATCGTGCATTAGTTACGCTCTGCCATTTTGTAGCACACGCAACTCTTCACGGAAAGCCTTTGTCCTAATGTAATTATTGTGCATCGTATCCCGCTGTTTCCATACATTGTCGTCTCTGTGCCCGCTGTATTATTCGTTCATTGCTCTGAAGAAGTCCTACCGTTCTGGTGGGCGAAACGTCAGCAAAAGTACAAGTTCTTGAAACAACAACTAGTATTTTGTTTAGAATTACACCAGTTGAACGAAATAATTTATTAAACAATTTTACTGTTAGTGCAAAATGAGGGGGTGAAGTTCAAGACAAAATCTTGGGGAAGTGGTCGTAAAAGAAGAAAGTGTTTCAACTTCTTGGAAATGAATGGACACAAAATGAACAACATGCTTGTTATCATTTGTTTTTGTGGTTTATTGTTAAAAACACAATTGCACTGTAGTATAGGCTACGATATACAAAAACATAAATAGGCATTTGGCAGTAGTAAAAACGCAAACCTTACTAAACACACGACATAAAAATAAACTCAGCACATACAATTCGGGCCTTTAAGTAATTTTAACACCTCGTGGCTCCGGAATAAGAAATACTTCATACTGTTTCTATAGTTTAATTCCGCGCGCACTTCCATTTACACTTGTATTTGAGACCTCCAGTGGCCGAATAGAGGCATTCGCATTCTACGCAATCCCGTTTAATCATAGTGGGGACCGTCACACTCCACTTGTCACCACGCGCGTACAGGTCACGCCCGAATGAGCACATTCCCACGCTACTGTCGTCCTGCATACGCGGGTCACGTGACCTGGTGCTGAAACCGGTTGTTTCTTCTGCAACAACAAACTCTTGTTACATCACAATTCAAAAATAGGTTAAAAAAAGTAAAGTAACACTGTGACGTAATAAAGCTCGTATGTCGTCATAAGGACATTCGATGACCTATTTATGTCCCATTTGAGATGTCTTCTTAGGCTTGTAATTACTACTCGCACGTTTTAAGTCCATACGAAATCTATGCTGTGCATCAATATGTTGCTCACAGTGCTCTCAGGAAGCTTGTGCATGATGATGAAAATAAAAACACATGAAAATCTTTGCTGCGCACAAACTGGTGCACATCTAATGTTGTTTACAATGGTCCTCAGTTCACTCAGGGAGCTTGTGTGTATGCACAGAACGTGAAAATCTATGCTATGTATAAACTGGTGTGTGACCACAGCGTGCACGTCATATGATGCTTGCAGTGGTCTTCAGTGTACTTGCGTGTATGCCCAGCATGTTATAATGGTAGTTTGCATTTGCCATTTAGTTTCAATTCAAACTATTCAACGCGTTTTACCTGGGCACGTTTTGCAACACTGGTTCCGACTTTCCCGCCTCGGGTTTTTGCACGTGACAGGTGGACACGTGACCTTGCCGCACGTTATTTCTCCGCTCATCCGACATGTGCAGTTGAGGCAAGCCACGAGGCCGAACATGGGGAAGTATGGCGTCCAAGATGAACCGTAGCTGTGCATTTTACCGTCGTTTTCATCATAACAACCTAAAAATACCGACAAGGTTGAAATTAGAGATCGAACCGGATCTAAAGCGAATCCGTGAACCGGTCTACACATCTAGCTTTATTGAAACCGGAACCGAATACCCGATAAACATAAACTGCATTTCCCACAAAACCAACGAACAGAAATTACAAAAAAAACTAACAAAATCCAAAACGCAGGTTATTACCACATTTTAAAAATAAAATAAAAATATGATATCCGTTTAAAAGTTACTTTTTGTTGCATAGAAACTACTTTCGTTAAACCCTCTCGTTTGCAACGAGTAAAATTTTTCATAAAACGCACGGATTTACTTTTTAGTTCCAAAATTCTCAAATTAAACAACAAAATTTACAGTTGAACAGGAAGGTACAAAATATCACTCAATTGACCAGTTTAGTGGCATGTACCTTCAGTAACTTCTTTCACTTGTGGAAGTCCTCCAATATTTTGTCTGTGTAAGTCCAGAGTGCTTTGAAATAAAGATCCTGCAAGAAATAAATTATTTGTAAATATTTCTAAACTTATACTGCTTGCTAAAAATCTATGATCCTTTCTGCAAAGATATCAGAACTATTATTCACTAAAAATAAAAAATTTGGCCCCTTTTATATTTTCCTTTGTGTGGCCTACAATTATAACAATAACAATTTTGTCTATGACGTCACTCCGCCTCTGTTACGTCATACAGATGGCAGGTAACTTACCAATGGGCAATCCTTCTTCTTTGGCGGGAATGCTTCCAAAGCCATCATTACACACAGGGCAGCATTCGTTTTCGAGAGCAACCGGTCTACTGCAGGTTAAGCGCGGACAATAAATTGGATCGCACACCACACTGCCTCCCTGTGGAGAAATCAGTTAAGGTAAATTAAGTTTGTAAAACAAAATTGTGTTGTTTCTAGATACTATGTTGCGATATACAACGTTTAACACGATCTTTAGTCTGCTTTCAATTTGCGCAGCTCCGTTACAAACTGTTTGTATACTGTTTCTATAACGACTGGTGCAAGCGAACCACTAATTAAACAGTAATCAATTGGTTTTATCAACTGATATAGTAAGACTCAAACGTTAAATTTCTACATTAAAACAATTTCTTGATATGTTGTGTTTTCGTCCAATTCTTACCTCACAGACGCATTTCGTGCAGCGTTGGTCGTAACTAGGCGACCACTGGCTCCCGTCTGCCCTCCAGCGGCTTTCTGAGTAACATGACATCGGATCCATTTCAAGTCGCCGCTGGGTGAGCTCGGGAGCAGCTCCGTCATGCACCACTGCGTGCAAGTCACCGAAGCGTGTCGTGATCTCGGTAGGCGGCGCAATGGAGGCAACTTTCAGGTTGTTTTCGGGCAAAATTGCGTCTGTAAAGTTTTGTGTTTAGTTTCGTATTTTTTTGTGATTTATTTTTCTGTATTCTTACCTTGGGAATTCACCTTGGTGTTTCCCCCGACCTGAGAGCACTGATTAGGAATATGAATTCGACCTCGGATTTCTCCTTGAGGATTTCGTTTCGTGGCAATCTGAATGAAATAATCGATGTTTTGAAAACACGTGGTTTACGGGGAAAGCAATAGATGCACTTTTTACTTTTACCTAAAAATTTCAATTGCACAATTATGTTGAAAACATTTTTTCGTTTATCTTTTCGTAGAAATTTTGCCTATTTACGTAGTGATCACAGTTCTTTAAATTTTAGGACATAAGTATATTATCAGTGTGGTAGTATGTAATTAAAAACAAATAGAGCAGTTTTTGAGCGAACAACCATATTTTTGGGTCCCAGTCATATGAATACGGAAAATAAGTCATAAAATGAAAAAAACATATATTTCATGCAAACGTTTCTCAACTTTTCCGTTATCTTAGGGCACAGCTGGCCACCTTACAGAGCGAACTGTTAAACAACCACTGAAGTACAGCAAAAATACGCTACCGACCTGGATAAATGCGGTTCCACGATCGAGTTGTTCGTAAAGAGCCGAATTCATAACTTGCAAAACTCCTCTGGCCTGCAAAAAAATATACAGAAGTTTTACAACCAATCAGATGACACCATTTCATCACATGACCACCGTCACCAACCTCGCTTCCATAAAATCCTTTCAGCAGCTGCTTGTGGTTAATCTCGCTTCCAGAAATCTCGGCCAGGCCGTGGAGATGAGCAGCAACGCTTGAATCGGTGTGAGTGCTCAAACCGTCGACAACTACATGACACAATGAAGCAACCAGTGTAAACACAATCATGCCACATGCGAATGTATGGGAAACCAGCTGATTCGGCATAACGCCATTAATAGGCTTGGCGTACTGTGATGAATTTTGATAAAGTTTACATATATTTTAGTAAACTTGGCTACTTAGCAAAAAATCAAATGCAATGTTCTTCCCAACCTGCGCATTTGCACGTAAAATTAATTCTCACACAGCAATAACCGTAAAATAATTATATTAATTCCATTTCTCAAACCAAGACATTTATAAATCAAAGCAAACTGGTCACTAGTTTCAATGTTACGGATGACTTCTTCCCCGCTTAAAACAAGCCTGGAAAACTTTTTTCCACTCACCAATTTCGTAATACAGATGACACTGATCGTTCAGCTCCAGCCAAGCGTGACCGGCCGATCCTGTGAACACTGGAGGGCGAACGAGAGCACCGGCTAGTGGAGTTGGTAAACCTGGAAGTACGATTTCTATGTTATTGGCAAGTACGCGTAAGCGTTTAAATCAGGTTAAAAAACATTGCGTGAACCAAAATTGAAAAAGCAAAAATAAATACCATTAAAAAATTCTTTATTTTCCAAAACAACATTTTAAAAGCGTTTCAGTTAGGTTGAAAACGCATTTGCGTTAAGAATGCTTTGAACTGCAAGCACATAACGTCATCTTTTTTATTTTTATGCCTTTGTGCTTCATATTGTTTGTTTTTCACACGAACCTCTGTAACGGGCGAGATGCCCCCCGAACAAGAATGACGTCACTTTCCCGCCCAATTCTCCACTGTTGCTTTGTTCGGTTTCAATTCTCACTCGAACAAATTCGCTCAACAGCAAGTGAAGCTGAAATAGAAAAAAATCGAATATCAACGGTGGTTGTGACATCATCAAAGCTTCGCTTGTGACGTCATTACAACATCGGCTGTAACGTCATCACAACAACGATTGTGACGTACCTCTTTACCGTTCAGTGTTTCTAATCTTCCTTCGGCCTTTCCGTTCTCGTATTGTGACGTCACATCGGCGATAACGCGCGTTCGCTTTTTGCGGTAATCCCCCAAAAATGATACTGACGTCACAGCGCTGGACAAACCCACCAGCGACATCTAACGGATAAAACGGGTTTAGTGAGGTGGAAAAACGTAAATGGTTAAAAGGGCATTAAAATTTTTTCTTGTGTGTTTTTATGTGAAAATTACGAATAGTGTTTTTATCCAACATCGAACTTCGTTATTCTAACTTTTTAGATGGTTTTAGATATTCTACATTTTTTCACTTGGTTTTTGTTCATACCTTATAAGAAACGGTGTTATCAGGGTTGACGACAACAATTGCTGATCCCGCCGCTCCCGTGCTAGCCTTCTGCGCACATCCGTTGCCAGACAACACAACTTGAAGCACTGTGACATCACAAACAGTTAATCGCGCTGCGTAAAGAAACTACGTCACCGATAGAAGCACAACTTACGGTCACATGTCACTCTGGCGGTGACGTTTCCGGTGAAGGAATCGCTTCCGTCGCTTCCATCGGCGCCGACAGTGAGTTCCAAGTGAAGTGTCCCTTCTCCTAACCTTCGGAGAATTTCGGAATTGGTCGGCCAAACATCCCCGAACTCGTTTTCCTGTTGAAGTAAACAGTTACTAGTTGTTGTTTTTTAAGATCAGTTTTTGTATTAAAGCTTTGAGATAAATACTGAACACTTCTATTTGTCGACGAAAATTTGTAGTCCAATTATTTTGTGATTACAATGTTTTCGACTAGAAACGAACGACGTTAAATAGAAGATCTTTTTCAAATGAAACATTAGCCATAACTTTCATAAAAGAAGTTTAAGTCTAAAAACTGACAAAAACTTACATCCATGGACAAAGTTTTCTCTGTCTTTCGCAACACAATTCCATTTTCGTTGAGCAGCTTCAGTGCAACCTTGTTCTCATTGGATAGACTCGAGTTTTTCCTGAAAAAACAAATGCCAACAATTTTTACATTTTGCCCCACGCGAGATTCGAACCCTCAGCCTCTCGTTTTACCTGAAAACTACAGCGAAATGAAGTCGAGTGAATCTTTGTCTTCCCAACGTCATCATCACAAGGGCACCTCTGCTGCCATCTAGCGGATTCGAGTTCGTGGAAAGAAGGGAACTAAAAGTTTCTGAAAATCAAAATTAAATGAACCTAAAGGAGGGGTATAACCACTAATCACAAAGGATCCTACGTCATAAAGTTACGTTTGTTACGTCATAACGATCACGTCACAGTGAAACGCTTATTTAGGTGGAACGTTTTTTAACTCACCTTTGCTCAGTGCTCTGTGTTTTATGATACGCCCTGTGCTGGTTGCATTCTCTGCAGAATCACTACCGGGCGTGTCAAAAGTTACTTTTAACTGCAAAGCGCGTCGATCCAATGAGTGCAAGACGTTTTTCGGGAGATTTCGCCAAACCTGGAAAAGCAGAAATAAATACGATTAAAAAAGTTGGATTTCTAAAACAACAGCATTTGAAAACTTTAACGCACCCCACACACGATCGACTGTTGCGGTTTAGGTGATTCCCCGCTCACGTGATCGTACAAAATCGTGTCGTCATGGTTAAGTAACTCCACCGTGCTTGGTCGCTCGGAGCTGGAAACAGATAAGTTTTTTATAATAAGCAGGTCAGCAACAAAAAGAATGTAACGAAGCTCGCATCCTTACAATGGATGATGGAGAGTGAAATGCAAATTTCCTCTGTGAAGCGTAAAAGTTGCTCTCATCAACGCACCACCAGAGGCGCTGGTAAGCAAGGACACGAAATCTGGTAAAGCAAGAAATAAAAAATCGTCATTAACAATATATCATTATTATTATCAGGAGCAAAAGCAAAATTAAACTGCAAATTATTGCAAGTGCAACAAAAAAAGATGATTTTTTGCAAGATAATGTGTAAAATGAAATGCAAATCTTTAATTTATGTTCTCACGTTTAGTTTTCGAATCTCCGCTTGATTTCGAATCCTCGTCGTTAATCGCTTTGTCGCCTAAAATCGAGACAACGCGAGCAGAAAGATCTCCTTCTACCGCTTTGGATGAAATGCTTCTCTCGATCTCTTTATCTACATCTAATTATGAAAAGAAAATAAGCTTAGATACAAGTTTTTTAAATATTTTTTTAAATTCCAATGAGTATCAAGCAAAACTGCATTAAAGTTAAAATTATAGCAACATTACGCCAAATAACTTTCTTATTGCTCAGCAACCCAAGTTGAAAACAGACATAAAAATAATTTTTACATATTTATTTTCCACTGACCGTCAGGACAAACTTTGCAACATTCTCCTCTTGGGACTTTTGCGTTTTTACACGTCACTGGTTCGCAATCCTTTCTGACGTCATGACACATCACCTTTGACCTTCCCACTTGAAACGGTGACGCCATGGGTTCTTCTACCTGTTACGTTAATTTGTTTCAGTAAAAGTTTAATTATAAAAAACTTAATGTTACAAATTTTAAGTACACTCACACAAAAAATAGGGTTTCCAGGTTTTTTTTAAGATCAGTTGCACTAAGTTGATTTATGAATTCGTTTTCAGCATATGAAACCAGCACAGAACAAAAACAATGCAGTTTTATAGCATAGAAAGAATAGGGTTTCCAACCTCTTTGCGGTCAGTTGCACAAAGTTGATTGATTTATAAATTCGTTTTCAGCAAGAAAATCCATATAAGATGGATAAGACTTAAAATAGCCTCTACGTTTATTATGTGTTAAATTTCGATTTTAAACCAGTTTGTAAAAGTTTCATTTGTTTTAACCTAAAACAAACTGTCAGTAGACGAAACATAGAAATCTATTCTATATTCTATAGCACTCCACACAAACTTAATCACGTTTATGTTGCACATATGGAATGGATTTTACCTTGACACAGTGACACGTGACGCAGAACATGATCCCAAATGTGTTACCGAGGTTTGGATGCCAGGATGAACCAATCGCATGGTACTTCAATCCGAAAGTGCAACCTGTAAGCAGTTAAGAAATGTTGTGAACTGATGGTTGAAACCAGAATTTAGCTCCTAAAACGGCTAAAATAAAGTCCAAATTTGGCCCCAATGTTTGATTTAGCTAGGAGAAGTTACGACAGAAGTGATGTCGAGTGTAAAATCTCTTCTAAGGTTCCAATTTTTTCTCACCTCTGACCCCTGATCTGATTGGTCCGCCTCGGCCCATTTCAGGACGTAATGGGAAAAAGCACTCGACTTGACCAATCAGAAAATAACACGTCATCAGTGACAGCTTTGTAACGACGTTCATTGTGACGATCAGAGATTCCACAGTTTGAAATCGAATCTCGGATCTAATGAAACTGAAAAGACAGAACAAATTTATTCTTCGATCCAGCGAAATAGTTTGTGCTGTTTTGGTCAAAACTATTTAAAAAGCATTTCAAAAAAATTTAGTTTAGTGCCATAAGTATGCGCATAAAACATTTTTTTTAATGTAAAGAAGAAAAAAACAACTTAACGTAATCTGTTTTTCACTGCAATTTATATTCTTATTTAGTGCTAAGGAAATAAAACACTTACCTTTAAAACGTGGCCAACAAAAATCACTCACTCACTGTCTATAATCTTGTTTTTACTTCAACTGAAATACAGCGAAGCAAATTTGCAGATGTCACTAAGTTGAAACTTGAATTGCTTTACGCAGCTTATCGGCCGCTATTTATATTCCCATGGTGCGTTTTTCTTCTACTTTTCCATTGTGACGTCACAGTCTGGCGCTCGCTGCAGGTGAGGGGGAGGCCCGCTGTGTGTGGCGGGCTGGGGAGGGAAGCAAATACGGTACAGGTGCGATTGACAAGATGGAAGACAGATCAACTACTTACTATTTACACTTTGTTTGTTTCCTCAAATTCCTGGTGCTAAAAACTGCACCGTGTTATATTTTCTACTTTCTATTAGGCTAAATATACTTCCTGCTGTATACAACTTAAGTATGTTGAATGGGTAAGTTAATTTATGCATAAAAAGCTATTTTTGAGAACTACAATAAAATGCTTGTCAGCTTTCTAGCCGTTTTAAGGAAAAGCAAGTATCGAAAAATCATTATCTTCAATCTATTATAGCTTCTGCAAGTAAAAAAGGCAAATTGAATGCTTAGATTTTTATGGCAATTTTAAACCATTCGACTTTAAACTAAAAAAACGTAACTTAACAACCAGTCTGAAATTGGCTAATTTGTAAATATTCAACCAAACTTTTTGTGCAATAACGACAGCGAAATGACAAATTAACTCAACAATTCGCATTAATAAATTCGCACATTGAAATAAGGTGCCACTTCCCGAAAGGTGTAAACCACTTTACTAACTGTGCAAGTTCACTGAGGATGGGTTGTTCCGGTTTAAGGTGCAAACTCTGCAAAGTGGTAACTGGATTAGAGTTTGAGGTTCGACACTGGGATGATAAACTGTTCGGCCACACAAACAGTTTTGTTACGACCCACTCAACAGACATGTTGTTTAAATATTTAAAGGGACGTATATATATGATGTTTTACTAAGTTACATAAACGTTTGAAGCTATGTCCTTTTTTGTAAACTTTGCGAAAAACAAGTGACAAAAAGTAACATATAATAAGATGTGACGTGTAAAATTTATTACCTTCGATATCAAGCAGAATTTGAGTCGTAAATTATTTGTGTTTAAACTCGCGAACCTGCACAAAAGTTTGGGGCAGAAGGATTAAAACTAAAGTTGTACGGTTTGGTTTGCCAGGACAAAATACTTTCACATGCCTTAAAAAGTGGTCAAACATTTAACATTAGTTTGTTTGCAATAGCAGCGGGTTTAGTTTTAAACAAATATTTAAAATGTAACAGTGATGTCACGCTGTGCCAGTGACGCAATAAGTGCCAACCACGTCATCCAGCTGTGACGTAAACACAACAGGTTTTTGAGCAAATATACTTTCAGTGACAAACTTGAAACGATAAAAAGTGAAAATAAAAGACGTTTAGTTTGGAACAATGGAAAAACGACGTTTTAGTGTATAATTACCAAATATAATATTATTTAGTTTTGACATTATTTGTTTAAAATGGCCCAACTTGACTAAAGCCGTGGCTTTTTACAGTTAAAAAAACTTTTTAGAATTTTACTGATCTCCAATTTAAGTATTCAACAAAATTAGAGCGAAAAATACGATTTGGCGATGGATAGGTTTACGTCGAAATTAGTTGATTGCTGTGAAATGAGATCAACATAAATTTCTTATCAGTGCACAGATAAGCGTGTAATGGTGAACAATAAAGTCTCGTGTCTGATTGAATAATTAGTGCACGGGCCAGCGTTGCGTTTGGGGACCGAGTTGTACTAATTGGTCGTGTCTGTAATGTCTGTACACTGCTCAATGAAACTCTAATAAAGCGTGGAGATATTTGGAATAGACCACTTGTGTTTACAAATTAAAGTAATCGTTACAAGTTGTGACTACTTCGTCGAATTACTCAGTTTGTTTAATGTCTGCTAACTCGAAAATTTGCTTAAATGTTCGTTGAAATAACTGCACAGAGAAATTATTAGAAGGCACTGTTTCATTCGTCGAACAAAAGTCGTTAAAAATATAAAAAATATATTTTGAAATAGTATCAACATTTTGACGTTCTATTTTTTTCATCATGGCCAAGTTCTTATTATAAATTCCACTGTAGCATATCCGTGCTTATGCGTTTTCCAAATAAATAAATGCAAACTTTTTAGTGTTTTTCGTTAATCAGAGAAACTAATGTGGAAAACGCCAAAATATTTTCTTTAATTTATCAAATTATCGTTACCGGTAACAGATGACTGCAGAAAAATATCACTTGATTGTTAATTTTTTTCCCATAATGTGGAAGTTTGTCGCTGAAAAAACATGCAGCACTTTCGGCATTAATATTCTGCTAGCTGCGCAAATTAGAAGCGCTTCAATGAGATTCGAATTGGGTTTGCAAAATGGCTGTGCGCTGTCAACCGAAACTCGACCAAATATGTCCGCTGCAAATGCTTTTTACACTTACATGTTTTGACCTATTTACGAAATATTTTGTCCCCCTGTACTTTCCACTTTTACGCAACGATAAAAAGTTTCAGTCGAACGAACTTTTTATTGCGATGCAGCGGTATGATGACGTCACAAAGCACTTAGTGTTCGGTAACAATTGTGTATAAGTTTGTGGGGGGAGGTAAAAATATGCGATCGAAGAAAAGTTCTTTTGTATCAATTGAAATCATATTAATGTCGGTCAGTGACGTCATAAACCTTCGACAGCTGAAGCGGGTTTGAATAACGAGCATTGTGCAGTCAACCGTGGATGGATTTTATGAAAATAAGATTTATCTTTAGGGACCAAGTTCAACTTTTAGGCATAAAAACCTTACGTTATTTTGTCGCAAAACTACTAAAAATATTGTAAATGTAAAGCAGGGTAAATTATATGATGTCTATGGTGTAACAAACCCGAAGTTTCAACATAAATTGAGGTCTACAATATTCCACATGCCAGTATGTAATCGCAGTTAACTTATTATTCTGGCAGTTTTTAAGTACTCGTTTGAAATTAGTCGTCATTATCTATGATGTCACACAAACACTTATGACGTCATAAAGTACGCATGATTGCACTCGCGACGGGAACTACTGGAATTAACACTATGCAAAAAAACAAACAATACAATGCCATGGCAACATACCTATGTTGCGATGGCAACATACCTATGACGTAATAATGACCAGTGACGTAAGTGTCCATTCTAACGTATATGACGTCACAGTCGAAAAGTTAAATTTTGATGCTAGAATTTCAAAAACCGGCAGGCCTTTTTCGCAAATGCCGTCATAACTCGGTGACGCAATGCGTGACGTCAGACTGGGGAGGGAGGACCGCTACCTGGTGGGCGACGTGATGATAGAAGACTTCGCCACGTTCGAAATCTCGCAATCTTGGTGGTTTAAGGACTGGACTTTGTGTTGAACTCAATTGTTCGTCTGAAACAGAAACATGTTGAGTGTTGTGGTGTGCGTTGGGGGGGGTTGAGGGCATGGGCGAACAAACAGTGCACGGTTCCATGCAGTGGTCACACAAATTTAGAAGATCGCGCGCGGTTACGGTTTATGAAATGCGCTTAATCGTGGCCGTTTTCTTATGAAATCTTTTTTCTAAATTTGGCACCTAAAATCTGATCTAAATAAGCACATATCTGAAAGCTAAAAAAGTCACACTTTTGTTCGGTATTCGGAATCAGTGTGCTAAAAACTGTGAGAAAAGTTGAGAGCGTATGGTTAACCATTTTTCCCGAACCAGGTAAAAAACACGGGAAATATATTTACAGGTTTTCCCAGCAACTATAGAAGGCTTCGTTGCACGGATGTACATTTTGTAACAAAAAAACACGTATTATAATTTAGGCAACTAATCGATTGTTACGTCATATAAGTGTGACGACATAATAGTTCGAGCGTACTTGACCGAGCTTTGAGTATTTATGAGTGCTCAACCAAATCCACTTCATCCTTTATAGCCGAGTACCGCTTTAATACATAGGGGGCGTTTAAACTTGTGCAAGATATTTAACAAAGAAATCCCTGAGCCATTTTTTGCTATTTTACTATTTTTAACGTCAGTTAACTTTCATGTCGTCGGGCGAAAAAAGTCAAACAGTTCAAAGTAAAGTAAGTTAGGTTATATGAAAGAAGAAATTGTTTGTTACGAAGATTGTATATTTCCACGTGTATATGATTTATCATAGAAGTCATAATAAACCACTGACGCCATTATCCACAGATATCATACGCGCTTACCGAATTCGCTGGAGCGACGTTTCATGAAGCGGTGAAGCAAAACGTAGGGCATGTGCAGTGAACCGGAAACCAAGGGCATGACCTCGACGGTTGCCGTAGCAACGTGCGTGGCGTCGTGGGTGCTTTCCCTGATCCGAGAAGCAGGCATACTGAGGATTCCGCTGCTTTTGCCGAAAACCGCCCAGCGCCCTCGAGTGTCCATCACTAAACAAATGTGAAGTTTAAATTACATTTGTTTCAGCGCCCAAGTATAATAATAAGACAGATGGCACACAGGTATTTTAGTTTGTATTTTAAAGTTGTATTTGAGGTTATTTTTATTTTCTCGTATTACAAAAAACAGACTGGCCAAAATTTATTACAAAAACGTGACGTTTTGCAAACTTTTTGTCGAAAACCATTTCGTGAAATTTGTTTTTTAAGTAAGTAAAAAGTTTGCCTACGTGACTACTTGCACCAACATACAAAAGCTTGAACAACCCTTAGTAAGTTTACACTTATTAAAGCTCCCAAAGTTATTTAAACCAGTCTTTAAGTATTGTTTATATGATTTCTATGTCGTACTCAGCCAATTTCCAAACCGAAATTAAATCCAGTTATTTATCAATACTCGTAATTGAAACTTAAAGCTGGAATCACCCAGTCCGTTGCTTGGTGGATGAAGACTAATGAGCCTTATAGCAATCGATGTAAGTTCAGAAAAAAACACTTAGTCGTTCATCCTTTAGTTTTAAAGATACATGTACAGCACAGCATCGTCAGTGCAGCTATTTATCAGAAACAAATATTTCAAACATTTCCAACATTATCAATCCCCTCCCACCTTGAAACATGAGAAGCTGCTGACCGTTACTGGTCGTCTCGTGGTCCGGATCATCACGCAACCGAGTGACGTCGACGCGCAATGACGTCATCACGCCGTTACGTAGCTCCTCGTCGTCATCAACGGAACATGCGATTGTGTAGATCGGCTGCAAAAAAGGATCAGCGCAAGGTTGGTTATCCGGAAAGTGGATGCGCGCAGCGTAAATCGTACTCACACGAAGGTTGTCCACTTCGAACTGGTACGTCACAGTGGAAGTGACGTCATCACTGATGTCGTCACACCGCGAAACGAGGTCGGCGTGGAATTGAGCTGAGGTGTTGAGAGAGTTGAACGGGGAAGAAGAAACTTTCCATGCAAACGTGGATGAGCCGAGCGCACGGAGAGGCTGAAACCAGATGATTGTTGTTAGTTTGACATATTTACATCCGGGTTACTAACATTTTTTTAGGGCCCGTGCAACACGTTAAGGTGTTTTAATGTAGACACACTTGCAAGTCCGATTAAATGAGGCAATATGGGTGCATTTATCAGGTAAAGATTTAATCTGACGGACGGACATTAACAGTTACATAGAAATTTAAAACAAGACAGAATGCATTGTACCGAATATATTTCAGTTTGCAATTTCTTTTTTTGTTAATTCTATTGCATTTTTTATGAGATGTTTAATCCGACACAAGTTAACCCACCCTGGATGGCAAGATATTAAAAACCTAAACAGATTTGTGATGTCAGAAAAAACTCTAATGTTGGCACAAAATAACGTGTTTGTAACTTTATATGGAACGTATCTTATTAGCAATTTTTTGATTTGATGGAATTAGGTCGTTGCCAACAATCTACAACCAAACATCAAAATTCTCACTCGAAACTTTTTCCCGTTGAGTGACGTTATATCTTTGATGTTACTCAAACTTAGTTTTGGCTCGGATAACGTCAGAGCTGATGACGTCACGTTTTCAACGACAACCGTTAGGATTCTCGTCACTACGTCAGTTCCGGCGAATGACCACGAATGCGTGAACTCCACCGGTCGCTTGCACGTGATCTGTGACGTCACAGTGCTGGCGTCGCCCCACGGCGTTGTTATGGTAACCTGCAAATCAAATCAAAACGTAAAATTGTGAAAATTGAGATTGAAGAAAAAATTAAAAACGTACATCGTAGGTGATTTGACTGGAAGAGTTGCTTGTTGCTGACGTCACAGGTGGGATTGTGAGGCCGACGTCAGACTTGGAGGGCGTGTGACGTGGCAAGGTCGATGAATGCTGAAATAAAAACGTTTCAAGGTCAAATTACACCGAAGCAACTCACATTCACAACCTCCCCACCTTTCTTATCAAAACCGGTTTGCAATCTTCATCATCAGAGCTTGATGACGTCATTTCGCTATATGAAGTCATCGACACGGTTTCGGTGATTTTGGAAGGGGAGGGCGCAACCGGTTGAGTGACGTCATTATCATCCAAGGTGACCTCGATCAAATCGCCGTTGATGCGTAACGACGGCGTAATTATGACGTCAGGGTCGTTGGGGGGAACTGTCGGCCAATCATCGAAGCGGGGTTTCGCGGGTTTCGGGGATTTTGCGCGGGAAAACTTGTTCTTAAAGTTGTTGCGACTTTTCTTAATGGAATCTTTTAAATCCGAAAGTCGACTTTGTTTCACATCAAGTGTTGGTTCACTAGTCGTGATCGCTACGTCACCGCCGTTTGTTACGTCACTACCGTTTGCTACGTCACTATGGACGACAATACTGTCCGTGACATCACCATCGGATGGAGGGGAAGGGTTAGGGGGCGATTCAACAATGGGTTTGTGTCTGGGGGCAGATTTGGGGGAGCGAGAGAATGTTGCAGGGGGTGCACTGTGAGTTCGGCGGTGCCTTTTGCGAACGTCTGTGAAAAATAAAAACATTTTTTACTGTTACTTGATGAACAACAACATATTTATTTACTTAAAGATCCATTAAAAAAACTTTTTTGGTAATTTTAAACAATTTGAAAAGTCACAAGTAAATGTCAAAATCAGTGTTTATTTATACGTTATGGGTAACAGCAAGTATGCAAATTCAATAACATGACAAATAATTCATTGTTTACCCATTGTTGTAAAAAAAGTTACCTAGTTTTTGCACATATGGTGTTGTGAGACACAAGCATGCGATTTTGAGTAAAACTGTGGCATGAAGCGAAGTTGATGGAAGATTTATGCTTGTCTCATCACTTGATGTCACCAGAGAGGGCTTCTCAATCTCACTAACATCCTCTGCAAACATAGAAATTAAATATGACGCAATGTTACAAAAATGATTGTACTTACCATCAGGTGTCGCTACAGAGCATTTAGTCACACATAATAGTCGAACACTAGGTGGTGTTTTAAATGAGAGAGTCGAGTTACTCTCTTGGTCCGGATTAACATAATCTCCTTTGTTGACTGCAATGTTTATGTGCTGAACAATTCCGCTAATTAAACTGAAAAAAAATTTAGACGTATGTAATTATCGAAACCATACAACGCCCACAGTAAAAGTGTTTGAAGCAATTTGAGTGTTTGAATTTGGTAAACATCTGTTGTAATTTACATATGTAGATAAAAATCAAATTTATTTAAAATATCCATATGTATGTTTTGTGTTTTCAAAAAAAAAAAAACATTTGTAAATACAAACTACCTAAAATCTTAATTTTTACTTTATTTTTGATTCTATTTGAATAAGATATTTAAAACATTGTTTAAGTAAAATATTTAAATCTTAAAAATCTGAGCTTAAATGACTTCATTTCTTAATTCTTACAGAATTTAATATTGATTAATGAACAGCTTAAAATCTTTTAGATAACATCAATAAATTCAGATACAACTTACTCTTCGTTGTGGTCCATAAAAACTTTGGGTTGCAAATATGAGACTTGGTATGAAACGAGGGGATAAATTCGAGGCAACACAAAACTTGTTTTATGCAACGACATTCGAAGTTGTTGTAAAGTGAAATATCCCTCCAAATCCGTCTGGTTAAATAAGAAAAATGTTATGAGAACACCAGTCTGTACATGTATTTTGGATCATGATGGTTAAAACAAGGAGTCTATAGAGCTTTTTTGAAAGACCACAACTTTTAGAGGCTAAAAGAGACCCCTAACACAAAAAAATATTTGGTTGATGGCATTAATTTTATAATTTTGTCAAATTTTATTTTATAATTTGGAAGGCGTTTAGTAAAGAGTGTACAGCCCCCAGACGTACACATTTTTTCACCACATAACACATTTAGAAAACAGTCATTTTTAGTCTTCGATATCAATTGAACCACGTCCCAGAGTTAGAACGACAAACCATATTAGGATGTGTTCGGAACATTTTGTAAAAAGCCGTTATTGTCATTACCAACACAAATGTTTGGTTAAATATATCCACAAACCTGTCAAGATTAACACAAGTAACAAAATTTATGACCACGCCAAAACGTAAAAATGCGACCCCCTTTTCTAAATCCCTGACAATAAGCAACATTTCTATCACATTTACTCCAACACGCTTTACTGATCATTTTACCTTGGCGTTCAACTTCACTCTGTTCATTCCAGGATTAAGTGTAACCTGGCGCGTTGTTAGGCAACACTCGTACGTTTCCATGGTTACGGACATAGTCGATCGATGCTTGTCGACCTGTGATTGGCTGCTGTCCTGACGACGCAAAAGGTCGTTGGCATGACGACAAGTGATTCCCGCCCATGCAAGAGCGCCATCCTGCAGAAAACAGAAACTTGGTAAAAAAAACTTTTTTCGGAATAACAACCCTCTGACAGAATACATTAAAAGCGACATGCAATCTTACAATGTAACATGGAACCTTATTTTAACAAAGCAACAGTGGTTTACATTATTTTCAATATACTTGACTATATTATGTAAACGTTTTATGTAGTTCAACATTAAATTTGTTAGTAAACGATTTATTATTTCAAGCAGATTACAGTAAAAAGCGTGGGTCTAGCAAACAACTGCATTTGAGCAAAATAAAAAAAACAAAAACACTTTGTAGTGCACAAGTTACAAAGGAAACAAATTAAACAAAAAGAGTATTGTGGGTGAAAACAGTGAACATTTTTACAAAACAATCTCAGGCATTAAAACATGAACAATGACTTTTTTTTAAGTCAATAAAACACTACTGTTTAACACTATTACAACTAAACACTTAAAGACTGGAACATGATGAGACAATAAATAAGAACCTGTAGATCTCTCTGTGCATGAAGAGATATCGAAGCTGGAAACTTGCTCGGTTTTGAATGTTGGAAGTGAATCAAATCTATCCGCCCTTCATCGTTAATTTCTGCTGGCTGATTCGACATGAACTCTCTACTGCTGGTAGTGGACGCATATCGTTTATGTCGTCGAAATGGTTGAAGGGAATCTGAAAATTTGTAAAAAACCTACTTTATATCTGGTAACGGTTTAATTACAAATCCTGATAAGCTCAGCTCAGCAACAATTCTAACACAAGGATATATAAATTTTCGCTTTTAAATTTTGGCATATTAGGGAAACCCCCAAAGCTTCCAAATTCAAATAATCAAAAAAACTTTCATGAATGGAGTTTTTCCATTCAGCTTAATTACACAACTTGCTTTTGAAAGTAATTGTTAAAGGGATCTTTAAAACATCACTTTTTGTTATTTTAGGCGACTATGATACAATTTTTTTTGCAAATACTCACTATAAGCTGAACTGTTATGTGAAAAGTTTCGGCTTAAAAGTGATTTCACATCTGCTTCATCTTCTGAGGTCTGAAACAAAATAACAAGAAGTTTGCAAACTGCATTTTCTTGCATTTAAAGTAAGAAAAACTACCATTTAAAACTTAAGTGGAAAAACATAACTGATATTACAGTATGCACAAATATTAGCTGTTAACAGTAGGTTCAATTTTTCACAAGCGCAAATAAGAAATATCTTTCTTAACTAATGACAAACTACAGTTTGTGTACAACTGATCAATCAGATATAAGATACAATGTAATGAGAAGCAGAAGCATTAGAAATACGTATACTCTAAAAATAACCTGGACCTGTTTGGACCAACAAGTTGTTAGAATTAACCGATGTTGATTAGTTTTTACCACATTAGAAATTATTTGTATCATTGGGCAAATATCCAGACTAACCGAATCCGGTCTACTGTAAATAACATGTAACTCACCCTTGAAAAGAATGACGACAAGCTTATAACATCAGGTATATTGTGAGGTTCGATGCCGTCATCAGGACCGAGGTGATCCAAACTAATTTGCAGCGACTGAAATGTCATTGGTTTTGGTGCGTTGCTATTTATAGTGACAACAATATGATGGTTTGAGTTTAATCGCAAACTGGTTTCAGCCGGAATAAACTGGATTGATCTGTGGTTTGAAAAAAGTCAATAATGTCAATATTAATAACAAGTACACAGTGCAATAATATGGCAGAGTATTAATGCAGATGAAACAGATACAATTTGAGGATTTAGTCAAAATCTGTTCAGTCTTTAATTTTTAATTTTTCAGTCTACCCTTTTAAATTTTTGTACTTTTGGTGTTTTTGGTTTAAGTTTAAAGTAAGCAACAATGCATATTTTTTGGTGAAACAAACTTATATATACCATACATAAAAGGTGGATGACTTTATCAAAAGTTTAAAGACATATATTATGTGCCTGTTGTTTCTATATGTCATATAACAATTTGCCTCTGATGACATATAACAATATAAAATACTGCACACACAGTTTGTAACCGACAGGGAAAAGTAGAACCCGGCGAAATAAGATTGAAATGTGCTCATACAAACTCACGTGACAGATGCAAGAGGATGAATGTTAAGTGCAAGTGTGTCGTCTCCGAGATCAGTTGAAAGTGATTTAAACTCGTCGCAATAAAATATTCTTTCTTCTTGAGAGATCATCTCGTCGCACATGAGCGAGTAACACAGTCGCAAATACCTGCAATTTAAAAAAAAACATTTTTACTAAAAATGACTAAAACAAGCACAAACCTTCTTAATTATTCTTTTTAACAAATTTAAAAGTTGAACAAAAAAAACAAAACATTTTGCAAGAAAGTTTTCAAGGACAGGTTTGTTTAACTGAACAAAATATGTCTGATAATATTTCACACAAACACAATGATAACTCACTTCCTAATATTGATCATTTTCTTGTAACATCTTGCCAACATTTTATTGGCTTTTGCAAGCAGCAGTGGCCATCCATCTGCTTCGTACATTCTCACTGTGTCTATGAGATAATTCTCTGCCTGCGCTGGTTCACCAAGTTTTCTGTGAATATTTTAAGTTTAGACCAGTAGTGCTCAAACTGTGCGTCGCGACGCCCTTTCAATTTTCCAAGAGCGTCGCAGAATAATTCCGTTTTGTGGACTTTTTGTTGTTGTATCAATAAACACAACTTTAATAGCAAGTTTCCTCATTAACTTTTATTTGCTGGTGCGTCGCAAGATTAGATTACTTTTCCAGAGGCGTCGCCACGTAAAAGTTTGAGAACCACTGGTTTAGACAATTCATTTAAACAGTTGTATGAAAGATCTTTCACAGGCAAATTGAGGACCTCAAAATAGAGGTAATTAAACATTTGGACCTTTTAATTATAGTATTTGTGTCAGTCAAGATGTGTAATAACAGCCTCGACCATGCATTGATTATGCAGCATTATGGCTAACAATTTAATTTTACCTTAAAGCTTTTTTTGTCCACGCACATTGCCTACAATATGTGGAAAAGTTGGATAGAACAAATCTACTTTGAATTTCACTTTAACGTAATGTAGATTTGTTAACATTGTCCCACAGTTTGTTAAGTCTTTTATGCTAACATTGTATTTCGCAGTCTTATTGTCAACCACTTACAAACTACCATAAAGGTTTACAAAAACTTCAAAAACCTGTAGAAAAATAGAGATTTTACTTGGAGAACTTCACTTACAGATAAAACTCAGCCATGTCGTTCCCGATGCATCGAACTGCACGAAAATGACCCATGTGCTTAAATGTTCCCATCGCAAGTTCAGAAAGTTCAAAGTATTGCTTTTGAAAGTTGTTTTTCGATGAAAGTGCTTCTCTCAAAACCTTCATAAAACATATAATAGTTGTTATTAGCTATCCCCCCCAAAAACTGACAACTAGTCTGTGGACTTATAGTCAAACAAAAACGTTTTATTTGCTACAGAAAATAAGTTTTTGATCAACATCTCAGTCAGGCCTGCACAACTCAAAACATTTAAATCATTTGTAATTTGTTTTAAAGTTTTCCACCAATCAACTACTTGTAGCAGCAATGACATAGTATGTACTTGTATGAATGCGTTTTTGGCACAGTAATATTCGCACTGTTTAAAACAATAACTACTACTTGACATTTACAACCACAAAGTTCCATATTGCCTACCAGTGCAGGTGATGTAGCCACATCTCCTCTCTCCTCACCCTCTCCCATCCCAGCGAGCAGATCAACGACAATCTGTAGATGAGCTGAGGTCGTCACTATTCCTGGCATAAGTCCACACAACTCACCGAGGGAATAAAGCTGGGAAAAGAAATAAAAGATATATGTTGCAAGTTTAAATGGATGGAAATTAGATTTGTGTACTATCAGCTTAACTGTATGAAACCTAATAAAGATGATTGTCGTTGACTGGAAACAAATTTATCAATTTTTATGTGTTTTTTTAATTTTTATGGGATAAAATATTGACTGAAGGTTAACTAATTGAGAATGGAAAATATTGTTCAAGTAACAGAGTCAATCAATGAATTTACATAGAATATATGTATATTTCGCCTAACTGGTTTGTCAATGAATGTGTTGTGTTTTGAAGGATCTGATTTTCTTCAGTATAATCACTCTCAATGACTTATAATTAAATGCATTTTGTGACTTGATATGCTACTGGGATCCGAATTGGCCAAGAAGTACCTGAAATGGTTCCTGACTGTAATTAGTTGCAGAAGAAATGTTTATAAGAGGGCACATGGGGGTACACAAATTTGTTGAATTTGCAATCAGTAATAAAACAATATTAACCATCGCAACATGTGAGACAAGAAATTGTAATCATTTTATGTGAGCTCGACTCAAAACAATTTTGGTTTAATATTGGCATTGTAACTAAATCCCCAGATTAAAAGATAAGTACATCACAGAAAACAGATTCGATATGCTACATGTTCATTGCATGAAATATGCCATGTCACAAACTAAAAGAATATTCCATTGAAATAACATCAACATGGAAATAAAATGCCATACATAAAAAACTTACACCAAGACCATATATAAATATATACATATATAAAAAGTTTTAGTTCTGTTAGCATTTAGAATCAATATGTGACCCTCTAACAGGCAACATGCTTATTAATGACCGCTGTTTTGTCAAAATGTAATGCTAAATATGGAAAGAGGTTTCAATGAACAAAATCAGTCGATATAAAACTTCTGAACATATATTTGACCTACAATTGACATCCAGTGGTAGCATATAGCCTTACCTTTAATCTAGCAATGTTCCATAAACTTGCGTTTTCCAGAACAAGTTGTTCGTTGCTCATATCGAAACATGGATTGTCAGTGGCTGTGTTGTCAGTCTCATTTTGAAGTTGCGATTTACGACACAAGGCACCAACTAGTTCGAGGCAACACATAAAAACCCAACAATCAATGGCTCCTGATGGCACAGTTATCTACACATCATGAAAATAGATAAATAAGTATTCAATATTATGTGTTTTTGTATGTTGTCAGCCAGGTGGCCAAAGAGACAAGTTCCGTTTATAAACATAGCATAAAAACATTTATTATCGTTTTCTAACCAAAACAAAAGTTTATTTATTTTATTGTTTTGCTAAATTTAATCACCATTTGTAAAATTTTCGGACCTCTTTACTTTATTTTGTTAAAAAAGTTCTGCAGACCCCCACCGCTCTGCAGTTATCTTAAAGTTTATCACCATACCTTGAGTGATTTGTTATTTTGAGTAAATAATAAAAAACTAAGTATTTTTTACCTCAAGAATTGCAATCTCAGTCGAAAGTGAGTGAAGAAAAATATGCATTCGTTGCGTAATCTCCGTAAGTTTTCCCGTTTCGAACAATAAATGGCACAAACGAGTGAATAAATAGTTGCGAATATCAATGATCGACGCCTGTCCTTCGAGAATGGAACGACGTGCGTCACCGTCTATTCGTTTCCATAACAACATAGAATGCCAGTGCTTGATCGGCTCACTGAAGCGTGACAACCAATGAGCTATATCTGGAGGAATAGAAATAATGCTTTAATGTATGAAAATTTTTATTTAAGGCATTTTGTAATAATACTTAACTGATAATGTTATGTTCAGCAATTCTATGTAGTAACTTAAATATTCAGATTAGACCATTATTTAAACCCTAGTTCAGTGGTTTGCAACGAGGGAGGAATTTCTCCCTAGAGGCGAACTTTAAAACTTTGAGAGGGAGAATTCACTTTAGTTCTTACTTAGGGTTTGTAAATAAACACTTCAGCTGGAAATATGACTTGTAAAGGTAACAAAAGACCCAGTTTTAAATGATCTTGTATGTTTCAGCATTAACTATGAATTGTTAGAGGGTGAATTGTCAAAAAAGCTTGGGAAACACTGCACTACAAATGTACCAAATTGAAAACAGAAAACATTATAATTCAAAGAATATCCCAAACAGTGTCACAGATTTGTGGCATTAACATATGCTTGTGAGGTTATAACAGCTATAGCAAGCCCATGCCAATTCAATACCTAAAAGTTGTGACGCTATGCAAATGAGGACATAAGTGTGATTGATTGTTAACATGACATGTGGTATTTCACACACTGTTTGACTAAAATTTTAGGAACAAGATTAGTTGAAATTGAGCAAATTAATGTTTTTTAATGGACACTTTATATCCTGATTCATTCAAGGTCCAATATTTCAAACTTTTTCTGGCTATTAAGTAATAACAGGGAATTCAGTATTCAATTAAACAGAAATTGTAATCAACCTTTTTGTTTAACCAGGAGTGTGTGTAAAATATTAGCCATTAAAATGTATATATATTTAAGCAATATCTGTATTTTGATTACAATATACCTCCAGCATTTGCATTTAACACATATTGGGTAAACATTGCATCAAGTTCATCATATTGCACCAGCGCTGGAGAAAACATTCCCAACATTTCATACATGAAAGCCAGTTCCTCCTGAAATGCACACAAGGGTAACAAGTTTAAATATTTGCTTTCTGTGCATGCATTCATATCATGACAAAACAGTTGTTTTAGAACAGTGGTTCTCAAACTTATACTGATTGCGTACCACCTGTCGACTTTTTCTATCGCTGTGTACCACCTAAATCTTGTTTACATGGGTAGACCAAGAGTTCTTCTTGACTACACTAGCTTATTTATGAAACCAGCGTGTTAGCGATTCCTAAAAAACATCCTGTCATCGGTTCTGTTAAAAACTTGGCTGGTCACTTCGGTTAGTTGAGCAGCAATTCTTGATGTGACCTGAATTAGGTTTAGAAGAAAGCTATTGGCGTACCACCTGAAACGCCCTGACGTACCATTTGTGGTATGTGTACCACAGTTTGAGAACCACTGTTTTAGAAGGAATTTACCATAATTTTTGTGTGCATACTACTACCTTACCATTGTGTGTGCAAAGTAGTTTTTTAACCAAAATTAACCATTGGAAACAGGTTATAAGTTCTTTTCAGTTTTAGGACAAAAATTCTGTCTAAAGATTTAGCCTTTTTGATGGTATGCAAAAATTACCTGTAAAATAAGATATGAACAAAAATCCCATGATTTCTCGTTGCGACGCTCTCGTTCTGCACGGACACGTTCCTCGTATTTGGAAACAACAACTTCCATACAACGAACAGTTTGGTTAGCAACTTTTAATCCTAATGCTGTCCATGATTCTGTGCTTTTCGTGGTTTCTTTGGTTGGGTCGTGCAATATGTGCAGCCTAATAGATTAAATACAGTTATTAACAAACTTAAATGTGAATGAATCTACCTTAATGAAACTGTTTGTACAATTCTCAATGATGTTTTCATCTTTCTTTCCAAAAAATGCCCCAAAAATACATTTAAATTTCCTTTACAATTTACAATAATAGACCTTGATTAGCATGAGTATATTCTTGCAAATAAAAAGCTATGTTTTGGTCCTGGGAATCATGACATAACACATAAGCAAGATTTTGAAGTAGACATACACCTGTAAAAAACAAACAAGCCTACAAACCTTTCTGGATTTTTTGAACAGAAATCTGATTTGACTTTATCGGGGATTGACATTCTTGGAATTGGAAGTTTAGCTTTGGTCAACCTCGAGAGAATATCTCCTGCAACAACCACAATCATCCACTCGGTGTCCTTGTAATTCTTCAGTGTATTCACCCACGATGAGATTTCTGTGCGAATAGTCGATCGATATTGATCCAAATCCTAAAAAAACACAAAAACTTGTATTTCAGATTTAAGCAAGCATAAATTGGACAGATATTTTAGACATTTTATTACAGAAAAAAAGATTGGTCTCTAAAGTCATGATCAGAATTAGATGATAATACATAGATGCAGCAAGTTTTTCAATTATTCAATACAAAGTCCATGCCTGCACAACCAAATGTTAAAGAGCAGCAAAAACAGGAGCATGTTTAACTATTTTTAAATCACTTGCCTGCATATCTTCATACCAACACTACCTATCACACTTTATTTATTTGCAGACGTTTTGCTCAAGATAAATGCTTCTGGACTATTGTGTTCAAAATAAACGCCCTGTATAAGTTTACACTTCTATATGAAAGTTAGATTACTCAGGCATAGACATTTAAGGGTTGTATCAACTCTGGACTTACAAACTTGTCAAACACTTAGTAAGGGTTTAATACTCACATTGCAGTCAGTCCAGAAGATGTGAAAATATGGTCGAGTTACAAGGTCAGTTCTCTCGAGCAATGCTGTGGCTAGTGGAAGAATTTTAACTTTTAACTGAAACTGGTGACTTGCTCGACCGTATGTCTGCCTCCATTCCACAGTTTGGTTGGATAAAGTGTCGCACAATCGAGTGGACAACGTCAGAAAGAGATTTTCATCACCAGACTCAGAGAATGAATCTAAAATGTTTGTTTTGTGATTAGCATAATACAGTGTTTCTCAATCTTTTCTGGCACCTAAAGCTGGTTGTTAACAAATATTGTGCAATCTGTCATAACACGTTTCTAAAATAAGTGATTTGCTCCACATGTCTTTTTTGGAAAAGCAACTGATTAAAAAATACCAGTGTTTGTTTTGATGTTTACTTCACGGGAAAGTGTTTTACAGCTTTTTTGTAGATTTTGGTTTATGTTAAACCACCTTTTTTGACCCTGTTCACATGTCCAGTGCTTTTAGTAAAATTTTATTTGAGGAAACAGGCATAAGCTGCAAGGTTACAGGATCGGAAAATGTTTCATTTTACTGTTTTAACTCACATGTCAGTGTTGCCTTGTTTTCCATTGAACGCCTCACATAACAACCAGATGAAATCTTACATAAAAACGCATGCTTGGGTATTCTTCAATTAGTTTGTTTCATCTCGGAACAATACGAAAGCTTACAGCGCCAATTTTCAAACTTATTACTGTCAAAGTTTTCTTTCTAAACTACGTAGTTCTGAAGAAAAATGTGCAAGATTTTCGCTGAAAATTAATAAGTAAGATTGTTTTCTCGCAACTAGTGAGTAATTTTAATCTTTGTTTATTGTAAACTAACAGATTTAATTTTCCTTCCCGTCTTTTCAATTTTGGCTTACCATGGTTCCGTTTAAGTACTGGATCTGAATTTTAACTTTAACGTGTCACTCTGGGCAAAATATTTATGTTAATATTTCTATGGACAAAGACAATTTAATTTGTTGGCTAACATTTGCAAAACCTGACAATTATCTCAGTCGTGTTGACTGTCACATGAAAATCATATGAGAAACATTAAAATAATTCCTTTCACAATCGAGTGTGTTTCTTTTTTATGGTCAAGTAACAAGCGGTAGTGCGTACACAAACATCAGTGCATGACAAACAAACTAAGCACAAACACAATAAAACAACAACAACAACAACAACAAGTGAATCGATGTACAATGAATCGCATGTTTACTACAGTGGTGAAAAATAGACCCAAGTTATTAAACCACATAGATATCATACAAAAGTCGAATATGTTTTGTCACATTTAAAGAATTTAGAAAACATTTTATTTCATTTGCACGTCAGGGAAAGCCCATTATGCGAAGTCATCAAACCAGTACCAAATGTGAAATTTAAAAAAAATCTGTGCAAATAAAAATGAATGTTGCCAGAAAAATAACACAGAACTGATTAATTTTTACACAACGTTGTACTTGATTGTTAAATTTGTACAATTCATCAGAAAACATCTCAATTATGGTTTTGTGATAAGAGTTGGTGAAAAAAATACATCATAAACATCTCATTAAATTCTTCTATGGACAGACAGGGCTTATGACATCACAATGCTACATCAATTATTCACATTTTTCTGTTTTGGCAGAGTAATTACATTAAATCTAACCACAAACATACGCTAAACTATTAACAAAACAAAAATATGCATTTAACACAACACTAACCAAGTGATAAGCATTGATATTGAGATGGTCACTTGCTTCGATACATAACATTAACTTATACATTTGCTTTTACTCTAAACAAGACATTTTAAAACTTACAGATTTTACACAAACAAACAGCAAATAAATCAAATTTGTTGACGTTTAAATATTAGACAGGCTATTTATAGCAAACTTACCACACTTTAAGAAACAATGCTTTTAAAGCAGAATACATTAAACAAAACTTTTCAACTACATAACCATTTGTGATAAAAAAGCAAGAAACAAAATTTCATAAAATATCAATTTGTGTTTTGAAACGTACACTAAAACGATAGAATTTAAACGTTTGCATGTTATGATGATGGTTAGTATCATCCTACACTACTTTTTTCGGACCAGCATTTCATGACACGCCATAAACTTGTTTCAACTTTTCATGGCAGCAAGACGCTACCTCTCTGTGTAAGCCCTTCAAATCGCTTGTAAGTATAATTGATGAAAACCCAGTCCTTTGATTCATCAATTTGATCTGAAACAACATGATTGTCAAGTAAATATGCAGAAAATAAATATGTATAAAGCCGAAAACATCTGTAACAATGGGGTTTCCGACCAGGAATTAATGGACCCAAAGGAACACTTGAGATAGTTTATAGGGACCAGGGAATGCTAAAAATTTAAAGAAGTTTCTAGAAGAAGGTACACAGAGGTCATCAGACCTAAAAAGTTAGTTTTGTTAATGTGATAAGGTTCGAAATAATTTCCTACAAGTCACAATTTTTTGTCTTACAACACAGTAATGAAAATCTAATGAAATCTAGTCATAACTCGCCTTCTTATACATTTTTTTTACCAGTATAGATTTTATCGATAAATCTGTCACCTCATTAACAATATTTTTCAGCTGCTATGTTGGGTCGAAGTAAAATAATTTTCTCCCTAACAATTTAAACATTTTTATTTTGTGGAGCAGCAAACACTTCTGTGTCACATTATTATGTACAAAGTGCACAACTGCTCACCAAGTTTAAGGTCAGATTCAGGAAACTCGTCAAAGTTTGAGGTGTCAGTCAGACTTCGAACTGTTATCGTAATTGCAGCCGGCCGATCTCGGATGTGTTCCCAGTCAACACCTCTGGAAGATGAAAAGTGAAAAAAAAAATTGTTTTCTGTAAAACAGAAAAATTCTACACCAAATTAAAAATGGCGTTGAGCATAAAATGTCACGTTAGTTTGTGACTAAAAGATTCTAATTAAAAATGAAATTTTGAATAGAGCATAAAATGTGGTTTGTTCAATTTGTGCGATTTCAAAAAATAACCTCAGCTACATGTACTTTTGTTACCTAAAGCAAAACCTTTTATAAATTGAAAGTTAGGTCTTTTTGCAGCTGAATCATCTAAGAAGAAAAGTTCAAACCTGAAAAACGGATGATTTTTGAGTGTATCGACTCCAGTTTGTCCGAGCCGCTTCTCTGGTTCTGTGCACAAGGATAAAATAAGGTTGCGAGAGACGTCAGCGATGGGAACCTCGTCAGGAAACACCAACGTCGATTTCCAATTCAAAACTTTGCGATAAGTTTCCTGAGGACTCTCGGAACAGAATGGTGGGTAACCTGAAAAATGAAATAAAACTATAGTAATACTGTAATGATAAAAGATGTCCTGGACCAACCAAAGACATCATTTTGTTCAATAAAAACAAACAAAAGAGTTATGGTTTGGTAAACAAAGACAGACCAAAATGATTGTTTATTTAAATGCGCTAGGTGGTGGAAAAATGCTTCCTTCTGGAGCCTGTACAGCTTAATACACAACTGGTTATGTAAGAGACCTTGGAAAGCTACAAAACTAGCATGGAGTCGGGAATGTTTGTGACGTCACAATGCACCGAGCATTAACAGAAGATGTTCAGTGTCTGACCAAACAGAACATTTGCAGTTTTGGCCTATCCCTACTATTTACATGTATAAAGTGGCAACAAATGCATTATACTACAGATTTTTTCTGTAAAGAAAATCAATAACATACCAATCAGACATTCGTACATGATGACACCTAGTGACCACCAGTCACATGTAAGTGTGTATCCCGATTGCTGGAAAACCTCTGGTGCAATATAATCGGGTGTTCCCACCGTAGAGTAAGCCAACTTCCGTCTTTTGCTCTTCCATGTTTCAGCTTTTCGTCTTGAATCATTGGCAGTGAGGGGGCGTGTTGCTGGTTTAATTTGAATAATAATACTTAGTTTGCATTGTTAAATGAAAAGCTAAATATATTTGGTTAAATAAACACTATTTCCCAATTTTACTGTGAAAATCACAACTGTCAAAAGCAAAGAGCACCAATGCAAAGCACTAATTTGAAAATGTGGAAATAAAATACTATTATTGGTTGAAAAAGCTAAATTAGTAGTAAGAAACCAAAAGTAAGTTTTCATAAAATAAAGATTTTTGATTCTTACTTTAATATCTTGTCCACAATGCATAGAAATAATTGTGTCATATGTATTTAATTACCAAACAAAGCCAGTTAGAAAAGGTTTTCTGTTGACATTATGTAGTTGGCATTCACAATAAGTTCAATCGGTTTGGCAAACCTACAAATGCTCACCATGAAATGATACATTAAATGTCAATTAAAGCATTGGATAGAACATTAGGTGGTCAAATGTCAATATGTTTGACCTATATTTGCCAGGAAGGTTACTGCAAGGGTTGTAAAGTGAACTGTTTGCAATAGCAAGAAGGTTCTTGGTTCAAATCTGACTTTAGTGCTTTTGTCACCATCAAATTTAGTTGACCTGCATTTTTCAACCAATTGACCAACAAGTTATTACGGTGTAGCTGCAGCATGTCTACCATCCCTCCACCAATTGTGCCCTCAACTTTGTCGCGCTTTTTAATGTCTGAACGTTGCGCAGCTATTTCCGGCCTGGTGAATATTTTAGCGCAATTGTGCTGCTACGATTTGTATCACCGGCGGAATAAACTCAACTCAAGTTTCTTGTAAGATATTTTCAAGTGCGCAACAAAAATAAATCGTTTTAAAGTAGTTGAACAACTATCTCATATTTTTGGTCTATAAAGGTTCCTGGTTCCTGGTTCCAATCTAAAAAAGCTTTTAAACATTATAAAATAGAACTTACAAAAATCAATAGGTTGTGCAGAAGAGAGATCTCTATAATAGTCAGTGCGATGAGCTTTCTTCAGTCCAGTGCATAATCCGAAGTCAGAAAGTTTGATGTGTCCTTTGGCGTCGATCAGAAGATTGTCAGGTTTAATATCTCTATGGATGAAGCCCAGATCGTGAATGGAATTGATTGCGAGAACAGACTCTGCCATGTAGAATTGAGTCTGTTCTTCTGTGAGTGTGTCCTTGTTCATGAGAAGTGTCATCATGTCACCTGCGTGAAAACTCTTCAAGTTCACCACATTTGAGGATTGAACTTGATTTGGTTCACTTTTTCGGTAGACTATTGATTACATCATTACATTTTATTCTTTAACATATTTAAACCCAATTGAAAAAATGTGTAAATAATGCAATGTAAGATTTAGATTATAAGTTCCAAAATTAGTGTTGGACAACCTTCATTGAGCTGGAAATATAAATGTAAAAGTGAACAGTATGGTCAACAAAATATATTTATATGTCGTAAGGTGGTTGCAAACACCTCGACTTAGTTAAATTCTGTGTCGACCCATAAATTTTAACTACAATTTACATACAATACAACCACAACAGCACAGAAACTGATCTTGTTTAAGCCTATTGTTTCACCTCCCGGCAGAAATTCCATGATCAGGTAAAGGTTGTAAGGGTCTTGAAAGGAGTAAAACATTTTGACAACCCAAAGGTTTTCTGCTTCAACCAGAATATCTCGCTCAGCACGGACATGAGCCACCTGAGTTGACATAAGTGATATTGAAGTTTCAGTGGCTAAATGTAAAATATAACCACAAAATTTCATTACACCTTGATAAAAGTTTCCACTGGCAATGACTTTATTAGCAGAGTTAAAAGTTAATGCTTTATAAGAGGTTGAAACATATTACATACAAAATTCATTTTATATCTTTGTATTTATTACCAATAAACCAGGTATAATTAAAACCCTACCAGTAAAAATCCATTTTAATGTATTCAGTTATCATATCTTTTGACTTCAGTATAATAGTCAAGAAATCGACATGTATATATGTTACCTGTTCTTTTTCCATCATATCTTTTTTGCGTAACATTTTCATCGCATAAATATGTCCAGTGTCTTTTTTCTGCACAAGCCTGACCTAAAAACGAATAGAAACTGTGTGTAGTATGTATATATAGAATAGAAGCCAATTTTATTGCACTGTTTGTTTTTGGATACTGATGATGCCTATTACTTAGGTGAAATATGTATGTTTAAAAATAAAAAACGGTTTACGACTTTAGACTTGTGAAAGTTTTCAGTCTGCTAAAATGAATAGATGAGTACTTTTGACAGAGAAAAAAAGTTGATTCCAACAACAACAAGTGGAGATAACCACAAGACATTGTCAGTTTTGCAATAAATGGCCAACAAAATAATGCTATATAAGCAAAACTACTGTTACTATTTTATTCTGTTGATTACCTCCCCAAACGCACCACGACCAATAATCTTTAACATGTCAAAATCACTTAGCCCCAATCTGGTACGTTTCAATCGGAGGAATTCGGTTTCTTTCTGTGCATGAACCAATCTTCTTCTTTCTCTCTGAAATCACAAAAATAATAGTGGAAAACAAATTTTGGCACAAAAGAGTCCAAACCTGTGTGCATATTTATTTTACATTATTTTACAACAAAAGTTTTGCCAAACTCCTACTAAGAAGTTACTAAAATGTGTAGCGCAATACGTTTATTCACCAGCAACCAAATACTGATTTTTTGTTGCAAAAAAAACTACACGACCCATGGCAGGGGTGTGCAACCTTTGTTACTGTGGGGCCAAACACAATTGCCAAAAATTAGATCGCGGGCCGCACCTGTGTATAACACAAGGTGATTTTTCTTTGTTACTTACCAAATATGCTTAACTACAAGTAAATATCACATTTGATTCTAGCCACATATTGCCTGGTTGCAGAAAAATAGCATCGGGTGCATTAATCTGCTCAAAAATATAATAGTTGGACTCGTTTGTCAGTACATTTGAATTTCAAGCGTTTGTGCGGGCCGCACAACCTTGAATCAAGGGCCGCATTTATCCCACGACTAGCAGGTTGCACACCCCTGCCCTATGGGAATGTTTAGTAAATAAACTTGATAAGGTATCACACCTCAAATACATCCGAGTATTTCAATGTTAAATCTAACAAAAGCTTTAAAAAACATATTAGTTCACAGCTCTAAACCTAATCATGCACTACTGTAATATTTTGGATTTGTAAATGACCAGGAAAAATACATGACTCAATTTCATGTTTGGAAATGATGTAAAGATGCCAAATGATTATTGAAACAACATGCCGTACACAAATATATTGGGTTGTATGTTGCTGTACAGTTTTAAATCTGCAAGTTCTGTGCTTAAGTTATTAAAATGTATTTAAAAAACACAAAACAAAACAACAACAAGAAAAAACCTCTTCCTCATTGAGGTTTCCTTTATTCATCTGTCGTTCCAGGTTTTGCATTCGTCCATCTCTCTCAATTTGCTGGTTCACCAAGTTCGAGTAAAACGTCTCAATCGACACTTTCGCTTTTTTAACTTTCTCTAAAGTGTGAGTGCTCAAAGACGCATCAGAATTCGTGCGATCACCCATCTGTTGATAAAATAAACTGGTACTGTATATTATTTCCAAAAAAGCTAAACAGTCATACTGCTGACAAGTATTTTAAATCACTGCTTTCCTTAATGACAGCGAAATTTAAGTACCAATTTTAGCATCATATACAATTTTTAGTATGCTTGGTGAAAGAAACCATAATTAAACTGGTTTTGTTGTTGTTTAAAGCATAAAATTTTGTCAACTAAACACACGTAAGAAAAATTTAATATAACATTTTTGTAGTGCTATGTTTTCTGTTTTGTTTATTCATTTGATTGCCTGTTTTGAAATCAAGGGTGGCTGACAAGGTGACCTTAGGGTCTTTCGCCACCCTGCCGCTTAAACAGCGCAAAAATAAATTACTTACTTACTTACTTACTTACTTGCTAGACAGTGGTAATTTTTAGTATTTGACTGCAAAATAACAGCATAGAATTTTGATTTATTATGGCATGTTTGGGAAAAAATAATAATTCGGTTGCAAAACTTTTCTCCACGTTTTTTAACAATCCAACAAATAACAACTTACATTTGCTGCTGAAACGATCTCCAAGTTGAAAAAAAACTTGCTACCTCATTGTTTTTGCAGAAATTTCCAGTCTTTCTATTTTTTAACAAAACAAAACGGAAGAAGTCCATTCGAAGAACTTTATCGCCACCAGCCGGTGAAAATAATTGAAATGTGTTTATCGTTAAATGCCGCTGTTCTGTATTTATATGACGTAATTTTTAAAATCTTTTGAAATGTGCTTTTGAATGTTGATAATTTCATTTTTGTTGTAATTTTTGTTAAACTTTATCTTTAATTTGGAAATTAAATTTTAACATGCGGGTCATTGAAATTGATTTTAATTTAAAATAAGGATGTGATAGTCCAAACAGTTTTCTAGTGTTGGCAGAGCACACGTTCCGGACAAACGTGGTGGGTTCGAATCCCATCGCAGGAAAGCTACTTTTTTCTAGCTTTTGCCCACCGTGTGGGAAGGCTTGGTGACCGGGTGATTCGGTATAACGCTTCAATGTGCCCGGCGTATAACATGATTAAGTGAAAAACGCTGGTTTGGGTCATTTAAAATGGCGCTGAACTAAATGAATTTGACAATGATGTGATGAAGAAAAAACGCAAAAACTGTTTCTTTGCAGAATTTGCACAAACAGCAATAAAACACACAGTTACATAAGTTTGGCAAGTTTGTACATAGCATACATGTGTTGTTATCTTTGGCAACACACGAAGCAACTTTGCGATGTTTAAACCGCGTGTTTTCTCTTGCCATTGTGTGGTTACAAAGGGAGTGTGACGCAACAGAGAGATAAGTTGAAGTGTTAATCTGCAGCGAGAAGTTAATACACACGATGTGAATGAAACCCCGAGAATACGAAAAGTCTGTTATCCCAAGGAGAAGTGTAAATAATATTACGACTGCTAACATTTAGTGTAGTTGATAAAAACTTGTTGAGGCGTGTGCTAAAATAGTTTCAAATATTTATTTTGGATGGAAGGCAACAACAAGAATCTGCAAGTTTTAACCATTACGAGAAAAATGTTTCAACAGAGGTAAAAGTACCATGAACTGACTGCAATACCGAGATTATACCTTTACATCGACATTGGACTGAGTGTTAATTGTTTTGTAGCGTTTTAGGTTTTCTGAAGCACAGAGTATTTTTAAAGCAAATAAAAGTAGCCAAAAAATATTTGTTAAAATGAATCGAAGAAAGAGGCCAGACATAATGAAACAAACCAAGGAAGAAAATATCAGAGAAAGAAAAAGATTGACGACAAGAATTGAAGGTTACGGCGGAATCAACGCACAATATCGGTGAGAAAATAAATATTTGCAGATTTTGGTGAGATTACGAAAATGTTGTCTTTTGCGCCGATAAAATAAAACGAAACAACACAACAGGCGAGAAGTTAAACTTGCAATGAGTCCTTTAAACTAGTGATTAAAACGGTTGGCCAAAACATTTCGGTCAAATACGCTGTTTTTCAATGTCTTTGATTGTATGAAGTTTGAAAGTTCGGCCGAAACCGAACTTTTTTATTGTATGAAGTTAATGCCTAAACACACAATATCGCCAATACAACCTTAATTGACTAATTTGTTGCTGCATCTGAAAAATACGGGCCATGATGTCTTACGAGCAACGCTGTCAGCAAAATATTTAACGTTGTCCGAAGTTTAGTAAAGCTTACGACTTGTGGAAGTGATTTTGGAGTGTCATAATAGAGTTTACCTACATGAACAACATAAAGATCATTTGAAATTTCAACATAAAGGTAAAATTACCTTTTGAAGCGGGTTCGGAGCATCACTAAAACAAAACTTGTTACCCAAATTTAAATCCACGCAACTTTTGCTTAAGAAAGATTGCTTTTTCGGTCAATCAAGTATCATCTTGCTTCTGCCAGTTTTGACATTCAACAAACAAACAACGAGTGCGCCCTCCTACGGCGAGAACTCGCGCAAGCCATAGTGGATGAGACGAAGCGTAAACGTCAGGAACTGATGAAGCGAAACGAGCGCAAGATGTCACGTGACACGGATCCCACTCTGCTCCTGATGAAAGAGCGGGAGGAGCACAGGAGGAGGAAGAATTATCGGCTCCTGCTGAAAGCGCACGAGAAACAGAGGAGAGCGAGTGAGAGAGTTAAAGAGTTTGTCGCAAAGCTGGAAAAGGAAGAGGTAACACTTGGGGGCGGTAGAGGCAACACACACAATTATCAAACCCACTTTTTATGATTTTTTTAATTTTGCCACAAAAAAATTTATTGTTCACAAAATTTCGATATTTTTACCGCAAAATGACGTATTTTTTTCTGCTAAATGGTTCAACAACTTCTTAAAAGCTAACCTTAAACACACACACAGTAATATGGCCGCTAGACGACAGTAAAGAGCAGTACCTTAAAATTATTTTTGTCAGATGCAAAACAGGGAAAATGCCGAACAAAAGATGGCTGACATTCTTGTGTTGGTGAACGGACTGGAAGCAAGCACAGAGCTCGAAATGAGAAACAGAAGTCGACTTATTTCGAGCCCTGACAGTCGACCAATATCTCGAGCATGGAAAGAAGCAAGAAACACGAGGTTTGCTATTGTTCTTGTTTCTGTAATTTTTTGTTGTTGTTTCAGTTTCCAATGTTGTTAATTGTAAGTTTTTGTGTCTCTTCCACTGAAAATTGTTTGTAATTTTATTTCTTCATACAGTTGTTATTGTTTTTGTAGCTGTTGCTGTTATTGTTGTTGTATTTGACTATTTTGACCCTATGTTTTGGTAATTTTAATTCTTCATTCACAGATATATACGAACACGAATTCTGCGGGATTTTGAAATCGAACTTACACCAAAGGAAATATTTTCGCGAGAAACAACTCCACGATTGAGGTCAAGAAACGCGACGGGGTCAAGAAAAGGCGGGAAAAGCCGATTGGGTCTGTTGTGAGACTATTTCAACTTGTCTTAAACTACAAAGAGCAAAAAATCATGGTTTGAAAAAGCAATCATCAACAAGAAGATGTAATTTGTAATATTGCGGGATTATTACTTGTGCTTGGTGTGTATGTCAACATTTTGTAAATATTTTTAATGCACTATATCGTTTATTGTAAGGTTTCTAACAGTGCCTTTCTTCCTTCATGTTTTGTACCAACTCTTAACTGCTTCATGATTTCAAAACACTCCCCTTTTCAGCGTTATACACTGACATCAGTGTATCACACCAAATTATGTTAGCAGCAGTGTTGGGATTCAGTCGGTTCGCACCCGTTCTACAGAACCGTCTCACGAATTTTTATGCGGTTCGAACTGGTTAGCATTACTGGTTACTGTCTATAAAATTTTGCCACAGAACTGGCTGAAACATATGACTTTTGTAATAGATACGTCTGACAAAAAATTTGAATCCCACCATCAGTTAGAAGTGGTCTGCATCGCAAACAATTTTTACAAAATTGCTTATGTCTGACAAATAAAAAGATATATGGCCAAATTCCGTTGTCACTGTCCTACTTCCAAACGCCAAAATGTAATTTTAGCGCCCACAAGCTCACAGGGACGCTTACTTTAATATTTACTGGTTTTGTATGGCTTGAGTTTAATACAAGTTGGCAATATCCACACATAAAAAAAAAGTCGGGAGATTCGTTTTATTGATACGAACACGTTTATCGCAAATCACAGTAAAAAAATCACAAAACAATTCAAGAGTTCTGAAACTCTAATCGTCATAAGTTCACAAAATAAAGCAAAACAATAACCATTATGACATCAATGTTATGTTATTGTTAGTGGCAAGAATGGAAGCTTGTTTCAAAACAAAGCAGTCTCATCTAAAAGATAAAAAGAAATCTCGTACAAGCTAAAGATTTCGTACCAAAGTATTTTTTTTGTCCGCTTGGGGCAACACGTTTCAAATGGTGATAGTTAGTTAATTAAGTGAAATGAAAAATGATAAATAATTAAAATGATAAATAACTGCCTTGCATGAAGATGAAAAATGTAGGCTACAATATAACTTGCAGGCTTGTCAAAAGATAAAATCGACAGAGAACACAAAAACGGTACTTTATGTTTTGTAACTGTAGTACGCTATTCTTTTGAGCACCCACTGCTCATAGGATCTCACATTTGTGTAAATTCCTGGGGCATGTTTTCGACCACATCCAACGCCCCAAGATACAATTCCAGCCAAGTACCAACTTCCGTCACTTAGTTCACAAGCGAGAGGACCGCCGCTGTCGCCCTGGAATAAAATAATAAAATTGGCTGCTAAGATGAATAAATTCATAACTGGGATCAGCCCTGAAGCGTCTTTGCAGACCAGCGATCACGGCACACTCATTCATAAATTATAGTACGCCAGGCCCATTGAAGGCGTTTATGTCGAATCTCCCAAGCATATTAATACATTCATTTCTTTATTTAAAAAAAATATCAAGACTGCCTTTGTACCCTAAATTGATCTTATGTCAAACCGAAAGTGGTGATGGACAACATGTACCTGTGTGCATGGTACAACTGGTTTCCTTGGTGCTTATGGTTATGGGTAGATTTGTAATGTATGTTTGACTGATTACTGTTTGTATGGTAGAATTTCAACGGAAATGTTTTTTTCACACACAGTTCACAAACGGTTATATCCACGACAACTTGTCGTAAACTTACCTTGCATGCATCCACTTTTCCGTAGTAAAATTCCCCGCCACACAAGTGTTCCTTGCGTTGCACGGAATTGGGGTAAACCAGACGGCAAGTCGAATAATTGATGATTGGAATCTGGACTTCTTGCAGTCGCAGGGAATACACTTTGCTGTTTTCAGCTAAAAACAACAAACAAATTCAGTTTGAACCGAAAAGATTGGGAAATATTATATTTATTAAGGCAAAATTGGTAAAAAAAGACAACATTCGTAAAAACGAAAAGTTTAAATTGAAATACCACATTTTTTATTTTATTCTGTAATTTAGTTTCCACATCACCAAAGTAACCATTACGTTAATCTTACATCATTAAAAATAAAGGTAGCGACCCCGTATCAATTGGAAAAAGACTCTAAATTTGAGATTTTATAAAAAAAGATAGTTTGCTGAAAAGTGGCGCATTTGGAAAGACTGAAGAAAAACTATACAGGATTTTTTTGAGCATTTTCAAAATGTACTTCCAACTTATTTACATCATGCTGTAAGGTTTCACATGTCTTCGCCATGATTGATTTGTTATTTTGTAATTGGGATTATTTTTATGTGACTGTACATTTTTTAATCACCGACGAAACAAACTCAACCCAACTCAATATGATTTCTATCCTACTTACAGGTTATTCCCCATCCAGCAGTTTTACATCTGCTGTGGACGCCAGGGTTTGTAGCTCGGAAGTATGGAAGACAAATAGGACGAACAAAGTTGTTGAACACGAATGGAGTTTTTAACTGGAGCAGCGCAATGTCGTGATGTTGGGCTCCACCCTCGTCTCGGAAATCTGCAGGAATATTTCGAATTTGAGAAATCATTGCTTTTTAAAAATTCACGCCTAGATGTTGGGATGAAATTGAACATAAAAACAAACGAAGTGGTAGAGACTGAAAGCTTTGTTCGATGCAAAACCGTGGAAAGTTTTTTAAGATTTGATATTACACAAAAGTTTAAGTTTTTAATTTTTAATACACATAAATTCTGCATACTCTAAATATGTTTGCTCTTTAAAGTTTCCTTTTATTAATGGTTGACCGCGGGTAAAAAATCTGATATTTAAAGTATGTTGACATTTTTATGCGTCTCCAACAACAAGGCCAAAGTAAAAAACATGGCAGTAAGTAACGAAAACGTAACATTTATGTATTACAATGTTGCCAGTTTGCTATTGTTTTTTTATATTCATGTTGGACAATGCAGTTGTTTTTTCATAAACTTAGATGCCATTAAACATTTAAATTTAAATGCCATCAAACGCTTCAGTCAAAAATAGACAAACAATAAGCAGTGATCAAATTGCCTTGTTAGCTTTCGTCTTAGTTGATCACGATTAATTATTAGGCTGGAAACATAGATATCATACACGTTCATACGATCTCGATGTGACATACTTTTGTGACGTATGTATCTGAGAACTTTCTTCGTCTGCCAACGTTGAACCGATGCTGTGGTCACGTGACGGGAAAACACCCCAGCCGTCACGGTCCAGAAGTCAGGAGTTACCTCGGGAAACTTTTTGTTCTCGCTGTTTGGAATAATAAACAAATACTTATTCAAATAGAAAAATAATTGATAAATTATTAAACAACATGAACTTATTGAAACAGAAAAGCGACAGAGAAATATTTAAACGACGCAAACTTATTCAAATAGAAAAAACAACAGAAAAATAATTGTACAACATAGCTTTACTTGGAACAAAATTGCCAGCGATGTCGAATAAAACGCAGACATTTTGTTAAGCAAGCGTATCGAAAAAACAACAACAAATGTCATCATTAGTGAAGAATGAATAATACAGAAGCGGAAACAGGGAAATGAAAGGGAATGGAGAAAAGGCCAATCAATTCCACCACACTGATAAAAGGTTGAATTGTTTTTGTAGAAACGTTTGGTTAATAAAATGACTACGTTCTATTTAATTTGGAAATAATTTATAATTTTGGAAATAATTTGGAATAGAAAACCCACACGGTCTGGTCAACAGTTTTACCAGGTCGAAAGATAAACTTATTTATTGCAGTAAAAATGAAAGGATTTTTTTCACTTTTCGAATTAAACGAGTCAAATTACAACCGACAAGTGTTTAAACTAGCAAAGTGTGTTGTTATTATCTGCAATAACATTCCTATTTACAGGAAAACTAACCCTCAAAGCCCCTAAAAGGTTTCAATCTGTCACGAATCGCAAACAACGCCCCGAATTTTACCAATTTAGGTTTGTTATCAAACAAATAACAGGGTTCTGGACATTTGACAATTTGCCTGCGTGCCTCAATTTTGTCATTTTCTGTTTTTTGACATTTCTTTTGCGACATAACACTGAAGTAGCTACTAAAACCACTTTTGCAACGATTTTTTTACATAAAATTGCGCAAATATATAAAAAACATGTAAATTGCTCACACTAAAAGTTTGATTTATATTTGAAAACATTTACGTCTGTAAATACACAATCTTTTAAAAAATCTTTGGCTTTCTACCAACGGCTAATCGGCTGTCTATAAAATCGATTGAAAATAGTTTTTACTTTCCAATATTTCCAACCATAAGAACGACTTCATTAAACCACAGGGTCATGAAATTATAAGGTAGCTGCAGATAATGTACTTTTTTGTCTTTTCGACAATCAGGCGACAGTCCGAAAACTGAAAGTTGCCGTATGTCGTGTCGTTATGCAACAAGCCGAAACGCATTAATGGAAAACAGGGTCGTCAGTGATTAAACAAAGTAGTGGAAAAAAGCAAGCAGAAACAGTATAGTAAAGGATTCAGTACACAAATCAAAATCGTTTACAAGCTGACAGGTAAACTTTAACAGCATTTAATGTACACGACCTCAAACATTTCGATGTGAAATTTAGTTTGGACAAAGTTAACTTACTCGTCGAGACAATGAGCTGCGGTAATCACCCATTGTGCGTGAACAATCGTTCCTCCACAGTCATGTCCAAGATTCCACGAACGAGGAGGGTTAAACAAGTAAGGTCCTGTGTTCAAAGTCACCTAAAATCAAATAACAATTATTACTATTGAAGTGGTGAAGTGTAAAAATCCACAAAACCACTGAAAATGTGTATTCGGGGCATATCGTGAAGTTGGGCGTGCTTCAGACTGGGGTTTGAGTTCGGGTATAAGTTTGAATAAGACATGCTTGATTTGGGCCTGGCATCAAGTTCGGAAATATTTACGTCGCAATTTCACCTTTCAATAAAAGTTTATGGACTCATTTGTTGCAGAACTTAAATATATTTTCACAGGAGCTATGGATTTTGGCAAAGCACTTTTATTAAAACATTGCAATTATTTTACAAATAACAACAACAGCGGTTTAAGATGAATTTGTATTTAGCAGATTCTTTTAAGCGAGTGTAATTAGTGTAACGGTTATTCGTCAAAGGCCTAATAAACAGGCATCATGACGAAGCAAAATTTTGGTAAAAATCTCGACTGGAGCTATTATAAGTGTAAGTGTAACAACTTAAGTGTTACTCACGATCCAGGGCCAGTCTTCAGAGCTTTTTGGTTCGGATCCTCCGCTCACCCGAGCATTTACTGAAGCACCAGTCCGACCACATTCTAAACATGAACAAAATATCAAATGTTGCAAAATAAATAATCTCTTATTTACCTCACAAAATTCGCAAATGTACCTAGTGTATGGAAGAGTTTTTGGGTTAATAATCTGCACTATTGTAATAAAATTTAATGTATTCCAGTATTGATGGGATTGGCCTTTGCAAAGCTCATTTCTGGCAAACCGCTAAGATTTCTTTCTACGATCGTATTTAATGTCACATAGTGTGACTGACTATTAAGTTATGCCGCGGAAATATTTTTTAGCTCGGCCTGCGCAATTGGTCGAGAAAATTGAAAAGAAACAAACAAAAAATAACTAAAGTTTGAAAACCATTTGTTCATATAGTTGTACTTACAGCAGAAAATAAAATTAATTTGTTTGCAGTCTTATCTGTTACTGAAGAAGCGGACAAACTATAATAATTCCTAAATGCGTAATATGGAAGTAATTTTTCAATTTTGATTGGTTTAAACAAAACTACGCGATAAATCGTACCCCCGAAGCAACGCAATAAACCAAACCGCTAAAGCAGGTTTCAAAGTCCTATATTCCAAAGGTACTTCAAATATTTGGAGTATTTGCACGAAATCGAGCCGTTGTTTAAAAGTTTATCCGATTTCAAGGAATTTCTCCTGAAACTTTAACCTTCAAATTGACCCGAGGTCACGGAAAAACCGCGCGAATTATCAGAAGCCAATCAAAAGCCAGGAATGAAGAAAAACGAGAAGGGCAAAGTTTGCTTGATCCGAACCATCAGGGTGCGGTTTGGGATAAGAATTTTGCCACTCAATTACAAAGATTACTTAAATTAAGTTGAAACAATTAGGCTCGATTATGTTTTTGCAGACGACTGATTTAAGAATTTGGTTTCCTTCACAATATTGCGTATTTTTTGGTTGACAATTTTTTTAAGATCCAAACCTTTGTAACTTTGTGACTATTAAAAATAAATATGCTAGTATAGTCCCAAACAAGGAGGAATTTACTTTCAATGTTTACATGTGGTGGTTTGTAAATAAACATTTGAGGTTTGGGAATATATCTTGTAAAGTTAATGAAGCCCCAGTTTTGAATGATCTCTGTAAGGTTTGGCATTTAGGTACCATGCAGTATATTAGGGAGGAACGAAAAGGTTTTAAATAGTTTGTCGAAAAAGTTGGAAACCACTGCATTAGTATATTCAACGAGTGTTTTTTTAATTGTTAAGCAGACATCACTATTGGGTGTAACAAATGTCGTATAAAATATTCGTGTCTTTACAAGCTAATACTCATCGGTAAATGATATGTAGACATCAAATACGCGTTTAAAATTTACAACCTGAACTAATAAAACGTACGTATCGTGCTCCTATTGGCCGATGCTTGGAAAATAGTTGCCAGGACAACAACTGACGTTTGCACGAGTGACGTCACAATCATACTTCCACAAATTTTGTCACAAACAAGTTTTAAGAAATTAAAATTACTCCAAGCCTCTGCACAAAGCTTATCGTCGATTGTCAACTAAAAAACAGTAAATAAATTGATAAATTTTAACTGATGCAATTTGTTGTCTAACGCTTTTGTCTGTAAGCAAATCTTCTTTAATTAAAGTCAATAATCTAAAATAGCCACACTTTAGTTTTAGGGTACGTATAACGTCTCTTAACTATCCAAACTTGAAAACATTGCAATTGCATTTAAATAACTGACATGTGTTTATAATCAAGCATTTCTATAATCCTTTAAACGAATACAAATACAAAGAGTTTAAACACTCAACAGGTTTCTTCAACCTTTAGTATCACTTTCTTTCTCGAATACAAACTAAAACTCGTTTGAAGGATAAACACTTTTCCTGACAACGTTTTCTTTCACTGAAATCCTGACACAGGTTGATCACTCCTTATTTAATAACCGTCTAATTGAAGCAATTTTCCGAGAAATTACAAAACTGAAACCACGTTGAAATTGCCATGACATTTAGCAACGCCTAATATAACTTTTCATTAACTAATAACAAACCTTCGCTAAGCAGAATGTCTATTACAAAACAAAAACAAACGTTTAAAATCTTCTTCGAAAAAGCTAAATATTTTTTCAAACATCTGTCATAGCAAATAAAAATTGCAACATAATCTAACAGGTTTGAGTGGCAATTTCACAAATTTGTAGCAATTACGATTAATCGCTGGTAATTACAGGAAATTACCATTTAAATTCACGTTAAAGCGCACGCTTTTCCAATTACAAAGACCACCTGGAAGTTTACACGAACCAGCCGCGAATTAACGTCCGATTCCCCGCTAAATTATTCTGAATTCTCCAATCTCACCAACACTACTTCAGGAGACTGACTAGATTTGCCGAGTATTGCTATTTATAAGCTCGTCATGAAAACTGGCGCGTGTGCGTTAAGCGCTTCAGGCAATTCCCTGCACTGCACGAGGTTCAACATTAAAGCGAACTATTTATTTTCGATACAATCTGAAAATCGACGAATTGCTTTCGGAAAATTGAAAATTCTGGACAAACATATTTCATCTTGAAAACTAATCTTTGATTTCTGTGATTTGCCAAAATGTCGCGTGGTTATACTTAGTTTTGAGTTTTAAAGTTACTTATTTTTTAACAAACTGCCTAAATATATCAAACATTGAAACAATTTATTAGGTGATCAAGTCCTACGGTAAAGTTTGTTACTTGTCAGATTGATGGAAAATAGCTACAAAAACTTTTATGCTTGTAAAAATTTTCAAAGTAATAAAGTTAACTAAGCAAAACTAATGTTTAAAGCTGAACATTACGTAAATTTTATTTAAAAATCCAGTTTATTGCGAAATTTAACAGAACAGATCCGGAAACATGCCGATCTCACAGGTGCTTCAGGTATATTTAGAGATTGCTAATTTCGCTAATACACGTCGGTTAAACCAGCGAACCAACCAAAAACCGGTTGGCGCAGATGAATTGATCGCCTAATTTGTTTAATCGAATATAAATATAACGGGCTTAAAGTTAAAGGTATTTTATAAGTATGGCTCAACGTGTCAGGATATTTAATGTTGGATATTTCTGTTAAATATATTTAATTAAATTGGAATTTCGTTGGAAGCAAGAGATGCTGCAGAATTGTAAACGACATACGAGTTTATTTTAGAATAAAACAGGCTTGATTCGAGCCTGATTTTATACTCAAACATTTGTGAAATTTACCTTAAATAAACCAACCTTTCGGGTCTAAATAAAGTTTCGTTTATAAAAATATTTTAGTTTCGGGACGCTTATAACTCTGCTGTGATTATCATTAATAAGTGACAAACTATCATTTCTTGTGAAGTAGATAAAATGCAAAAGATTTCCTTATTTAGAAGGAACATCGAAACTGGAAGGATTAAATCGCAAGGTATATTTGATTTCTATCTTGGTATTATCGGGTTGTGGCATTAGTAGCAGCGGTTGGTGGTAAAGCCTGCCTAAAGCGACGGCTCAAAAAGTTTAAAGTGGCTTTTCGACTTTTTAGTGCAAATAAATAAAAACTTTAGTGAGTCAGATATTGGTCGAAACGCGGCAGGAGAAATAACATTAAAATGCGACTGAATCCATAAACAGTTTGATTTAAACATTCTGATCTTACTAAATTGAGTTTCTCCTTTGACGGTTAAATATCAGGAAGAAAACAGTGATTTAAAAATACAAGTACTTCTTGAGGGACAAAAACATAACTGACAGAGTACTGGTGTATACAGAATACATTATGCAGACGTTTCAACAATCACTGTTGTCATTATAGTGCTGGTTGTCAATCGAGCCATAGGACACGGTATTTCAAGCACTTAGCACTTTTCCTTTCATGAAGTATTTTAAACACTGATTACAATCAAAACTGTCGGAAAAAATTTGAGCCTTTCTGCTCTATATATTTTGTTGCCAAATATTGTCGCTGCAAAATATGAAAAATCTTGGCAGTTTTACTTATGACTGAGATAATTTCCAAATTTGAACACAGCAATTCTAAATTTGAACACAGCTTTCGTCGTGTTGATCTAGATTTTTTTTGTTTCTTATTCTATGCGAAATAAAAAGTTGCATATGAAGTCGTTTCATGGTAAAAGTGCTGACAATGCAATTTAATTTCGAGTATTTCTGCCGCCACATCGGGTGTTAAATCACAAAATTATGTCAAACTTCAGCTCAAACCCTCACCTTAGCACACCTTCAATGCAAACCAGAAAAACAATTCACGCAAAGCATCTACATATTAAATACGTTCATCCTCTGCGTGGAAACAAACATGTCACATTCAGAGAAAAACACATCAGTCGTGCGTCCGGACGTTTAAGGTCAAGATGCCGGAGATAATTGCTCCGATCATCCGATCCGATAACAGGTCTGCTTGGGGAAGGGTTTAAACATTATCTTGTCATCAGTCACCCGATGTAGTAACGAACCCAAATCGGTTCTCACGCGTTAAATACATTCGTACCCATACATGTCTATACACCCCCAGCAGAATGTTAAACTGTCTATAAATGCGTCCAAACTTTGCCGTATATAACTTTGCTAAGTTTTCTCTCCCAAAGCGCATGTTTTCTCTAAACTACGCAACTGAATACTCACCATATCTTCAGTGCTCAATAAATCACTTGCTCCTTCTAAACTGGTGTGTGACTACACGTAAAAAGGAAAGGTATTTTGGCAACAATAAAATACTTTGAACACCAAATAAATGAAAACAACATATATTTTTACAAATCAAAACTTTCGTTGATAACCTATCTGCACAGAAATGGAATCCCCATTTACAACATAAGCTTAAAATTTAAATTTGCATGGGGAACTTTAAAATTATGTGATAATCTACCTAATGGCACTGGGACTTTTTGTTTCCGTTTAAGAGCAGTACAAGGTTTGATCTGCTATCAGCAAAGTTGCCGAAAAATTTTTACTTCTTGTTTTGAAACCTTAATACGAAGTTACCAAAGTAAACTCTACTGCTATTTTATCTATTCGTTTGTGGTAACTAACAACATTCAAACTGAATTCAAAGTCTGACGATGATTTTCACTATACGTCAAATTTAGCCACCAAGCCATTGACACGTCATTAATAAGCGACAATCACAATTATGAGGCAACAATCGCTTCCACGATTGTTAATTAGTTAACGAACGTTTTAATTGTTCTATCACTAAATTCAACATCTACTAAAACGTGGTTGTGACATAAGTTAAAAGTAAAATAACCGACTAAACCAGGGGTCACCAAACTACGGTCCACGGGCCAGATTCGGCCCTTGGTGTCATTTTATCAGACACGAAAACGTAGTACATTGAAGATGCGCAAACCTGCAAAATACATTCTAGTAACATTTTTACCTGTACTGACAGGACTACAACGCATAGGTTAAACCAAACGCGGTTTTACGTCACAGACAAAATCAAAGACTAGTATTTGTGTTCGAACAATTGCCTTTTTTGTTACTTGCGTTAGAGTAGTGGTTCTTAACCTTTTTATCCTTGCTGCACCCCTTTCCAATCACCAACCAATTTTCGCACCCCGCTGGGTTTCTATATTTATATATAATAGACCTAACCAACCTTAATGATTTAGCCTTTTTGCACCCCCTAGGAACAGTTCTCGCACCCCTGGTTAAGAACCCCTGCGATAGAGGAACATTAGTCAATCTATGAGACACTTACACAGTCATTAATTTACAATTTAACAGCAGAACCATCCGACTAGAACTAAGGTTGTGGAAAAGCCCATGGTCTTCCTGTCAAAACTGCCTCGCATGTCCAGTTTGAGAAAAGCTGCGTCAGGGCTTGTAGGCCATGCGGCTCTCGTGAGTGAATATTCAAATTATTTTAGTTATCTGGCCCGCTGTGAAAAAAAGTTTGGTGACTCCTGCATTTTGAGTCGGCTTTTAGATTTTTCATACAAAATCAATATTTGTTGCAAATCAAAACTTTTCTCGTTAACTTTCAAACTGATCTTGAGTTAGTGAAACAAATCGTAACCGACAAACAATGTCACGTGACTGTGTGTGTAATTGCGCCAAACAGAAAATAATCGCTGTAGCGAAAATGTGAGTGCAGATAAAGTGAGACATGCAAGTGAAGTCAGGCAAAAAAAATCAGAAAAAAGGCAAAATTTTGTGTAAAAAATAAAATGCGATCAGATAATTTTGTAAAAAGTGATGAAATGCAATAAGTATAGCGTTAGTGTCAGTTTTAACGAAAAATTGTGTTTTAGCTGCAATATGTTTTAGAATGTGTCAAACAAATTTGCTGTAATACAAACTAAAAAAGACTGAGTGAGTATGTTAACTTTGAATGTTGACTCAACACATAAAATTAACATAAACGCACAATGTAAAACATTGGAAATAAAATACACGCTTCAAACGCGCACAATGCTTTTACTGTACAAAGCCACGCTCCTCCTGCGCAACAGGGGGTTCCCCGAATCTTCCGACCCATTCTCACTTAGGGGTGTTCCCCGATCGATTGACGATTGAAATCGTAAGGAATAGAATCTAAGATTTTAAACAAACATAAAAGTTTTGATGAGACCTTATAGGTTGAAACAGTGTGCACTGTCTGCAGCTTATCATTTATTGGCTCTATGCTTTTGCATAAAAGTTTTAAGTACCATATTGCGCCGTGCAGAAAAGTGTACAATAAGGTCACATTGTCCTACGACGTAACTAAAGAGACATATTTTGATTGTGACGTCACCAACGGGTGATAGTGACGTAACAACTTACCGTTGCATCTGTACTTGAGGTTGGACCAGATGACGTTTTCCTGTGAGAAGCAGAAAACTCCCAATCTTCCTCCTCTCATGGAGTGATCAATTATTACTCCGGAATCCGCCGTCTGTTAACATTCAGTTAAGTTATATATGTAGGCGAGGTCGTAAACAGAGGGTTAGACATTAAAAAAACCCTACAACAACGTATATAGTATAATTTTTTCTAGCCTACGTCTTGGCATAGGTGGAAATGCTTGGGAAACTGGCTGCACTTCCAATAGGCCTGGCGTACTGTGACCTAATATGCTATTACACTTAAGAGTTGTTAGCATTATGTTTACCAACTAACACAGACGTTTATTACGATTATCTAAAAACGACAAAGAAAGAAAATCCACGATAAATCAGATCACTAAATAATTTTCATTTTTTCTAAACCAACCTGAAAGTCCGAGAATAATACAAATTAGCAATGAAATAACATCGACGCATCGAAATGTAATAAATTACGAACTTATGAACTTACCAGGCGACTTCCATCATACATCCTGAGTCTTATGTAACCGACAGACGGTCTGTGTTTAAGTTCCCATCTGTACGATGTTCTGTCTTGCCATCCGATGTCCAGGGGGTCTCGCCACAAGAGGCGCACTTGCTGGGGTGTGTCGCCCGATTCCCACAATGCATTGCGAAGTGATTCACCCGGACCAGTGCTCGATTTCACCGCCTGGTGGGGATAAAGATAACAGGATCAAAAAAATACATTTTTTGTTATTTTCTACCTAAGTTTATCTCGCTTGCTGAAGGAACACTTAGCGACACAATTGCACTGAAACAATCACCCTGGAAATCCTTAAAACGTTTGGAGTGCACAATTAGTGGATCATAGCTGAACCAATAGCAATGTTACAAGACGGGTGTGAATGAAAGACGGAACATTATAACCTTAATTTGCAAAAAATTACAGATTTTGTGCAATTTTTTGAGCTACAATTCCTTGAAGATTGATCAACAATCAAACCTAATTTAAATTAAAACTTTTCAAACCTGAAATGGAGACATTTTACGCACGTTTCAGCGAAAGTGTTGCAACACTCATTCTGATTTCATTGTAATTGCAACTTGCGCGGTTGTTGCATTTGGCCGGAACGTAACATACATATGTCACCTGTCACATTTTTATGTCATCTGTCACTGTTAATTACAGGTAAGATTGCAGTATGACGCATTTCGGCGGTTCGACCACCTGCGGTGTCACACCGCCGGAAACGTGGGAATTTTTGTGATAAATTTGTAAGTATTAATTTACTGAGGTGTGGCGGAATTCTAAACATTTAAAATTTCTCAGAGATTGTCGATGTGGGTGTTTATTTTTGTCTAAGTGGTATTGTCAAATCGTCATTTTTAAAGTATTTGAGCAAATACGTCGTGTATGCGATTTGTTTTGAGATTAAAGTTCTATTTTGAATTCTGCTAAAAATGTAAGTTGTTTGGTGCCTGAATTTGTTATATTTTTTGCTTGAAGTCATGACTTTAAACGAAAAGTCCTAAACTTTTAAAGGTAAGCTTCATCTTTTTTGTACTCAGTATTTCACAATTTTTATGGCAAAAATGTTTCGTGGAAGAACAATTTAAATTCCCACCTTTGCTGATTTGGAGAGCAGCCTTCATAATCCCCACGTTCTGGGTTATATTTATTCTAAAGAGACATCTTTGTGGCAAATTATCGTGATATGGTTTTGTGCTTATATTAAGTTCAGCCACACAAGGTTGTTCGTGCGGAGTTTAAAAAAAGCGGGAATAAAAAATGTGGGATAGAAAAATTTCGAACAATCTTAAATTGACATTAGCGGGTTTTAAACGTGAGTTGGATTAGACTTATACATAACAAACCGAGTATTTGTTTAAAATCTAAGTCTAGAGTTTAGAAGAAAAAAGTTATTAATGGTTTTTGTTTGCACGACTATACTGTGTAATTAATAAAATTGTTTAAAAATGTTCTCTTCTTAACACACACCACGTTGTCAGTAAATTTGTTTTGGGATTTTCCTGATGTAACACTTTACATTCTTTTCGAATGTTTAATAGGCGTACACTAATGCCCGATGTAACCTATATCGAAATCACCTGGATAATATATTAAGTCAACTAACAATTGTTTTTAAATTAAAAAAAAGAATTATCTAATTTTATTTCTGAGTTGAAATTTCAAATAGACAAGTGCATTTTAATTATTTGTTGTGTCAAAAATCTTCGTTGCTGATCGTACCTTATTTTTTTTATTTGTTTACTTAAGTGTATTCCTACCCACACAGAAATATATATATAACTAAAAATTTGTACAAAACACATTTTTTTAGAGGAAAACCGAATATAAAAATCCAACACCAAACTTTATGCACTTGGTCTGTTAAATTTAATAAAATAAACAAGCAATTTTCGGCCACCCAAAAGGTTTTTTGCACAACATATTATACAAAAACCAATTTGCATCGAACGACTTTCAAACCCGCGTCAGCAAATTTGCATCATAAGTCTATTTGAACATTAATCGGATTTTGCCGATTTATGCACAGCGTGATTCAGGTACACCTGGTTCAAGTTTACGACAAAGTAGAGGCAAAATAATTTCTGGAAAGGCAAGCAAGTATGTAGAAATGCTTGTCAACTATGACTTGAAGTTTTTGGCAGAAAATTTGTGGCATTCCTTCACGTGTTTCGCTTCCGAGAAAGTCTAACAATATCTGAACCGCGAAATGCTGTCAGTTGATGTTTATATAAACATTTCATGCGGTATCATGTTGCTCGTAAAAACATCAAATGTGTTGTTACGTGGTTAAATTACTTTTATTTAATTTGATTTGAACGCTCTGTTCTGTCCTTTTCTTCTGTATTGTTTTTTTTAGAATCTATAATCTTTTTTAGCTAAAAGTAATAAACAAAAAATGCAAAATAAAAAAAATAAAAGTTAAAAAATGTTAAATTTGTTTGTAAAATAGGATTTCCTGCAGAAAATGAAACGTCAGCTAGCCCTCTGCAAAAACTTCAAGTTGTGGTTGCGACTGCTAAACAGAAATTTTTAAACTTTAAATCCTATAAAGTTCGACATTTGACTACTGTTATTGTGACGTGACAATCCCACGCACTCCCAGCTTGCACTTTTGCTTTTGGCGCCGCGCGTTTTTTGATTGACAGCTTGTTTACTGGTCCGTGTGGGGAAATCCCCCTTTCATATCGAAACGTGACGGATTAATAAGATTTTTATGTTGCAAGTCACGGATTAGCGGAGATTACGTGCAGAGGATGGTTTTATCGGGGAATTTTTACTACTTTTTGAAGCATTTGCATTTTTTGTTGGTTGCAGCGAATCAACTGCGGCACAATTGCGTTGGAAAAGTCTTTTTCGAGGGCTTTGTCTCACTTTATTGCAAAAGTGAGTATAAAAAGTTTTTGAATATCTCCAAAAATGCCGTAAGCACGTAAACTTTCTATACTGTACTTAAAATATTCTTACTTTGTTTAATTCTTACTGGTTTGTAACAGTTACAATTGGTTGTTTACAACCCAAAGATCGTATTTCGAAGTGGCAATTTACATGTTTTGCAAAAGGACAAAAGCGGCACATACGGATAGAAATCATACAAACCTTGAGTTGAATTCCCGGGTACGCAACGGCGCGGAACGGTGAAGCGTGCCAGTAAGTTTGTTTCGATTGTTTCCACATCACAGTGTAGAAACTACTGCTGTCCTGGAGAAGCAAGTGAGTGTTAAAATATATCCAATACATTTCACACCATCGTAATTATGTCACAATGAACTCTAACCTTATACCAACCCCTAAAAATTATATCAACTGTGAAAGACTTGTAGGTCGGCCAGGGTTTATAATTTTGAATAAAACAAATTCAATTCGGGCCTGACTTCACACTTGGTGTAAGTTTGTCGCAATTTCATTTGTTTTCGGGGTTTAATTTTTAAAACATCGGGTTTCGGGTTTGTACTTTTCGATTTAGACTCGCTTATACTTTTGGTTTACCTGGCATAATTGCGCTCGACAAAAACAGGTAATCTTTGATGTTGTTTAGGTTGACGCCTTAATAATTTTGATTTTTTAGTCCCAAGCTAATTTTGTTTTTTGCCATTTTTACGAAAAACATTTTTAAATCAGTTTCAAATAAATTTCACCTGGTATCCGAATATAAATCCGGCATAATCGTCATCAGTCACTGTGTTGACGTAAAAAGTTCCCGTAAAATCGACCCCATTGAAAGCTGTGTGTCCAATCGCTAAACCGGGATCACTGTTCATCGTCTGCACGATCTCACGTCCCTGTGTGGAAAGCGTAAAAGTATCGGTGAGTACATAAAAAACTATTTGTCTTTTATGTCCTTGTAAAAGATGTGTTAAAGCATTCACACAAATACATATATATCTTTAACAAAAAAATACATTGGCATGACAACAAGTGGTTTGTTTACTTTTTTAAGAAGTCCTTTCATAGGATACGTAAAATTATACACAAGCACATTAACGCAACCACAAGAAGGGTAAGGTCCTGATTACGATATCACGCACAAACGTTGTTGCGGTTGACCGAACGAAGCTCGTTCGAAACCCACTTAGCACTGGAAACATATACAGTCATTTCACAAACACCGCAGCAGTTTTCAAATACACAGAACAAGGAAGAACACATATGGGTCTTATGGATGCTTTTGTTGCTTTACAAGACCTTTGAATTTTGAGATGAGCTATTAACTTGATCTAGGAGTTTTGTATTGGACGTCAAAAATTCGGTTAATTAAAAACAAAATCTTCAGAAAAAAGATTAACTTGTTAAAACGGTTTGGCTGACTGCTAAGAACATGTTTATCAACTTTACAAGGACCGTTCTATGCATAGGGTCTAAAAAACGATTTGTCTACTTTATGCTGTCTACTTTAAATGTTGAACATGTTTTCCACTATGCATTTTTCTTCACAGCACAAACCTGGTTCTGAACCATCCATTGCGGGTCGATCTGTGCGTCACCTAGTGGATCAAGTATAACGGTCTGATAAGTTCGGAAGTCGGTTTGATGGACTTCGGCGTTTTCTGGACAAACATCGAATCTGTCTGGAACTCGATCGTAGTCGAAATCGTCCTCGCAAACATCTCCGACTCCATCCACTGTAGAAAAAATGCCAGATAGAAACTTCTTCGTTTCAATATTCAACCAACACTGTTTGACAAAGTTTCGAGAAAATTCCAACGTTTATAGTATAAGGGTACAACTCAGATATCAGCTTGACCAAAATGCGAGGGAGTTCTAATATAATGATTTTACATGTGTGTATGATGTAGTCGTGTAATAAAACATTTTTTGGTAAACTTGTAAACTGTGTAACACGGAGAAATTTTTTAAATAGGAAAATAGGTTCGTATTTAAATCGTACGTGTCAATATCCAGCCACTGTTCGACAGAAATTTGAGAAAATTTCAATGATCTTATATGGAGATAGTACAGTGATACAGCAAGAAAACGCACCAGTAGGTGAACATCAAGTAGTCAAATAGGAAAAGTTTTTTGTCCCGTCCAGAACTTTTTTAAATTTCTAAGGTCACATTATCAAAGTGACATTGTCACAAAACACCAGGGCGAATCATCAGATGGTTACAGACCTTACAACCTAGCGACAGTTGCATATGTCAGAAGAATGGTTAAACCAAAGGTTTCACTTGCAGAAGATTTCATGCTAATTAATTATCAACCACCAAAATTGAATATCAGCAGCTTAATTTTAAACTCACAGTTTGCATCGACTTGATCGGCATTCGCAACCAACCGACAATTGTCAGGTCCAGGAGGTCGAACATCCGGGATACCATCTCCGTCATCGTCGTCGTCACAATCGTCGCCTGGCAACCAAAAATTTTCATAACATATCTGCAACAGCCTTGATGTAAAACTTGTCATGTCAGGTCAAGTTCAAAAGCCAGAAATTAAATCGTCTCGAAATAGAAATATTTACATGAAAAGTTTAATGCACGAGTTTTTATTGCTCGCAAAACTTGTCCTATTAACATAATTAGCAAGATAAGCGCGTAAGCAACACGTAACAATGTTGAATTCAAATTTCAAATACAAGGGAGAAATGAAACAACTGTTTAAACTTTGTTTCAACTGCTTACAAAATGCTTGCTATAATATTTGTTTAATGTATACAAACTGACTGTTGTGGTTTTGATTAAATTGCTATTTATAACTATGTTTAGTGTGCCCATTGCAAAAATGTCGGCTTGTAGGTTATCTAAAGAATATGTTATTTACGGTTAAATCGATTTAAATTAAAGACCAGATGTAGGTTACCATTTAATTCAAAGTCAAACGGTGGCCCGCATAACCGTAATGTTCTATAGTAACATTTTTCCGCGCCACAAATTTTAATTTTATGTTGACCGCACCCGCCTAGATTGCAATCTCGGGAAATCTCGCAAGATTTTGCCGCCTTATCTGCACGCGATGTCGGCGGAATGCGGTCGCTGACGTCGGGCCACACCTTAAAAGTTAAACACCTGGTGTCAGCCGTGAAACGACACGTATGAGATGAAGTTTCTTGCAGAGTGGCAAACCACAAGCAAACTGACTGACGCAAGTTTCGCGCACAAACTGATTATTTGTGACAAAACAATCCCACTTTGTGACGCAAACTTGGTTTCTTTTTGCGCTTTCTAAATTCAAACTTGAAATAAGATGTTTTTGAACGCAATTTTAGTTTGTGACGGGCCGCGTTTGCAGCATGCTGTTGAGTTAGTAGTTTTAAGTAAATTAAATATTTGCGTCAAAATTTTGCAATTTAATACCCAAAAAATATTTTTTTGATGTCTAAAAACGGACAAACAAAATGTTCTTTTAAATCGTTGATGTTTCAAGTGTTGCGTTGAAAACATAAAGATCTTACCCATTCCGTCGTTGTCGGTATCAAGCTGTGAGGTATTGATGACGTGAGGACAATTGTCTTGGTTGTCTTGGATACCGTCGCCGTCTTTGTCCTACGTCACATAAAAAATTATTGCATAGCAACTGATGTAGAGGATGAAACATGCGTCATAGTTGACAAACAAAGAGACAAAAAATAAACAGACAAAGAGAAAAAAATATACGTAAACAAAAAAAAGGAAAAAAAGTGGTTATCTAAACCAGGGCTTCCCAAACTTTTTTGATCGCGACCCCTTTTAATCTCTTTAAATTTTTCGCGACCCTTCACGGATAATATGATAAACAGTGCGAAAAAAACGTTTGTTGTATTTATTGAAACGCCGAATTCGAGCGAAAACTAAAAACAACCAACCGGTACTCGGAGTCTACTACTTTACACGTTCAAACACCGATAACTTTTACGTGCTTTAGCCTTAGTTTCTGACAGATTGTTTTGCAAATAGGCACTTGTCACAATTTCTTCGTGTGGTTTGAACGTTTGCTGTGCGTCGAGAACATATGCATGTTCGTAAAGGACGATTTACCGGTAGAGCTACTAACACCATAACGCAAATGACAACCAAAGTCGATTTGGTTATATCTCCAAACAGCTCACGGTTAGGGCTATTAGGGTCGGGGTAAGGTATTTGCACTTAAAATTCAATAAAACTAACCCCAAAAATTAGTTACTAATGCAAAAATTTTAAAAACTTATTTCCCAAACCAACCCATTTATAGCCGCTAAATAAAAAAATCAGCTTTTTACGCCCCCTAATCGACTTTGGTTGTCATTTGCGTTATGGTGTTAGTAGCTCTACCCGATTTACCGAGTCGGCAAGTTTCACAACGATTTAGGTTCTAAGTAATTTGTTAGGGCGGAAAATAAACTAATAGCAATTCAAGTTTCAGATCATGTATTGTTGACACCTAAACTGAGCTCACCTTGAACCAAGTTTTTGCCGTTGCAGTGCTTTGCAAACGGATATTAAACACTGCTTAAAAGTCGTAAATTTATTGCCTATTTTTTATTAGAGAAAGTTATTGCGCCAAACAATGCTTAAACGTTTGTAACTCTATATGTCACGTTTATGCTGCATTAAAATGCCTGTGTATTTCAAAACAATTGCAATTGTTGCGTTTCAACCGACGTCTGCTCGATCAATGGCGTCACTACAGCGCGTTTGCGCTTGGCTGAAAACGTTTCAAAACCGACGTAACTTGAACAAAGATGCGATTTTGACGTTATACAAAGATAAAGGCCAGGGGTGTGCGGCACCCTCACACCCCGTACTCTGCGCCAGTGTATTGATTACTTTTTGCACAAATTGGTACAGCTCTCTGCGACCCCTCAAGTTTGTTAAGCGACCCCTTCCGGGGTCGCGACCCCCAGTTTGGGAAGCCCTGATCTAAACAAAATCCGCTAGACTACTTTGAGTGACAGATGAAAAATGAAAGCAGGCAGACAGAAAAACAAAACAAACAAACAAATTAAGACAGATTAAATGGACCAACCATACAGAAAGAAATAGTTAGTTCAGATATATTATCACCATGTTGTTGTCGCAAAGAAAAAAACGACGCACAAACAGATATAAACAGTTCGTTAGACAGAAAAAAAACAGACCGAAAGAAACAGACAAACAGACAGAATTACCATGTTATTGTCGCATTGTTCTCCAAGCATATCATCGTCGGAGTCTATCTGATGTGGGTTCGGTACAGCAGGACAATTATCACAAACATCACCAACCCCATCACCATCTCCATCGTCCTGACCTGGGTTGGGAATCTTTGGGCAGTTGTCGCTGCGATTTTCAACACCTGAATATGAATGAAATAAGTTGTGACTTTAAAGGTGCAATCATGACTTGGAATTACACAATCTGCAATAAAAATCTGGGTTCGGGTTCGGAAACAGCAGTTTTGTTTGACTGCTTAAACAGTGTTCTTGCGTAGTATACAACCTGTCATACAAATTGACTTTCTCGGGAAAATTCAACTCGTCTTCAACACAACAAACAAGCAATATGGCACAAACCCTTGCCTATACGTATCTTTATCGCAGTAATATATTGGAATAAAATCTTATTTTAATGAAAACATAGCGACCCAAATAGACTTAAAAAGTGACATGCTTTATGACTAAAACGTTTCGGCAAATGCCCATGTCATAATCAGTGATATGAAGCATTTTTTAAGAATAGTAATAGTTTGTAAGCTAAACTTGCTTCAAATTTTTGTAAAACAACAATCATTGGCAATGGACGTAACAAAAGTGTTGTTAAGAAAAAGGCAATTAATCCGTACCGTCCCCGTCAAGATCCGTGTCACAGGCGTCACCGTCCGCGTCATTATCAACATTTGATTGGTCGAAGTTTGAAACTGTGTCGCAGTTGTCACATGCATCTCCTATACTGTCTGAATCTGAGTTGCGCTGGTCGGTGTTGGGAACATAAGGGCAGTTGTCCTGGTAACGCACAAAGATTTAAATATTTTCAACCCCATAAGTTCTGCTGTAGTTGGTTCAAATCCCACGACAAACGGCAACTTTTTAGTTTACGCGTTTGTCGTACGAAAATAGTTTGATTCTGCTTAGACAGCCGTCCCGTAAAAAAACTGGTACAGTTCACATGTACATACAAATTGATTTCATACGTTGTAATTGAAATCGTGCGTTTTTTTTTGTACAAAAACAAACACAGTCATGGGTCCGAATCCTACCACAAACTAGTTTACCTCTTGCTTTATGAAAATACTAATTAATGGTAATGCACATTAAGTTACAATGAGATTGCAGCAGAGATACGAGTTGCACTCGTTTACATGAAAACTCACATATAGATTGAGGATTCCATCATTATCCGAATCTTCGTCGCAAGCATCACCGATTTCATCTGAATCCGCATCTTCTTGTCCACTGTTGGGAGTTGATGGACAATTATCCTGGAAGTAAAAGAACCAGGAGTTGATGAGATAGCACAAGCAGAATCTGATGCTCTCGTTTACAATGTGATAGTTGGCATACTTAAATCCTAAACAGTGAGATTATTCTTGAGATGACCATAACGTCATACTTGGATCAGCCCTGAAGCGTCTATGCAGACCAGCGATTACGGCACACTTATATATAAATCACAGTACGCCATCCGGCTAATTCGGTATGCTACAAACACCTACAAACAAGTAAAATATTCCTTAAAAACGTTTGCTTAAAAAATCTTGGCACCTTTTTGCAGTTGGGTTCAGTGCATGGCAGAGCTACATCCGGGTAACCATCCAAATCGCTGTCCTCCCCGCACATGTAACCGTTTCCCGCCCAACCAATGCTGCACTGTGGGGAAATAAACAAGGTTACGTCACAGGTCGGATCGCTGACGTCACTATATGACATCACGAATATGTTAGTTGTAAAGTCAGCAATGCATTGTGGGTAAAAAACACGTTTACGTCACAAGTTAGAAGTCGCTCAAATTCTGAACTGTATTGACGATGACGTCACTATGATTTTACACGTTAATACAGCAATGCATTATGGGTAAAAAAAATAGCACACCGTCAATTACAATAAATAAAACTCCAATTTTGGCATTTTTAAGCAATATAACACTCTAAATTTACTTGCAAACAAGAACAAACTATAGAGCATGCATTTTTCAAATTACTTGATATGACGTGACAAAGGCGTAAGTTACCTCACAGATGGCGATTCTTCTCTGCATTCTGCACTGAGCGTTAGGGTGGCAGGTTTGCTGGAATCCAAGACCGGGGTTTCCACAAGATTGGATTGGATGACATCCAACCGACGGGTTTCCATAGTAACCGGGCAAACATCCGCCGCATTCGTACGAACCCTGCAAAAAGGAGATTGCCCATGTTTCAGTTATCGAAAAGTTCTCGGTATATTTTAACAGTAACATGCTTGGTTTGGGACACTGCAGCTCCTGCTTTGAGGCTATTTTTCAACAATGCACCGACCCATAAGCTACTTGTATTTGATAAATAAACTGGGTAACTTTATTGGTTATTAAGTAATAAAGACTGATCCTTTAGATTTTTAACCTTACAATGTTTGCGTTATTTGTTTCTGAAGAACAAAGGTCGAATTTCAAAACTACTGTTGACTTCTCACCTCATTATTGAGACAAACTGTGTTATTGGGACAAGCTCCATTATCCGTAGAGCACTCGTCAATGTCAGCACAAACTTGTCTGAAAATCAGCAAATAACATTAATATGTAACAAACCGAAGTTATATACATACACCGAACCTAATTAAATGTTTTAAAAGCAACTAATAACATTTATGTATCACTTGCATCAGCACTGAAGCGTTCATGCACGGTACTCTCATGTAGGATCATACTTAAGGCATTTATGTGGCAGAACTTAGCAAACCCTTGCCCGGAGTGGGATTTAAACCCACGAACTAGAGGTTGAAATATCTTTTTGTCAGGTTATGTTAATCTTGTGCTTACTTGTTGGATCTCGCATATTCGATTCCCACGCCCTCCACGCCGTCTCCTGAGAACCCGGAAGGACATTCGGAACAATGATATCCGGGTTCGGAATTCCCACACTCGGTCAAAGGTGAACAAGGGTCAGCTTCGGAACACTGAAGTTTAAAACATTAAAGTTTGGGAAAGTGGTAAAATATTGTTGTACATGTTTTTTGATATTATAAACTGCAAACGTATTAGACCGAGAGGATATAATTTTCTTTATGACACCTTTTAAGTTTAAAAATACTTGATTAGCCACGTCTGCACGCCGGTCAAGTTGTGAAAGTTTTAAAACTTTTATATGCAAGCACTGATAAACCTCTTGTTTGCATTTGTCTGTTTTGCCAAAAATCTACTTTTGATAGAAGAATGTTGGAGATATTAACGCTGGGACTAGAACCACTAACCAATGGACTTTACCTCATTAATATCCCTACACTGCCTTCCATCGCCCCGCATTCCTATTGGACAAGGTCCGCACGTGATTTCACGGTCGATTGACAACGAACACGTGGTCGGGTAGAAACATGGATTGTTGACGTCACAAGAGGAAGGAGGTGAAACGTTCCCTTCAAGACCTGCAACGAGAAATTTCGAATCAAATTAATAAATAACTTTATTAAAAAAACTGCCAGATAACTTGTGTATTGTCCATGCTTTTTTTCAGATGTTTCAACAAACGCTGCTGTACTTGTCATTACAAAATATCAATGAAGTGAAAATCACGCTTTAGAGAAAACGAAATGTTATAAGATATGAACGGAATTAATAATAAGAACAAAAACCGAAAAGTTAAAATCAGTAAAGACCAGAAACTTTTATTTTTGTTTATTTTGCATTTTTAGCAAAAGTGAAAACCTGATTGCAGGGGGGCAAGGGCAACAATGTAAAAAGTTATTTTAATGCAAAATGTTACTGTAGTATTTGGACATCAGTTAGCATAACAATGGTGTTATGAAACTAATAGGGGTTAAAGTTAAACACTCTCACCAATTGCATTTTTGGGCGCACAGGGTTTATTGTAAACAATTTTAAACTAAAATATTCTTCTTTTCCGTATTTTATCTAACAAACATTTTAAATCCAGTTTCTCACCACAAGCGTGACATCTCATCATTGTGTTTCGCAATTCCTCAGTTTCCTCCGACAGTTGGCGCAAATCCCGCTTTAACTGCGACATCAAGCGGGTGAATTGCATCAATTGTGCCGTCATAATACTCACTGCGTCATTGTCAGTTCCCACAACAGAGGCCGAAGCTGAAACTGTTCACTTAGGTTTTAATTTGCAACTCAAAATCAAAACCACAATAGTGAGCACCAACAATGGAATTTAAAGTCCGTTTGTTTTAATGTTCAAAACAGAAAAAAAACTCTGTTATGATTTCAGCTGATTTAGCACATGATAGTAGGTTCGCAAACCGTGATAAACGTAAAGATCTTTTGTCTTTTATTCTATTTTCTCTGTACCAGATACAACTGCTGCGTTTTTTACCGTTGATCTCCCCACCCCCCCTGTTTATTATTTTAGCGCATTTTCAACCCCTAGGTTTTCGCAGCTGTGTCCTGTGTTTCCGTGTCACATTACAAAAATGTGTACTACGTTCAAGTGCATGGGAACAAAATAGAATAAAAATTGCAGAAACAATATTTGTGACATGGTTGTTCTATTTCATTATTGTACATTTAAAGAAGGGGATATATCGTACGTAAAGCCCTCACCGGTGCTTGTGCCTCCGCTTTTATAATTCTTACAGCCGCTTCGGTATAGCACATGTTGTACATTTGTCAGGTAGCGAAGGTATAAGGTCGTGACGGTCAGATGAAGGTTGTTGGGATCGCCGATGCTGATCTGCAGGGGCAAAACTTGAAAGTTAGACAATGAAAAACTACAGTTTTACTTTAAAACAATATACCGTAAAACAGATTGAAAAGTTTTTTTAAAACTTTGGCGTCAGGACAAATACTTGGACAATAAAGTGAAGTATTAGGTAAATCATTTATTATTTTTTGTGTAACTTCATGGCGTATGCCACCTATCTCATTTGTTTACTTTTTTGGAAGTTAATTATGGCGCTAATTCAGTGATTGCCAAACGCGCCCCCCCACAACTTATTTTGCGGCTCGTACCAGACCACAGAAAACCACAAAAGACTGCTATTTTATCTTTAAGGATAATAATCTTTAGTGATTTTCTGAGGTCGCGTTTTTTGCGGTTCTCTACACATAAAAAACTACCATTTAGCCGGGACAATAAAAAAGTTTGAGAGCCACTGCCAATTGAAGGGCTGAGATTTGAATCTAGTATATAGAATTTTAAAATATTATATAAACTGATTTAAAGTACCCACTTTGGTAAGTGCAATCTTATTGTATGTTATAAAAAATAATTGTAATTGCTGCAAAAAACGCCTAAAAAGTAGCGATGTGACGTTAATTAAGAGTAAAGTAAAGGAACGAACTTTTGCGCCGTTTGAAAGTGACGAAAAAGCGTCCCTCAGTCCAGAGACATCCGCGGTTCTGTCCACCAGGAAACAATCAACGTAGAGTTTTAAGCTTGGATAAGATGGAGGTTTCTCATTTCGGGAGAAAAAGTCAAGAGCCAAAGTGTGGTTTCCGATCCCAGACACACCCACATCGGGAAATTTTGCCACTGTGTGTCCGCCTTGCGCATTCATGAACTTCACAACCACTGCAAGTTTAACAAAACATTTTTTAAATCAAAAGAGGCCTAATCGCATATCCATTTTGTTGAAAAATTATTCATTGTCTGTTAAATCAGATATTATACCTATTAATTGCAAAATAAACTTTTTGTATGTTAACTGTGTATGTTAATAAAACGAATATATGTATTATATCACTTATTGGTCTTGGCTACATGTGTTTGCACTCTCAAGGCATTTACAGTAAACATCGGTTAAACTGGATCTTCGCATAATTCGGACAAAACGAATGATTACAAATGATTTGTTACGTGGTAAGGCTTTAACTAATCGGCATCGGTCAATTTTTTTGGTTCAATCGGGTCCGGATTATCCGTGGTTTAATGCAGTAGGTCAGGGGTGGCCAACCCGCGGCTCGCGAGCCACATGCGGCTCTTTGCCTGGTTTTATGCAGCTCTTACGTTGTTGTGGAAGTTTAGGGACACTGTGGATATTTTGATTAGTTTGTGGCGATCTGGTACAAAAATCGTTAAATTTGAAGTAAAGCTATAACAATTTTGCTCTTGAACAAACTTACTATCGGTTTATGACGACAAATATTCAATTGTTAAACAATGAATAATTGCGGACTGTTTCGTACAATGCGAATGAGACACAAAGCAACAGCAATATTTACAACAACTTGTTCCAAAATAAATAACGTTTCAGTCCATTGTTTTTCGGGTTATGACGAACGTTATGGTTTATGGGCTCTGGGTCTTGAATTGAATTGAGCGATTGTTGGTGTTGAATGCACTAGTGACGTCGCAATAAATTTAGTTTCGCTGCTTTGCATTTTTGTAAAACTCGACGCATAAGTTTGGGGAGCATTAGTTGAAAATGTCACAAAGTCTGGCTAAGCACAAGTCTCTGAGTGTAAGGAATTAGGGACGAGGAAATGAAGATATGTGTCCATGTCTATGATGCGGCTCTTTGTGGTAACACAGTAAAAAAATTGGCTCTTAGGCTTTGACCGGTTGGCCACCCCTGCAGTAGGTTGTTTTCTAACAAGAAAATATTTTTTCACCTGTGTCAGTGTTAGTGTTTACCAGCACTTCGAAGGGCGTAATGGAATCAGTTTCTTGGGAACTCTCCAGCCTAAAAATACTCGATACACCACGACGTCTGTTGGTCTGGGAAAAATAAAAGGTTTATAAACTGATCAGGTGTATAAAAGACTGGTTGGTTGTTAAATGTGGTGACGGATTGTAGATCTACTGTGATACTGTTAACATATTCAACTTATGTAAAAAAAGGGCTTCATGTAAATGACAACAATTTTGTTTATTTGTGTCAATCATTTCAGACTGGGGGTAAGAAACACTTCAAAAATGCTTAAAGAATAAGAAAGCCTCAAGTTTAGAAACCACTTCACAAGGCTAAATAACATTGTGGCACACTTGTCGAGTCCTTAATTTAAAATAAGTTTACGGGTTCTGTTTTTTCTAAGGTAGATCAAAAACAGTAAATTTAAAAAACGTTTTCGCCTGGTGTGTTTTACCTGAATGTCAAAAGTGATGAAGAAACGGGCCCATTTATTAAAAGCCACGACAAGATCATCAGCTATTTCCAGGTTGGCAGAGACTGATGACTTCGCATCAAAAAGGTCGATGACTAAAAAATTTGTATAATAACATAATGGTGACAAATATCCCGTTTTCATGGTGGTTCGTCAAATTGCCTAAATTACACGGAAAAGGTATAATTGCCCATGTTCAAAAACAGTCACTGCGTTAATTTGCATTTATTTTTAGTCAAGGTTACTGATTAGCACTGTGGACAAGCCACGTGGCAAAACATAGGGCCATAACAACTCACATTTGTTTCTTGGTGGAATTACGAATCCGCTTGCAAGTCCAAATATCATTGAAACAATAAAACAACAGCAGGTCTCTGAAGTCGTCCTCATTTTCAACAGGCCGATTATATTACTACATCAAATTTCACAATTTCCTTTCTTCGACCTGCAAACAACAATACAAGTAGTACTGGAAAATCTCAAAAAACAAGTTCACATTAATTCTTTAATAAGAATACAAAGTTCTGTCGGTCGGTTCGGTTTTTCCAAGGACCTCAAGCATGATTTTGATTGATAAATGAAAAACAAAACATCAATTTATTTTGAATAGCCATACCAAGACAGTATTTTTCAGCCACGGAACACAGTACACACTACACATTAAAACAATTTACTTGTTATTTCACAGCGAGTCTTTACTATTACACAACAATAAATAAGCAAAATCACGATAAAACATTCAAACTGGTGATACTAGATAATTATTTTCATGAAAGATAAGCAACTTACGCCGGTGAGAAATGGGCTACTAGTCAAACCAGCGAATTTCTAGCGGAACACCTAACGATCTTTCACGGAACACCGGTTTAAAAACACTATACTAAGGCACGGAGATATCTTGCAAATGCTGTCGTTGCAAACCAACTAAAATCTGAAAACGCCTTATCGAATGTTAAGTGTCTAAAACGAACGAAAAAGCCAGCAAACAACCCTGGTAAAAAGCTGATCGGTGTCGATAAAAAACAGGCCCTTCTGTCTAAACACCTGCTTGTAATCAGTCAACAAATGATTAAGGGCGCTGACAGACAATCTCTAGCTTACTTGGTTCCCGCAAATATTTGTTGCAACTTTCAGAGCTCAGAGAACGCAAAACAACCATTCAAGTTGCATCTAAACAGAGAATGAATTCCACTAATCAAAAGCCATTGTGAACCGCCATTGTTTGTTTGTGATGCATAAACGGTTTGGTGTTAATTGCTGGCGTAATGTTGTGCAAATCTATTAGGCTTATTTAATTGCCACTGCAATTTGCAAGTTTTCCTTTACAAAAAGCAGACAAACAACTGAACCTTGTCGGAAATGATTTTTTGTTTTCTTCGCAGCACAAAAATCGTTTTATACTTTATGGTTGACAAATGTTGGAAATGCATTTTCAAACTCTTAGTTGTAAAGACAAAAACGTTTCCAACCCGTATTTTACGGCGGTAAACATGCATTTGAGTCTTTAAAGGCAAATAGAACTGCATGTTTTTCAATGACATTCTCTGCTACGCCTGTTGCAAACTTGCGAGTCGCACTGCTTCTACGGGAATTAAAAATAAAAATAATGAGTAGCTCAAAAGCTTTAACAGCAAAGAAATTTATTTCACAAAAGAACCAAAAGGCATACAACGTGATGCACAACTACATTCAACACAGCAATTTGTGACTGTTTGTAGCGGGAAATTTAAAAATTATTTGGTTTATTTTTGTGATAGATTTGTTTGAAACAGAAAATAGAGGGCTGACATTCACATGCGGTTTTAGAACTGATGAAAGAAACTGTTGTGCAAATGCACTTGAGTTTTTTTTAATGAGTTTCATCTGTGCAAACTAATCGATGCATTTTTTTGACATCTGGAACTTTTTATGCACACAACTAGGTAATGCTACAATAAAATGGATTATAAGTGGTGAAAATAATGCAAACCAATCATGTCAATGATTTTGGTGACTTTTTATTTCTACGTTGTAACTATTTTTAAAACAGCATTTAATATAAATGCTTTTTGACATGGTTTAAACTTGAAACTAAAAAACTAGTACCAATATTTTATGTGTTTCTCGGAAATGATTTTGAAGTTAAGTGGGAGAAAAAGTAAAGTTGTCTGAGAAAGATAACAAGATAATGGTAGCATCAATTGCAAAGAAACAAAACATGCAGAAGGTTATTTGCTTTTTAGATACATCACATGTCATGACCAACAACATATCTTCAAAATCCTGTTCAAAAGCATCTCGTTTTAAGCAGAAATATTTTGTACAAATATTTACAAACGATTACTGAAAGGAACTGAAGGAAAAAAATAAAAGTGCTTGATAATCTTTTTGTTGATTTGGAACCTTTTCTGACATGGTGGGCAATATTTTTTTATAAGTTTGCAAATACATTATAAATTGTAGGGTTACGTTTGGTATAAATTTTAAATCTAATGTCTGTAATATCCACAGTTACTGAAACTCTAATTACCCACAGTTAAACAATTTTTTGCAAAGCATGGAAAACAGTGAAAAAGAAATATGTTTTGGATACATTAGTGTGGAGTTTATCAAGCATCTGTGTACTGGGGATCCATTTGAGAATATCCGAATGCCTGGTCTTTGTTTTTGCAGAGAAATCCAATGACAATGAGAGTTCCAATGAACTGTTATAAAAACAAAGATCAACATTGGAACTCTACACATTTGTTTGAAAAAGTAGCTTAATCAAAAACGACAGAGCCGGAGAGCTTATGCATGCAGTGAATTACATTTCACTGCAGACATTTTGTCTCTGAACACAGGATGTCTGTGTTTTATCAAAGCATAAAGCTTGGTTTTGCACAAAGAGTTTTATTACACAAAGCTTAATTCATTGCATGGCTAAAAGAACAAGGTAACATATATTTCTGTATTTCTTGACCAATAAATTTAAAACACTTGAATTAACCAAGCTAATAAATGTTAACTGTCCAATTTTTTGTCGTTTACAGATGTTTAAAATGAAATACTTACAATGAATATTGCCAAACCAAGAGCAGCATATGCCATGAAATCAAATGCAAACTTGAAGGCTTTGTTCAAAGGTTCCTTGCATCCCTACACAAAAATAAAAGTTTTATTTTACACATGACTACATAATGCTTGGTATTGGGATAAGTTTTTTTACGAGACATATATATATATATATAATTTAAAGGGCCTACCGTAAAACCGTTATGATATTTGGTAAATGTTTTAAGCTTTCGTGTAGCCGAAATTTACTCAGGACCAAAGTCAATATAGTAAACCAAGATAGAAATCTGTTTTTAAATTAAGCATCTTAAAGTTGTTAAAATACAATAAAAATTAATCCCTACTTGTGTGTAGATGAATTTGAGATGCTCTTTATCAGTGGCACCAGTGCAGTTAACGTTCATTGTTGTGTTGCAACAAGAAGTAGGAACCACATTTCCCTTTCCTCCCCATGGCAGGTCAAACCAGTCTGTGTAGTTGTGGTAACCACAGCATTCAACCTGGAAGTATTAGATGCAGAATAAGTACAGCAGGAACATTACAGATTTAAATGTTTACATTATTTGTACATTTAGAAAAGCTAACTCTATGACCCAATGCAAATTTCATAATGATTTAGCCACACAAATCCTAGCTTAACCAAGCATAAAAATAAAACGTTTGGTCTTTGTACATACATTTGCTCTTAGTATTATGGTGTAAACAGATGTAAAAGACAACATCCATATATTTTCTCATTACATGTGTTTTTGACTGATATCTCTGAGGTTCGGTGCACTGCTTAGTACTCTACAAAGCTAAGGCATTACATGCATTATAGATTGGTCACTACCATTGATATACAATTTTAAAGTTATTTAGCTGCCATCATAGCAACTTAAAATGAAATTCACCAAGCACCATTTTCGCCTAAATACATGTTAGTACAATAAACACTGTTAACCATTTTTACATAAATTGTACAAACAATATTATAAACATTCCATTTTAAATGAAATATAACAGACTACATTTGACGTACATCTGATTGAATCAGGTCAACGAATGAGGTTGCATTGAAATAAACATCATCAGTGGAGTTGGAGTCAGGAACAGTGTTGTTGCCATATTGATGGAATTGATCCTTCAAAAAGCTGTCGAATGAAGATTTTGTGCTTTTCCGATTCACAAGTAGAATTCCGGAAATTGAGGCTTGTACGATCAGCACCGATACAAGGAAGACCAGATACTGGTGAAAAAATGCTTATCAGGAGATTGCAACAACACAATTTAAAAGATAAAGTACATATGACACACTTAAATAAAATATGGCTTAACAAACAATGCCAGGAGTTCTAGGTAAGGGGTGTGTGTACTCTCTGGGACTCAAACCATTAAAGGGGGTTTGAACAAAATGTCAAAATTAAGGTTGTGTAAACCTATTGGTGAAATAGTAAAGTTAAGCATCTTACTGTGTAAAAAGTCTTTCAATTTTACTTCACAATTACTACAATTTATTTTACTTCTGTCTCTTATTTAAAACAAGGGGATACAAATTAATAAAACTTTAACAGTAGCCAACACAAAAAATCTTAGGAACCACTGCCACACATGATACTAGCTAATTCTTTTCAAACCTCGAGAATAGCAATAAAAAACCAAGGGTTTTGTGGCATTTCTGCAGACTATATGTTATCCATAAATTTGCATGTGTCGGCGATAAATAATCAAGCAGTCAATTTACCAATCCGAGGCAAGTTTTTTTCTCACAAATTGCGCCAAGACAACCAATTAATCCACCAAGAATGAGAACAGATGCAGAGGTAATAAGGATGATTGCTGGTCGAGCACTAACTTGGGCAAAACCGCCATCTTTCGAGTTAATAAACTCAATTCCAGCATACATCATAAAGGCTGCAGCGGACTGTAAAACAAAATGCGGTTCAGCATTTCACATGGAAATTAAAAAAACAAGCAGAAAAGGAAATTAACAGTTGGTTATTTATAATTCTAAAGAGTTTTAAAGAGTGTTTTTTCTGTTTCTCTCACCCAAAAGAAAAAGTTCATCACAAATAGAAGACATTTCAACGATGCAGAGCAAAATCCCATCTTGCACGACTTATTGACGTTACTCGTACAAATCAACAACAAAACTGTCTGCAACAATTTCTAAAAAGAAAAACACACAAACGTTTGTTAGACTTTTCCAGAAACTACAAAAAGTGTTTAATCAGGCGAATGTTTTTGAGACAAATAAGACAATTATTTTCTGCAGCAAATTCGCCATGATTGTGTTTACTTCCGTAAAAACTAAAATGAAAAATCAAAAACAGCGGTCATGTGATGGTATGACGTCACAGTTTACTCAGAACAACTGTTGTTTTTTCATTGTCGGTTTCAGTACGTTTTTTTCTTTTTGGGTCTTTTTTACTTTCAAAAATGTTGAATAAACGGAAAATTTTGTGATTGACAAAGATCTCCGATTTCTAAATGGTTGCATGTTGAAAATATGCTACCGGACAAGGTTATCCCAAATCCAATGAACTGTAGCGCATTTACTCGATTTTAATCCGCCCTTCATTGACTATAAGGTAAATAACTTATTACTATGGGGTAAATTAAAATTTGTATTTACTAATTTGGATTTGAACAGTGAATAATAAATCGCAAACGTTTTCGAAATTCACGCATGAGAAATTACAGATCTTTGTTACGCATGAGGAATTATCGTTGTAGCGAAGCAAAACCCGACCCAGTGAAAACTGAAAGTCACGTTGTTTTGTTTTTGTAAAACTCTTGTTTTGTTTGTAGTTTTTGCAATTGCTTTTTACACATAGTATTTGAACATAACCAAAATTTATCACACTGCAACCTGTTTTTGCATTCTCACGTTTGGTTTAATAATATGCATTTGTTATCCGGACCCGTAGGTTAATAGTTTTAAATTATGAACGATTTGTAAACAATTTTGGTTTAGTGGCCCAGAAATAGTTATTAATTAAATACAATGCAGACCATTGTATTTCTCGTTGACAACTCGGCGTCAATGAACCAGAAATGTTACATGGGCACGACATTGCTGGATGTTGCAAAAAGTGCAGTTGAAACCTTCGTGAAACAGAGATGCAATCGAACTGACAAATATATGCTTGTTACACTCGATGAAGGCAACCACGGAATAAAAGCTGGTTGGAAAGAATGTCAAAATCACACGTTTACTCTCAACAAATTAAAAAACATTGTAGCTGATGGCGTAACAACACTCGGCCATGCTTTGAAGTTATCCTTTGACTTGTTGAGCATTAATCGACATTTAACAGGCATTGACACTTACGGACATGGGAGGAGTCCATTCTACTTGGAACCATCTATTGTTATAGCGCTGACTGATGGTGGTAAGCTAAGCAATCGGTCTGCTGTGTTTGATGAACTGCATCTTCCCATGACCAATTTGCTTCCTGGTTCTGAGCTCACAAAAGAACCTTTTCGTTGGGATCAGCGCCTGTTTTCTCTTGTGCTTCGACTTCCAGCAAGTGCTACACAAGAACCTGAGCAGTTAGGCAGTGTACCAACTGATCCTTCCCCAATAAGTCTCATGTGTGAGGTGACTGGTGGCCGGTCGTACTGCATCAAAACGCAGAAAACTTTGCTGCAGTGCCTTGATTCTTTGGTGCAAAAAGTGCAAAGTGGAGTTGTAGTTCACTTTGATAAATCTGAACTTTCAAAAGAAGAACTGGTGAAGTTTGGTTTAAAGGGTGTTCCTAGTAATGTGGAACCCATGGATGTCAAAACCAACACTAACGAAACTCTCTCATGGCATTCTTTGCACAGAATGATTTATGTCCGACCAAGCCCAAAGAGTGGAACCCCAATTGGTCATTGGCCTCTGCCAGAATCGTATTTTCCTGACCAAAATGCGCCGACTTTGCCTCCGCGAAGTGCTCACCCAACTCTCAGATTTGTGTGTGAGAACGTAGAGCCACTTCTACTCACAAACTTTCCATACGACAAATACGAACTGGAGCCATCTCCACTAACACAAGTTCTCCTTGAGCAAAAAAATGCCCACATTTGTTGGCAAGTTTATGTTGATAACTGTGGCAAACACAGCGGCACATTCTATCCCTGTGGCTACCTTAAATCCAGCTCAAGTCTGACCAGCGTTAATCTGTTTGTGATGCCTTACAATTACCCAATGCTTCTGCCACTGATAGATCAACTGATCAAACAGAAGATGAAGCCTTCACCAGAGTGGAGAAGATCATTTGAGGATTACCTTAAAGGTGTACCTCATTACTACATCAATCCTCTCCGGAAGGCATTGAAGCAAATTGGAGCTCATAATCTAATTCCTGAGTCATATGGAACAGGTTTAAGCTACTCTGTCAATGTGTACTTGAAGAAACTCAAAGAACAAACAAAAGTAGCCGCTGACAGATTCAACATGGCTGCCACAGATGTTGCCAAACCCCGTCCAGGTGTCCTCTTGAAACCAAGGTCAAACTCCTTCTCTATTGCTGCTCATTGCAACTTCCAGAAGATGTTGAGTGACATGGCTGAGAGTGGAAACGCATGCAGACGAATTGAAGTAGATGAGTTTTCTGGCTTCCGTCTCGGTGAACATCTTCCACAGAAGATTCTTCCGAGAGATTATCACAATCCATTTGACATTCCTAGACATCGACTGTTGCAGCAAATCAGAAGCATGAAGATTAATTTCAAGCAAATTGTTCAGGGCTCATTTAATGCCAGCTCTGGGTCAGCGCTTGAGCAACTAACCAACTCCCTTCGTGTCCGACTGCAAGATCGTGCAGAGGTTCACAATCAGCCCATTGCACAGATGGGAAATTATCAGGAATATGTGAAAAACATGCCTGTTCCACTGAGAGAAGCAAACCCAGATGTCCCACGAAGACAGCACACATTCGGAAATCCTTTTAAACTGGCCAAGGAAAAGGGAATGATGGTTGATGAGACAGAGGGTTACGACGGACCTTCAGCTGCAGGACAGAGCAGCAAGCGAAAAACATCTTTGGACCATTCAGGGCCACCTCACAAACGAAAGCGTCCTTCCAGTCCGCACCCAAGGTACACTGCTGAAGTGAAAGTGAGTCTAAAAGACAAGAAAGGTTTAAAGGTGGAAAGCAACAATAAATTGAAATCTGAACCTCTGCCAAAGACTGCTGAAGGAAAACCCACCAGCGCTGCATCTTCTTCTGATGAAGGTGTGGCTGTAAAAGTTGGTGAAGAGCTCGATGAAGTGTCACATGAGACTGCTACTGAAGATGTGAGTAATGATGAAGTAGAAATTTCCACTTTAAAGGTTTCTTCACCAGTAGCTTCGCTTGATAACAATGAACATGAAAGCAAGTCTGCTAATGAAGGAGTTGTGACTAAAATCATCCAGTTGATTCGAAGACCGGGAAAACATGATGAAGCAACTCATAAACTGCTGACTCAATTGACGGGATCATCTAAGTTGAAACTGGGAATTATTGAACACTTAACAAATGAAGCAAACCGCTTTAAGCGTAAACTTATGATTGCCGTATTTAGTGACTTTTCAAGTGGCTTAAAAACTTAAAACACTTTTGAAATTGCAACAAATTATCAAGGTTGAAACACATTGGTAATTTACTTTTTTGACATTACGTTTTAATAACATTCTAAATTTTGACCGGTTGTAAATGTTCCTTGATTGTAGTATTTGCAAACTTTGATGTGTCTTTAAATTTGACTTTTTGTCCATTAGAAATATGCTCCAGATTGGAGTGTTACGGCATGGTCGTTTAAATTTAATTAACACTCTGAACAATGTTCGCACACTTTCTCTCGGGACATGCTTGAGACCTACAAGGAATGGAGACAGACAACATCTATTATTTTTGCAACATCCTTTGATTTGCTGTGTTGGAAAAACAAGCCAACGATTGTCCATAAGTAAGCGTTTTTTGCTTAAAGCCTATTTTGTGCCTTTTTTAGTGATCAATGATTGAAGGTTCTGTGTATGTATGCTTTATGACAATACACTAGGCTAGTAGTTCTTATAATTATGTTTTTTCTTGTTGCACCTTTAAAAATTCCAATAAATGTGTGAAGTACCAGCAATAAAACAATTTCTAGTTCAGTTTACTAAATGGTAAATACATTATACTGAAGCGACACACAAAGATACATTCCTGGACTACTTTTGCAATGGTGCAACTCTAATTTAAAAGATCTTATATTTAAAAGTTGCACTGTGGCCAAAAAACTGGTTTAATTGTTCTGCAGTGTACTTAATATTGAACGACTTACAGTTGCAGTTTACACAGTAGAAAAATGTGTCTTGTTTGACTGAATTAAGCATTTGGTACAAACAGTGCAAATATGAACAAACAAGTCAACAAAGATAATATTAAACTAATTGTGGTGATGTTAAAAGAACAATATATTTTACTTTCAGAATACAGAAACTTGCACAGCACTTCCCGCTGTTTTCAAACACCAAAAGAGGAAGGCAACAAAAACCAGAACAATGGGAGAAACCTTATCTTTGTGGGATTTTTGGTCTCATATCTCTCTTTTGTCTTATTCAGAGGTGTTTTTTAGTTAATTACTTACACATGATACATGAAATGATACGTTGGATTTTTTACAGTGTTATTTGCACGAGATGGTTCTGATCAATCTGCAGAACAACCAGGTGTTGCTTTGGCATCAAACGTGATCCACATTTCATGGCAAGATTTTGTTGACGATATTTTACCAACTGGAGAAGTAAAACAAATCCGGGTGATCTCAGATCACTCAGTTTTGGCTATTTTGCACCCAAATGCCAAACACAAGGGAAAACCGGTATGTGAAAAAATTACGAGCTCTCAGGGTTCCCGCGGGTATGAAAAACCTGGAAAAGCTATGGAATTTAAATTTGTATTTTTAAACCCTGGAAAAGTTTTGAAAAAAACAACTTTTGCAAAAGTCCTTAAAAAGTATGGAATTTGGCGCCTGTTTTACCCTGAAAATGCCAGATAGAGATAGGAATTTCAAATTGCGTAACATTTATATATTCATTGCAAGTATGGTAAACTGGCCATATATATATACCAAAGCCTCTTTTTTAGTTTTACTATGGGAATTGATCGATTTTTTTCGATTAAGGTTATGGAAATTTGTTTTTTTTCTTGAAATGTTTTGAAAAAGTCATAGATTTTTTAAAGAAAATTGCGCGGGAACCCTGAGCTGTTTCTGTTCATTGAAATTTTCATTTTATTTGGGTTTTTGAAATCTTGAAAGTTTACAGAACAAATTGGTAAAATGCATAAATGCTTTTTAAGTGGTAATGTTTGTTAAAATGTTAATAGTAAAATTGCTGGCTTTTATTTGACATTGAACTGTTTTTGTTTGTAACTTATCAACTTGCAAACTGCGATTTGTAAGTTATAGACAAAGTAATTTTGCAGGTGAGGTATGTTAAAATAGAAAACCTAAAGGACACATCAAATTTTGAGGATTTGCTTTGGAAGGAAGAAAAAAAATTGGGGATTAATCCAGTTGATGGAATTCCTGTTAAAATGAGGTGAATTGTGTCTCCCTGCAGAAGTAAATGTATCGGACATTCACTAGTGGGTTTGTAAAGAAGCATTTCAGGACACTGTTAACAATTTGGGTTTAGATGCCATAGCAAGTTATGATTTAGTTGTGTGAATGTATCCCACTGTAGTAAGCCTGCCAAAAGTTGAATTAGATTTTAAATATTTCTGTTTCAATTTAGCAATAATAGATTGTGTTGAATAAGAAAACTGATGATGTCTGTTTTTGATGGTGAAATATATATTTCTGTCAATTTTAAAACACTATATATGCTTTGTGCCTGTTTATTTATGAAAACAATCTAAATGTTCAACTGATTCGACGCAAGAATATTTTTATATTGTCTCAACAAAAGAGGGGATGTTTTAAACTTAGCAATTATTCGCAAATCACTTAACCCTTAACTTCATTTCAGAGAATTCGTTAGTTTGACGACTTTGATTGAATTAATCTTAATCCTCGCAATCATAGCAGGAATAATAATAGGAACTCGTTCAGCCAAGAAAACATTGAACTCTATGGTGAATTGATGTTTGTTTGTTCTATTTCTAACCTCTGCTGGCAAGCAAAGCCTGAGTGTGTAACAATTGGTTCGCCATCGAGGCGCTTGTTTTTGCAAGTCTATGGATGTGTATGATTTTTGTGGCTAAGTTCTCTTTTATTTCAACCCACCAGGTTCAACTGGTTTTGAAATGGTATAAAATGATTATTGAGCTGAGTGTTAATAAATGGGTTTTAACATTTACCCCACTTTTAAAAGATCAAGCCAAGAATATCAGATATTTTTGGGTCAAATTGTTTTGGCACATTTTTTTTGTTTTCACTAGTTTTTGTGGGTCCTTCATATTACAAATACATAGAAAGCTCACCTTTGTGATTTTTTTCGTTTATTAGGCATATGATTGATTATTCTTTTGTGGATTTTAGTCAGAAACCTTCAAACAAGTGCTGGCACCAGTATCAAAAGTTGTGAAGAAAACAAATGTTACATTTAAAGATGTTGCTGGAATGAAAGAAGCAAAACAAGAAGTCATGGAGTTTGTTGACTTTTTAAAGGTTTGAAGTTTTTAATAAAGTGAAGTTAAAAAAATCACTGTTTAAGTTCTTCAAGTGTTTTGTTTAGATCAGCGTTTTTCAACTTTTTTTTATGCCGCGGCCCATTTTAGCAACCAAATGTAACTTGTGAGTCACTTTTAAAATAACTGAGTTTTTTAAATAATGACCAGAATGAACTCTCACTTTGGGCAAAAAGAAGGCGTCTAAGCTTGCTGGTCAGAAGTTTTCTTACACAGTGTTCTGTTACAACACACTGACATGCTTCATCTACGATAAGTGTTTTGGCGTTTGTTTGTCCACTTAGTGCTCAAAGTCCCCAGTAAAATGGCACAAAACCTCCACCGGGGTGGCGACCAACAGGTTAAAAAAACACTGGTTTAGATAACCTGCTAAAAATATTTATTAAAGCATTCAATCAATGTTTTTGTGACATTAGAAACCATCGTTTTATGAAAGCTTGGGTGCGAAAATGCCTCGTGGCTGTCTGCTCACTGGCCCACCCGGTGTTGGAAAAACACTTCTTGCGAAGGCAGTCGCAACAGAAGCAGATGTTCCGTTTATTGCCAAAGCAGGGTCAGATTTTGTGGAACTTATCGGTGGATTGGGGGCCAGAAGAATGAGGGAGCTGTTTAAGGTGAAACTGCAATAGCTTGAAAGATATTTATAAATAAAACATATGTAAATTGGTCGAATGCCTACTTTAGTAAATTTGAGCTTTTAATTATATTTGATTGTTGCAGTTTTGACAGAACAAACAACATGATAATATCAGTGGTGGGATTCAAATTTTGTCAGTCGCTTCTGTCGCAAAAGTCATATTTTTCAACCAGTTCTGTTACAAAATGTCAATTGACAGTTACCAGTAATGCTAACCGGTTTGCTGATCTCGTAAAATTCCATGAGACGGTTCTATAAAACCGGTACGAACCGGCTGAATCCCACCACTGGATAATCTATGAAGCTGTTATGCTTGTTATCAGATTGTAAAGCTTAATGCTGAAGTATTTACTAACAGATTTCTCAGAAGGTTATTAATCTGAACAAAATTTTGTAGGAGGCTCGAGGGATGTCTCCTTGTATTATTTACATCGACGAAATAGATGCAGTCGGAGCCGCAAGGGATAAACATCAAAGGTTCGGTGGCTCTGGCGAAAAAGATCAAACACTAAATCAACTACTGGTTGAGATGGACGGGATGTTAAGTAAAGAACACCAAGTTATCATACTTGCTTCTACAAACAGATCTGATATGCTGGACAAGGTTATTGCTTTTTTAACTCCAGTCCTGGTGCTGTTATGTTACAAGTGTTTATCAACAGTTGTGACTGAGCCTGTCATTTCACTGATAACAGCATAAAGATGTCACTTTATACATCATTTTGGGCTGTTATAATTGTCATTAAAGTTAAGTAAGATTAATTGGTAATTGGGCATGATTTTAAAGATATTTAAGCTAGATTTCTCTTGGGTCATTTTCAGCAAAATATTGAAGTTATCAACGAAAACTAACTTTGTTGTGACTCAGGTATAAAATTGTGACTTGGGGTTGAAAACTTGTTACTACTCAGTGCTAATAAATAATCATTGAAATGTTGCAAAATTAAACTTCAGTTTTGGTTTCATAATCCTATACCACAGTAGTTCTCAAACTGTGCGTCGTTTCAATTTTCCAAGGGCGTCGCAGAATAGTTCTGTTTTGTGGCTTTTTGTTGTTGTATCAATAAACACAACTTTAATAATAAGTTTCCTCATTAACTTTTATTTGCTGGTGCGCCGCAAGCCCATAAAACTTTTTCAGAGGCGTCACAACAAAAAAAAGTTTGAGAACCACTGCTATACCAGATTAACTACAAACAAAACACATACAGACAACTCCATTTTTCACAATTTTATAGTGTGTATCCCATACAAATGTTATATGAAATGTTTAACATCATTTCCTTATCATATGTGAGTTTTTAGTAAATAGTTACTCTTACAAACTACATAAGCAATAAACGAATAAACATGACTTTTCTATTCACAGGCATTGCTTAGACCCGGGCGATTTGACAGGGTTATTCAGATAGAACTGCCCAATCGAAATGAGCGAGAGGAAATACTCCTGCGGTATTTAAATGACCTGAAACTTTCTGATAAACCTCCATCTTATGCTCCCAAATTGGCAGCAGTTACAACTGGAATGAGTGGTGAGCAATTTGCTGATGGTGTTATCAACTAGTTGAACCTCTATGTTTGAATGACCAAGCTTCACATTTTCTTAGTAGACTGATTCCTTAGTTTTAGCTTATTGCAAACCAAATATCATCGCATAATATTACTCTGAACTAATTTTACAAGTAAGACTTGTTACTAATTGAAAAAAGTGATGAATTACTTTAATTTAAAAACTCTTTCTTGCATTATATTCTCTGTTCGGCTTATTATCAGTTTTGTGTTGAATAACTACTTGTTACTTACTCACAAAAGTATTTTATTGACAACTTTTCTGGGATTTTTTTCTTCGTTATACTTATGAACATTTTCTATATAGTGTTCGAAAGCATAGTCAATTTAAGTCATTCATCAAATGGCTTTGACTTCACTCGTTAAGACCTAGTGAATGAACTAAACTCAAAACAACTTTTTTTTCTGTAACAGGTGCCGATCTTGCCAATGTTTGTAATGAAGCTGCTATTTATGCTGCCAGGGAAGGAGACAAAGTGATAACAAATAAACATTTGGACTATGCAGTGGAAAGAGTGATTGCAGGTAAATTGGATAAAACTTGAATCTACATGAAAAACCTGATCATTTGTATGTTTTATCACTGTATCATTTTGTTATAGTTTTGTAACAGTATTAAAGAACTAACAAAATTTGGGATGATATCAAAGTAAAACAAGAAAAACCAAAATTGTCATAGTAGTTGTGTAAAAATGTTGCAATTTAGTTTTTTTAACAAACACTCCCTATTTGTACTTACACAGGCTATATTTGTGTCTTTAGTAATGACGACAATGGCTAAAAAGTTTAAATGATAAGATAACTATTCTGTTTCGTAGTAATAAGAATCAAATTTAAAACAATTATCTTTTAACGACTGTTTGATTTGGAGAAAACTGTTTGAATCTTGTCCAGGGGCACCAAAGTCTGCTACTTCTGTTTCTCCTGAAGAAAGGAAAGTTGTTGCAATCCACGAGGCAGGCCATGCTTTGATTGGTTGGTTGCTTGAACACACAGACGCTCTTGCCAAAGTCACTATTATACCAAGAACGAAAGCTGCTCTGGGATTTGCAAGGACAGTTCCATCCGACAGACATCTGCACACACAAGAACAAGTACACGAAAAAAATATTTTCTAGATGCATTTTCTTTTTACTAATGTGTTATCGGTTGTTTAATGGCATGCATGTTTGATAAATAAACCACAGTATACGCCATTTTGAAATGCGCTACCCCGAATCACTCAAGACTGCTTAAAACGTAAATGCGACCAATCTAATGGAAACCTGCAAACCATTTTCGTGCTTTAGGGCGGAGAAAACCTTCCTGCTATGGTTTTAGAACCAACGTTGTGTCCAATTAGACTCGAAATAGTTTTTTTTAAATTACGACCCAAATATCGCCAAGTGGTGGTCCATATCAAGCCCCAGTTTTGTTGAAACTCTACAACTACAATTGAAACCCAAAACCTATCCAGGCTGATGTGGCAGATTGTTAAGTTTTTCTCATACTGACTTTACTTGGTGTTTTCGTTCAGCTTTTTGATTTTATGTGCATGGCGCTTGGAGGCCGAGCTGCTGAGGACCTGGTGCTGGGAAGATACACACAGGGAGCACAGGACGACCTGAGGAAGGTCACTGATATGGCTTATGCACAGGTTTGTTACGCATCGTTTTGTTTGCTATTGTTTATACTGGTGAGGCTAATTTTTCCATAATAAATGTAAAGCCGTCTTAAGGTGACGATCATGTATGTGGTGTTGAAACGCGCTACTAGAAAAACAAACTAAATTGTAGGATGGCAAACACCACATATATATACACAGTTCAAGCTGCCTAAATACACTGGGATCCACTGCAACATTAGATGTGCTGTGGCCACACATCAGTTTCTGGGCAGCATAGATTTTCATGTGTCTGGACATACACACAAGCTCCCTGAGTACACTGAGGACCACTGTGAGCGGCATTAAATGTACACGCTGTGGCCACGCACCAGTTTATACGTAGCATGCATATTTATTTGTCCCACACGCAAGCATCCTAAGTACACAGCAGTTTTTGTACTATTTTTTATAATTAGGTGAAGTACTTAGGCTTCAGCGAAAAGATCGGTCCCATCTCGTTTCAAGACAACACATATATAAAACCCTTCAGTGACGCTCTCAGCAATACAATGGACGTGGTAAGACATGTGAATATTTTGTGACACCCCAAACTCGATTTTTAATAAAGTATTTTAGTATAACAAGCCCTGTCAGACTAGCCAAAGCGCGAAACCGCACCAAATGTAATAGAGGTTGTCAATCATGGTAGATTTTCAAACCGGTTTCTAATGATGCTTCCGTTTAAGCCAGTGGTTCTTAACCGGTGGGAAATTTCCCACTAGTGGGAAATTTAATGTTTTTAGAGGGAAATTATGTGAGTCAGAAGTCACCAAACTCGGGCCCGTGGGTTGAAATTAACCGTTGAAAGTTAATTTAATACAATATTTTCCGCAACAACATGTAAGATTAAGATCACCTAGTTTAACAAGGCGCATAAAAATCCAAAAATCGTTTGTTACGTCACAGAAATTACTAAAAGTATCAATGACCCTGTTATTGTTCGCAAATAAATGCATTTGATCTGTTTATTGTGATGCAATAAATGACTAACGCAAGCACACGGGATTTTTCGAAATTCCACAAAATTCCATTTTACTTTCTCGCGAAATAACTATTCAAACTAAATAAGATTGCAGCATACCTTTAAGGTCCCAACCAAATCGCTTCACAAAATTATTTCGATCAAAGTAAAAAAATATTGTTAATGTTGAGCACAAAACATCACCATAAAAATAACAGAGGGGGAAATTTGAACTTGGTGATTTACTTTAGTGGGAACCAAAAAGGTTAAGAATTTACTTTAGTGGAAACCAAAAAGGTTAAGAACCACTGGTTTAAGCAATGCGAGGTTTAAACCGTTGAAAATTGCATCAACCTTTGACATTTACTATTCCACAATTTGTCCTGTGTACTTCGTCAATTTGGTAACACATAGCTTTTTGTTTTGTTTTAGTCATATTTTTTAAATCATCTTCTAGGAAGTAAGAGATGTGGTCAAAAAGGCCTATGCCCGAGCTAAATCAGTTCTTGCCGAAAACCGCACCACCCTTGATACGTTGTCAAGTGAATTGTTCCGTCGAGAATCGCTCAATTATGACGATGTGGAGAAGTTAATTGGACCTCCAGCTTACGCCGATAAAAAACAGGTGAGTTTTAAAAGCAAATCAAAGTTTGTTGTTTTGTTTGAAAAAATTTAACCATCGTTTTTCGTGATACAGTTTGCAGGGTAATAACACAAAGTAGTTTTCAAAATTGTAAATAAATTGTATGTGATGATTACCACTGCGTGTGGTATAAAATGAGGCCCGTAGCTTATGTTTTTAGCATTGGTTAAATTATTTTTGCGATTAGAAACTAAAATCTAGGTCGTTTTTTGTTTTGACGTTTATGGTTGAAGTGGAATGCGAATAAACACCAGTTTCCTTAGTGTGCGTTATGCTAGTAGGATCTTTTTCCCTTTCTAAACTAATTTTCTTACGGTTGAAGTGGGTTTCAACATATGCATGAATGTCTAAATTTGCTTGGTATGTTGACTAAAAGTGGCAATTAATTTCAGACTCCGACCGTTCCATTTGGTCCGTATGCGTCCGACATCGAAAAAGAAGGTCAAGAAAATTCAGACAAGGACAGTGAAAAAAGATGAATTTGTGCATTTAAAAATTTCCAAAAGATGAAGTTCTGTTGAATTTGTGGAAATTACGTCACTTTTAATGGACCCTAGTGGAACAGTGACGTCACATTGCGATGTATGACGTCATACGAGATACATGTTTAGTGTTGCGATTTATGCTGCAAAGTATAAAACTTTTTTTATACGGTTTGCGTTTTTGTGTAGCCTGACCTACAATTATTCAGTTTTTGCTTACATTGTCAAAATTGTTAGTGTTCGCCAATTTACCACACTGTGCATTGACGAGAATAGTGGTTTTCGTGAAGTTGTCTTCATACATTTTCGTTCCAAAGACAAGGGCAAAGTCAAGGCCAATCGGACCGCGGATATTTTGTACTAGGATCAGTAGGATGTTCATAAAAGTGGTTTAATCCAGAGCAGTGGTTCCTTACCCGTTCAACAAGGTCTTGCAGTCTCACAAAGTTTTTTATACTTGCTGTGTTACGTGATAAAATAAGCTCTCACGGACGCTTGTGGCCGTTCATGTATTTTTTGTTAAAACTTTGGTAAAACAGCGTGTGGTCAGCCATAGGAGTCACAATGTCACCTACAAAGCTTAAAACCCTCTTTTTGATTTGATTATGATGCAAAACAAAGGAGGGTTAAAGCCAGTGGTGGGATTCAGCCTGTTCGCATCGGTTCTATGTAGAACCGTCTCACGAAATTTTATGAGATCAGCGAACCGGTTAGCATTACTGGTTACGGTCAATGGACTTTTTGTAGCAGAACCGGCTAAAAAATATGACTTTTGTGGTAGAGCCGGCTGACAAAAAATTTGAATCTCACCACTGGTTAAAGCAATTTTTTGCCAACGGTTTCAACATTTAAAAGTGTGTGAAAAGCGGCAAGTGGGGATTTTAAAGTAGGTTGCCGCAAAAGAAAAAGAAGAATTGCTTTGACTAGCTTTGAGCGTTTTTACTTTTGACTGTTTTGGGTTTTGTCGTTAGGGTGTGGCTAAAGTTTTTCAAGATTTGTAACCTGCTGACTTGTACAGTGTTTGTCATAGATCAAATTTAAGCCGAAAAACGATCAGTTCAACAACAATTTTGGATTAATGTTATCAGTTTTTAGATGTAGTAAAGTTTCTAATAGATTTTTGTTTAATGATTACACCAATGACTTTGTTTGTCCACAAATCCACATACAAAGACTAAAAAATTTCGCACGCTTGTTTGCACGAACCAATGTGAGAACAAACAAAGCGACAAAGGTGATCGCTTGCGCTGATTCTTTTCTCCTTGTCCGACATTTTGGAAATAGCGTAACTGCAAATTTCGGTTAAAATCGCCCTTGATATACGACAATGCAAAAAACTCATTTAAGATTGAGTGGATAAAAATATGTTTGATGCGCCAAACATATAACCAACGGTCAACTAAACCAACCTTTAATGGTAAATGCGGCGTGGAGTAATGAACAAAATATATATTTAAACGCCGAAATGGCAACTAATTTCGGCCAAAGTCGTAAAATATATAAGCAAACATTAATTTGGGATCACTATTAGATCGTTTCAATCCAATGTAATAAGTTTAGAGTATTTTAAAAATGATTCGAATCTTATCAACTAACCAGATATGCTATTAATATGAAAAATGTTCGAGTGAAAAACTACTTTTCGTGCACTTGCAAATAAAGCTTTTAATACAAACAATTAAAAATTTACTGGACATTAATAAAAATAACCAAATAAAGCTGTTACTTTGCTGAAAACAAAATAATTTTGCCGAAACAGCTTTTCTGAAAATGGTAAAGATGCGTTGAAACAACGCTAATAAAAAATGTTTGCCAACAGCCTGAAATAAATTTTGCAAATATTGTGGAAGTTTATACTTTTAACAAACTTTTACAGCTAATTGTATGAATAATAATTCCGTTTGCAAACAGAAAACGCAAAATTTTCGCTTTGACAACTGCCCGAATCATACATTTCGGTACGACTTTGCCAAACTGACATAAGATTTTTCGGAAATTGTCGGTTTAACAAACTACTCTACGGAATTTCGGTTACAGTTTTGTTAATGCTAGACGCTAATACTTTTGTTTTACTAACTAAAACGTTTTTTTGTTGCCCCATGTAGTTTGGAAAGCCCATTTAACACGCGTTGCAAAACATGTCTACAAGTCAATGTAGTGCAAACGCGCTTTATGTACCTAAGTCGTGGCTTTGGTGTGAACATTTTAAGCGTTATTTATGTAAGTTTACATCAATGCATAAAAGTTCATCAAAATAACAACCTAAAAAACAAACAACATGTTTTTAGGGTGATTTTGTGATCAACGCCTTTAACTTTTGTAGGCCTGTAATGATTATGTAACAAGTATACCATGGGTGATCGGTATTTAAGACATAAATCGGTTCCTGTATATGATGACGACGATGCTGTACTTGATGAAATTGATGGAAAACGCACTTATGATGTGCAAGATAAGTTAAACAGCATCAAATATAATGCCGACCTGCTTCTGGACTTGGAAGGAAGCGACGTTACATTCGAGCGCATACAGAGAGTGGGCTTGACGCACCCAATTCGTATCAAAAACAAAGATGGTTTGGGTAAGTTTATTTCTTAAATTCAATTAATTATAAGTAATAAAACTAGTTTTATTAATAAAAAGTATATTTGATTCGCCTTAGGTGGCTTATTATAACGATGCGTACTAACCGTAGTTTGGAATTTAAAATTTGGTAAACTGCTGATAGCTGCTTGTACACATATGGCTACTGCTTACGGGTCGGCATAAACTTGAAACGGTTTTACAAAACAACACGCTTTTGTTCGTTTTATACATTGCAAACTAGTGTTATTTTTAATGTGGATTAAATGACTATTTTAGGTTGTTGATTAATATACATTTGAGCCAAACACATACGGCCAGCCATTTTGAATATTTGCCAGCAGTCATTTCTCCTAAATAAACGTGCAACGTCATTGCATGCTGTTTTGGATATTAAGTGTAATTGTGTATGTTACATTTGTTAGATATTATTACTGTTATTTATGTCATTTACATTTTTTCATGTTTTTTTTTTAAATATGATGCAAATAGACAATTTCTTGAAATGCAAATTTTTTGGTTTTATTTTTTGAAATATGTTGTTTAAAGTAAATGTAAATGTTTTGGCAACAAGTTGCAATTTTTTAAATAATTTTAGTGGGTAAAAATTGTAACATTGTAGTATGTTGTGTTTGTGTATGTACTAGACAAAAGTTAAGCATCCTTGCAATGTTTGTTTTTAGGTCTCACGGTTCCAGACAGTTCAAATTTCAGTGTTTCCAATGTCCGTGCTATGGTGGGAAGTCGTCGGATGGTCGATGTTATGGAATGTAAAACTCAAAGAGCGCTTGAAATGTCCATGAGAGATTTTGAGCAATACTTTGAAGGCAAAGATAGAAGACACATTTACAATGTAATATCCCTGGAATTTTCACAATCTCGTTTGGAATCTTTGGTTCAAAGACCCAAGTTAATTGATTGTCTAGACTGGATTGACTTGGTTTGGCCACAGCACCTGAAACTGAACCAAATTGAACAGACAAACAAACTGGTACACATGAAATATCCAAAAGTGCAGAAGTATTGCCTTATGTCCGTGGCTGGATGCTATACAGATTTTCATATTGACTTTGGTGGCACTTCAGTCTGGTATCACATACTTAAAGGCGGAAAAGTGTTTTGGTTAATTGAGCCAACCAATGAAAACCTGAGTTTATACGAGCGTTGGACGATGTCAGGAAGTCAAGGTGACATATTTTTCGGTGACATGGTTTCAACCTGTCAAAGGATTGAATTGAAAGCAGGCAATTCCTTAATAATTCCGAGTGGCTGGATTCATGCAGTTCACACTCCACTGGATTCTATTGTATTTGGAGGCAACTTTTTGCATTCTTTTAATATTCCAATGCAGTTGAGGATTGCACAAGTGGAGGAGAGACTTCATGTGCCAAATCGCTTTCGATTCCCCTTCTTTTCCGAGGTTCTCTGGTATGCCTTGGAGAGATATGTGCATTGCTTCACTGGAAACAATTACTTAACTGAAGAGTATCAAAGCAAAAACCTGGGCAACAGCAAAGTTAATACAGAGGAAAAGGAAAACAAAGAGTATGTTCATCTTACACCATTTGAGTACAAGGGACTACAGAAAATGATTGAAACTTTGGAGTATATACCAAAAAACAAACAAAATGTCCCAGAGGGTATAATTGGAGCAGAAGAATTGCTGGAAGCAGCAAAGAAGTTACTCTACAATCATTCTGGAGATGACCATGAGTTGGCAATCACTGGCAAAGCAAAAGCCTTTTGGCCAGCTGTTCACCGACCTGATGCAGCCAAAGCTATTAGAAAGCCAAAACCATACAATTCAACTCCAGCATACAAAAAACCCAGTGGAACTGGCCGAGTGCGTCGGGTTAGATGTAAACAGTGCGAGGCATGCCTACGTGATGACTGTATGGAGTGTGCATTCTGCAAAGATATGAGAAAACATGGTGGGCCTGGTACAATGAAGCAAACATGCATTATGCGACGATGTCTCAATCCAATTCTGCCATCAACAGTAAAGGATGACTCCATTATTGAGTCACCGACAGTTCCTACCCCACCTGTTGTGGAATCACCAGCTCCCAAGCCCGGGAAAAGGGGAAGGAAAAGAGCTGGCTCCAACGAGAGCGATGTTACTGTGAAAGTTACTAAAGTTGAACCTGAAATTTTTCCCGAAGAAGAATCGCCTCCACCAAGACCAATTGTTCCTCGGGTATTTGTGACAAGGGTTCCTGCCAATGAACTAAGTAGATATGCTATCAGACCTGCAGAGCCTGCAGCTGAGTCAGATGATTTTCCAAATGCAAAAGCATGGCAGCAAGTAGTTAAATACTTGTCTCATCAGGAACTGGTGAACTGTATGTTGGTTTGCAAAGATTTCCTGCGATGGTGTGGAGCACCATCACTTTGGTCCAAAATAGACCTGACAGATGCTACGATCAGCAGCAGTATGTTGCAAACCCTGGTACGTAGGGCCCCGACATCACTAAATCTTTCACAAACAAACTTAAGATACAAACAGCTGCTGTGGTTAATTGAGAGGTCCCCTGCTTTGAGAGAGCTTTACTTGGTAAGATGCTCATGGGCTTCAGTAGCTGCACTTGGAACAGCAGCTTGCCCTCCTCTGCGACTGCTTGATTTGTCATGGACATCCGGATTTACAGATTCACATTTGAAACAACTCTTATCAACTCCCTCTGATGCCCGTCCTGGTCAAAAAATGACTCATACTCGACTTCGATTCTGCAAGGATCTCAACCTGACTGGGACAGATATCACAGACCTAGGTGTAAAGTTGATAACTAACACTCTACCTCATTTAAAGTCACTCAATGTCAGTTTCTGTCCTATAACTGATGAGGGTTTTCAGACCATCCTGAATCCAAGCTGTTCTGGCCAGTACATGTTGACAACAGTTGTAGCACAACACTGTGCCAAACTAACTGATACTGCTCTGGACACAACAACAAAAATGCTTGAGATCACTGAAATTGATCTAAGAGGCTGTGAAGAAATTAGCACTGAAGCTTGTAGTGCTTTTGTTGCTAGATCAAAACTTAACTTGGAAATATTTGATTTGTTTGTAATAGTTGGTGTGTAAGTCGTTAAAATGTAGTTACAGAAAATGTTTTTGTAGCTGTGCAAATTATCCTCAATGTGTATTTACCCAAAAATAATTAAAAGCATGCATCGCTGTAAAACAAAATTATTCACGGAGCTATGCGTAGTATTTCTGCCTTCATTTGAAGTTTGCTGATTTTTGTTCACTTCTTTTCCTGTTGTAAAAAGTACATTTTTTGTTTCAAATATTTTGTGTGTAGTATTTATGAGACAATTGAGACAGTGTACTATGGAAAAGATGCACGTTTCAAATCTTAGGTGGAAGAGACTGATTTTTTTCATTGATTAGGTTGCAAGGACAAAACTGTTTTTATAATACTTACGAGCGTTGCTAAAAGTGACAAGGAATTTAAGAAAATTTGTCCGTTAGGTGGCGGTCGTAACAGCAACAACAACCAGGGGGAATTCCCATAAGTTAGGACATTGCAGTTTTCTTTAAATGACCGTGAGAAACAAATATGGCAAAACAAACCAGATTTCTTTTTAGTAACGTTTGGCGAACGATTCAACGGCAGAATGCCATACTTATGCGGGGTAATGTGCGATTAATGTCTACAGACGTGGACACTGATTTTGCAGCTGCAAAAGAAAAATTAAACACGTTAAAAGAAGATCCTGGAAATGACGTTAAATTACAGATGTACGCACTTTTTAAGCAAGCCACAATCGGTGAAAACACAACTGACAAGCCAGGAGCTTTTAATTTCGTGGGACAAGCAAAATGGAAGGCATGGAGTTCTCTTGGGTCTATGAGTAAAGATGAAGCTAAAAGCCAATATGCAAAAATTGTTGACGAACTTGCAGCGAAGGAGGAATGAAAACTGCGTTTATGTCACCTGACTTTTCACTGTTTGGTATACAAGGTTAACTTATTATGTTGAATTTTCACATTTGGTACAATTAAACATGTCCTAATGCCTGCAAATTGTGGTTTAATTTTAGTTTGTTTGATATAATGGTTTTTCTGATGGTAATAGCTGAGATTTGAGAAAATAGCACAAACAAAACAGAAACTAGTTTTTTTTGTTTTACTGTACATCAAATTTCAGAAGTACATGAGACAAATGTGTCATAGGGATGTAAGGGGTCACTTGCCGTATATGTGTACAAAATAGATTTTTTTCTCATTACTTCCAAGTTCCAATTCTGTCTATTACAGCCAGACCAAAACATACTAACCTACACAAATGTTGCTATCTAATAATCACGTAGGCAGATATTTACACAGACATTGCTTGTAAATGTTAGTTTGTTTATTTACACAAAAAACTGTAAAGATATTGCACAAAAATGTGTTAGTTGTAGTGAACCATGCAAATTACAAACACACCAAAATACAATTACAATTTGTACACAAAGAACAGAGTTTCAATTTAGTTTCTTCCAAGGAGACACCATGTAAAAGTTTGGACAGGCTACATTTATTTTGAACCCAGGGTTGCGTAGTCTGTGCATAACAAAGTGACCTCCCATGCATCCTTTGTTTTGAAACCAGGTGCTACTTTGCCAATAGAATTTTGCTCCTGGTTTCATAGTTGGGTATGCTCCCACAACACCATTGCCAGAAACTGTTTCATGATGTTTAGTGTCATCATCACGAATAATCCAATAACGACTTTCTAGTTTACATGCCTCATGCTCAGTTGCCGTTTCATCCATTTCCATTTGGATAAAGTATTCAAATCGTGCCTGGTTTTGGTTCCATCCCGGCACAAAAGCCCATCTTACTGTTACTGTGATATTTTCTGTGACAGCTTTTACTTCTGTAGTGCTATCATAAAGTGCTACTTGCCCATTTATGGTAGCAAAACTGCCGCTTGCCAGTTTCTCAGCAAATTCCCACAGCCACTGTGTGTATGATTCAGAAGCAACATAATTTTCTCCAGTGACATATCTTGAACATGCTACAATGTCGCTCGTATTTTCTTCCTGGTCAGCCTCAGAAAGTTTCTGATAAAACAGGAAAAATTTGGCAGGAGACACTAAAACTTCAGGATCTGGTGACACATTTAACAGCAACATTTTCCGACTGTTATCATAATTCTCCTGGGATGTCTCAAACGAACATAGAAAGTTCGAAATCATGTTTCCAGCTGTAAATGATGACTGTTCAAACAAACTTCCAAGAATTCCGATTTCAGCCTCACCGGATTGTCCATTGTGTAACAAAAATGAAAGCTTTAAATCTTTTGGCAGAAATACACCGTTTTCTTTCTCAAATTCTTCAAGGGTAGACTCATCAATCCCATCTTGCAAGTTGTGAAGAACTTCAGGGCAATTGTTTTCATACCACTTTTCAATTTTTGACCATGCTCCCTTAATATGCCTGTATTCATTTATATAGTCACTGTATTTTTGCTCAAATAGTGTAAAGGCATCTTTCCATGTCACACAATTGTCAGGAATGGTTTCCAACAGCCAATAGAATTTGCACAACGGTTTCCAGATTATATCTTCGGAGGATATTGCATTCCAATGTTTGCAGGCTAGGCTTGCACTTCTGATGTCTTTGTAGTCAAGGTATTTGAAAACTTCATGATATGCAAAATCAGGTAAATTACTAATATCCCTATCTCTTTCCATTTTAAGTACTTTGTTAACTAGTCATTTTCCTAAAAAATTAAAATTATTACATATTAACTGCAACAAGTCACATTATTAACCTACATTTAGATACAATTAAACGTCTTTAAACAGTAAATTACATTTTGCATATTGCTTCTGATAACATGTAAATGTAAAGACATTCAATGGGTCTCATGTGCATTCTTAAATAACATTTCAAAAAGAGGTATGTTAATACACAAACTTGTCACTTAGCAAATACAACAAAGAAGCAGGTAGGAATCATAATTAATACAAAACAATTGCATATCTTACTGTGAGGTACTGATAATTATTGCACCTCATTTTACACACTATGCCATTAGTCCCCCAGAGACTTCCAATGCTGCTCCATTCACATACGAACTTTCGTCTGAAGCTAAAAACAGACAAGAATTTGCAACTTCATGTGGTTTGCCCAATCGTTTAAGTGGATTCATTTGGACACTCGCGGCCAGGTAAGACTCACTTATTTTGTCCAAAATAGGAGTTTCAACAAACCCTGGCAGAATTGCATTACACCGGATACCATATCTAGCAACTTCCATACAGGTAGACTTGGTAAAAGCAATTACACCACTTTTAGCTGCTGCATAACTAGCATGTCTATCCATTCCCACTTTACCAGCCATGCTTGCAATATTTACAATGCTAGCATTCACCAATGGTAGATTTCTTCCATATTCAAGGTTTTGAAGAAAGTGCTTAGTAAAGATAAAAACTCCCAACAAATTTCCATCAACAACAGTTTTAAAATCCTGGACAGTTGTCTTGTTAATGGGTGAACTAATTCCTCCACCAGCACAGTTCACTAGCACTGTACTGGGAGCAGAAAATTGGGAAGAAGTTGTCTTAAATGCATCAATAGCAGTGGTTTCATCTGCAACATTACCCATAAACATTTTAACGGAATTTGCATGGTCATGTCCAAAATCATCAAAGGTTTTAGATAGTAAATCCTGGTTTTTATCCACCATCAAAACTTTTGCTCCTTCTGCTAGGAAACGGGAACAAACTGCTTTTCCAATCCCACTTGCAGCTCCAGTGACCACTGCTACCTTGTTGGCTAAAAGTCCTGACATGTTTTTTTGCGAATTGTTTTCTGTTAGTACTGGGAAGTTTGTTATAGTTAATCAGTTTTGTTTGTACCTGTAAGTAGTTAACGTTAGTCGCGTTTCCGAAACGCCCAAAATAAATATTGCCTGTTATGCAACACACAGTCACACACCAAAACGCACGTGTTTTTTTACACAATCCCTGTTTTTGCATATGTTTCACGTTAAAATTAATTTGTTTTTTTCGTTTTTTTGCATTAGAAAAACCTCCTGCCTTGCAGAAGTTGCTAAAATGTATGTTGTTAGTTGTTACTTGTTTCTTAGTTATGCCATGTGCAAGAAAAAGAGATTTGTAAACAAAAAGTAAAATTGACAAGGTGCCGATAAACAACAACCTTTTGCGACCACAAAACATTGTTATTTTATTGTAAGCTTTTAGCTCTTTTCTAATCTTTGATTAAGGTAAGGTAAAAAAAACAATCCTGTTTTAATCTTAGGACAGAATGACGTTTGTGTTTGTTTAGTTTTAACTTTTAACTATATTTAATTTTCTTTTAATTTGAAGTTGGCGACTTTTAGAACGTCGTCTGATTGACTGAGTTCGGTTGTCAACATTGTGAAGGTCGTTTTCATGACCGCTGGCGTTGATAGCTTGGAATTTCATCGTTAAAAAAATTAAAAAACTTATTTTGAGTATCAAACTGAAACTAAGAAACAAAAAAAAAACTTGTTGGAATGGGAAAGTCGATATTTTGCGGTAAGCGTGTGTGTTGAGGTTTCGACTTTTAAATGGTTGAATATTTCGATGTAAAATTGGATGTGCTGCTTTTGGTAATGGGATGACAATGTTAGATATTGTAGGTGAAATGAATGTGGGATTGTGGATGTTTTTAAATATTCAACAGCTGTCTTGACGAAGTATTGTAAATTTAGTCCTGGTATGGCTGATTCTAGAACGCCATCTCAGTGGCAGAGTTTGTTGATATCCTTCTGAAACTTTCTTTCATGCTTATTAAATGTTAGGTTGCAAGCTGCGGCACAGTGTGACCATATTTCTAGTTTTCTTCGAAGAATAGAAACTTGATGAAGAATAAAAACAAAGAACCAATGAATCATGGAATGTAGTATTATTTGTAAGCTATGTTTGTTTGATTTAAACAGGCCATATAAATGTCATATTTTTCATGGTAAAGGTATGTTTCATGTATGGTGGTTTATAAAAAGTCTGATTGCCACTGTTCATAATAATAATAATATATTTAACGAAAGAAATCGGTAAATATAGACCAGTTTGAAGAGATAATAATGTTCAGTTAATATTTTATGGAAGTTGAAGTTTTTAAAAAAGTTAAAACAGTTTTTTACTTGGCTTAAAAGACTAAGAATATAAACTACAATTTAAAAGAAATAAAGTATTGTTGCCTACAATTTGTGTTGTGAATGCACATAACATTAAATTTTAACGCAGTTTCTAAACTCATTTTCTGACGGATGTTTAATGCAAAATGTTAATTTAAAAATAAATACACACATATGGTACGTATATTATTGAAAAAAAACCTGTTGATTATTTCGGAGTCAATTTTAGAATGTCGTTTTCCTGCTGACTGGACCCTTGGCTCTGTTGAAATGCATCATTCTTCTGATTTTTGCAGAAAATAAAGTGGGATTAATAATGAAACTTACCTGATAAATAAGGTAATTTAATTATGGATATCTGTATGTTTTTTTCTTAACATATTTGTTTACAGGGATTCTTTGATTTATTTAAAAAAATAGCATGCACATTTTGATTAGGTTGTATATTAGATGATGTGGTAATTTAAAGTTTTTTATCAATGTTTTAAAAAAATCAGTTTGGTAGTTTTAACTTTGCTGAAATTCGATCATTGTTTAGGTCAGGGGTGGCCAACCGGTCAAAGCCTAAGAGCCATATTTTTTATTGTGTTACCACAAAGAGCCACACTATACGCATAAGCAGATATGTTCAATTCCTTGTCCCTTCCTCACACACAGAGACCTGTGCTTAGCCAGATCTATTCTAAATGTCGCATACCAACATAATAACGACATATTTGACTTGTACAGACCACGGGCCAGTCATTTTCAACAATAAATGGTCAGTGCAAACACTGTATCTCACACAAAACCCTTATTTCAACGAATCCATCAAACAAAAACATATGAATTAAAATCCCCTTTCTTTTCTCATTCTATAAATCAGTGGTCGGCAACCGCCGGTCCGCGGCCCGGTACCGGTCCGCGAGGAGTTCGTTACCAGTCCGTATAATTTTTCAGGTTAAATGCTTTAAAACATTTTGTCTATTTATCCCGGAGATGATAAGCGTTTTTATTGCTAAATATTTGTAGTTTTTTGAAGACCGGTCCGCGATAAAATTTCACTTTCAAAAACGGTCCGCAGTGCAAAAAAGGTTGCCGACCCCTGCTATAAATAACGTGCGGTGAGATTCATTTCTGGTGAATTGCTAAAATCTTTTTTCACTGCCAATTTGAAGGCTAACTTGACAAAAATTGTGCATTTAAAAGATTTTCCCTGCTGAAAAAACTCGTGGTGTTTTCATCTAACGCGCACGCGCCCTAAACACCTAACGCGCATGTGCGCCAGGTGCAAAGTGGCAAAACTAATTCATTGCGACGTCATTTAATGCATTCACCACCAACAACCGTTCAATTCAAACCCAAGACAAACTGCCGATAAAATATAACGTTCGTCATAACCCGAAAAAACGGATTGAAGCAATATGTACTTTGGAACACATTTGTTGCAAATATTGCTGTTGCTTTGTGTCTCATTCGCATTGTACGCAACAATGAGCAACCATTCATTGTTCACAATTGAATATATGCCATCATAATCAAGCCATTTGCCACATACAGTTGCAGTTTTAAGGTAAGGTTTGTGGCCATACCAATAATAAGTGTGTTCAAAAGCAAAATTGTTGAAGCTTTACTTTAAATTTAACGATTTTTATACCAGATCGCCACATAGCCTACTAACCCAAATATACACAATGGCCCCAAACTTCGACAACAACTTAAGAGCCGCATAAAACCAGGCGAAGAGCCGCATAAAACCAGGCGAAGAGCCGCATGCGGCGAGCCGCGGGTTGGCCACCCCTGGTTTAGGTGTTTGTAAAAATAAAAGCGGGATGAAGAAAGAAACAAAAAGTAAAAACTTTATTTCCTGATGAATAAGGTAATTTAGTTATGGATATCTGTATGTTTTCTTCAGCAGTTTTTAGATATTTTTGTATGAAATTAGTTAGAAAGAAGTTTTCGAGTATGGTTGAGTTCAGTTTATTTCGCTTTGTTTAAAGAGATACTTTGATGACTGGTTTATTCATTTAAAAGAAAATTCAATTTTTTGTTTTACATTTTAATTAGATGACGATGTTGTAATTTAAAGTATTTTTCAATATTTTGAAAATATCAGTTTGGTAAGTTGAATTTACCACAGGGTCTCAATAAAAAAGTGTGATGTAATTTAATTTTTAACATACTGTCTAAATCTATTTTCATAATGTTTTTGTCAAGTTGTTTTGTTTTAATGAACATTTAAAAAAACTACTTAAAAAATAAAAGAAAAAAAGCACATGTTTGACGAAAAAGTTTGTGCTAAACTTAAATACAAATAGAACAAATAATTAAAATATTGCATGGAGAATCTGTTACTAAACTGGTTTGAGGGTAAGATTTAATTGTTTGGTTCCAATTGTTTTCAGTTGTTAGGGACAATACAATAGTACACAGTGTTTTTCAAAGCTAATGTTAGTTAAGATATATCTTTTTATTGAAATAAAATTTTTACAAGAAGGTAAGAACTTTTTTAAGTCAAAACGAGATGAAGAATTTCTTGTGTTTGGTTTGCCAGAATTTCTATATGTGTAGTTTAGCTTATTTGTGATTATCTTTTAATCAAGCATCTTTGCTTACTCCCTGAAGTACTGGAATTCTGTAATACTTATAGTTTGTTGAGTATGATGTTTTAACAGTTTTACTTGTATTATGAGCCAAAAAATATTTTACCGTCACTATAAATGTGGCAACTGGCAAATAGTATCAACTTTTAAACTGCCTTGTCTACATACAATGCATTTCTGCTTTCTTGATTGTTTTTCTTTTGGCAGTTCAAATAATACCTGAAGTACAATGGGATAGTGCCAAACAGTGGAGTTGTTAGTTGTTGTCCAAACTAAACATTCATTTTACCTCTATAATTGAATAAAGCATTCAGTAAAACGTGATAATTTTATTGAAACAAAGCACAAAGTTTAACATCAACATTTTATTCTACAAAACGCACACATTTTATTTGCACACTTCAGGTTTAAATCAGTGTATATAGGTTTAAATCCATGTGCAAAAAAAGAGATAGATAAAAGATATGTATGTATATATAAATCACATCATCACTAATAACATGCATTAAATAATGCATGATTTACATCATTAAGCAACAAAAAACAGCAATGCACATCATCACCGACATATTAATTTGTGCTGCATGTTCAGCACCAGATGTTGTTGATACAGTTGTTGTTGTAGTTGATGCAGTGGTGGTGGCTGTAGTTGATGCAGTGGTTGTTGTAGTGACAGCGGCAGAGTTGCAACCATCAGTGTCACAGCAATATTCGATGCAATCCGCAACCCTACAAATCAGTGATTTATTTACAATTTGACTTAAACAATGACACACATTGTAACATTTGATAACTGACTGATCAACAATGTCATTCTTGACAAAGTGTGAATTGTGCACTGAAACTGGACTTATTTATTCTTTAACACTTATCATGTTGTATAACATATTAGCAATCCAAGGTTGTACTAATTTGCACCAAAAATTTTTTTTTTTTTATAATTTATCTTGGTATATGCGGTCAATGGCTTTGTATAACCAACTCACCCATTACAAAGCATGTTTCCATCATTACACTCGGCTGCTGTGCTGCAAGATCCAACTGTGGTCACTATGGTCAATACTAAACATATATTAACGTAAGCTTATGTCTATTTGTTGTTGCAAAGCATCATTTCAGTAGAAGTTGCTTATTTACCTCCACTTGTGGTTGTGGTTTGTTTTCTTCCACACATTTCACCAGCGGAGCAATGCGTAGCAGTCAAACTTCCAGTTGCTGCTGCACTTCCAACTTGGGTGGTTGTTCCAGTCAAACATTGTCTTGCTGTTTGTGTTGCCACCGACAGAGTGTTACATCCATCTGCGTTGTTGCAACAAGCTGACACGCAATCCCTGTATATATATGATAATATGCTTTGTACCACTTTTTTATAGCACTATTGTAATCTTTTGATACCATTGGAGTGTTTAATGGCATTAAACTATAGTAGTGTATGTGTATAAACATCATTGTTTTAACTTCCGTTGTCCATACTTAGCAGCAGTTGGAAGTTAACAAGCTTTTTTCATAGTATTAAAAAAACTAATTTAGGAAATTCTGCTTCAATTTTTCTTTAAACTGAACCTGTCTCAGTTTGGAGTAGAGTAAGATGCAAATATAAAGATGGTTTTCACAAATAAACTTACGGAGAAGTACATCCAGTTCCGCATGTAGCTGATCCTGCAATACACGACCCAACAGTTGCAACATCGCTACCTGAAATAATAAATACAATCGTAATCATGTGATAATTAAGAGAGAGAACAGATAGTACCTGAAGTTGTTTCGGTTCTTTGACATTGTTCAATAGATGCACAAACCATTGTTGCAGTGAGTGTTCCATCCATTACCATGCCTGTTCCACATCGGACCACATCTATTATGTTTGTAACAGAAAGACTGTTGCAGAAATCTCCATCGTTGCAACATGCAGATGTGCAGCTCCTGTAAAATTTGCAAGGGAAATTGCAAAGTAATCGAAGTTTATTTTCAAAAAATCCCGTTGTTAATGTTAACGGGAACTTACGTTTGTCCAGTGCAAAGCAAATCACATCCAGCTTGTGTCTGGCACGATCCCTCTGTGGCACCTGGAAATAAATTTTGGTGTTTAACAATATAGAACATTGTTATTCGTTTGGTTACATGTTACTGGTGAACTGGTGAAAAATTTGTTGTGTGTGGTTGTTACCTAATCAGGTGTAGTTCCAGCTAAACAAACAGCTGCTATGAAAGAATGTCTAGAAAATATCGACTCGCTAATCAAAGTTATATTTATTTACCTCCTGTTATTTCTGTCCTTGCGCAAAGTTCGTTAGCGGCACAAGTGGTGGCTGTAGGAAATGCGGAACCATCCCATGTTCCAGTTCCACATACAATAGCAGCTTCGATCTGTGCTACTGTTCGGCTGTTGCAGTCATCGGCATTGTTACAGCATGCAGCTGTGCAGTTTCTGTAAAACGTGCATATAATGCTTAACATAGTTAGTTTTAACAATAAACAGTTTCCGTTTGTACAAATAAAGAAAAATATGAATTGTTGGTTCCTTCGAATTCCCCAAAAACAAATCCTTCGGTGTTTGTTATGAGGTTTTTTATTATGATCTTTTTCACACTTACGCGGTTCCAGCACAGAGGTCGTCGCATTCTGCTTGAGTTGAACATGAACCGGTTGTTGCTGCACCTTAAAGCGAAAACAAACTGATTCCCATTAACTTGAAAGTTGTGCAAAATAGTTTTAACCAGCGCTTTCCGATTAGTGGGTCAGAACTCACAACCGTAGGCGTCGATTTTTCAGCATATATTTCGTGGGATGGCAAACTTGGTGAAGTCAAGTGGTTCGTTGTTGCGATGTAGTTTATTATCGTTGATATTACCATTGCATTAACACGTAAATTACAACGGTATGCGTAAATTTGCTGTTACTTCGAGGTGCCATCAATGCCACGTCACTAGTTGTCGAGCTATTTATGACGTCACAACACGTTTGTGACGCAATGAAGCTGGGGAGGGTTACTGTACGGTGGTGGTTCTCAACCTGTTTCACGCCATGGACCACCGTTCCAATTAAGTAAAAATCATGCACCAGTCCATTGTTTAATTTATGCAACGAAGCTACAAAGCAACTGTTTTTGTGCGTGTCGGATATTGTTCCACCAAAAACTAAATTGGTTAGGTAAAACCCAGCGATTGAGTGGCAGTTTTTGGTAAACACAAGACTAGAGTTCTGATATCATAGTTGGTTTCATTGTCATTCTCTTGTGGTTGTTTACCAAGTAAACTTGTTTCTAAATATGGGGTACGAAGCTAATGAGGTTCGACAGTAAAACTGAAACTGATCAGAATCTACTGACAAATTGGTCTATCTTTACATCGGAACCAGTTTGAATGTTTTGCGAGTTGGTTAGTGTCTTGGTCGAAGCAATATTTTGGCTTCAAATATTGTTTTCGGTACAGGAAATCGGCGTTTTAATGCAAACAAACGAAACATTTACTTACTTGGAGCAGTCACTTCCATTCTTCCACATAGCGATCCAGCCACGCACATCATCAGAGATGCAGTAGTCCCAATCCCACATCGCACTACGTTGCTCATTTGTGCCACTGTCCGAGTGTTACAGTTGTCAGCATCATTGCAACATGCCGATACACAGTTTCTGCGAGGGGATAAAGTAGATGTGCATGAATTTGCTCAAGATTTGTATAGCAAGCTTTCTATTCTTTGCTGGAGTTAATAACTGTAGTTCAATTAGCTGTGTTGAGTCGCTGACTTACGAGAAACAAAACCTTGTACTACTGTCACCTTACCATCAACCGAAAGGTCGACTTTTTAATGTTTTTAAAATTAAAAAAAATGTTATCAAGGATATCAAGCAGATAGTGAAAATGTGAGACTAAACTTATGGCATTGTAACTTACGCGGTAGTGCCGCAGAGAGTCTCGCACTCGGCTTGAGTGGAACAAGTTCCTGTGGTGGCGCCTGTAACCAGAATTATATAATAGGCGTGTGCACACTAGTTAACTGTTAAAGTTACAATAAGTTTCAATTATTTCTTACCACCAGTAATTTCGGTTCTCCCACAAAGTGATCCTGATGCACATGTAAGCATTGCTGCAGTAGCGTCTGCCCCAGATCCACAACGTACATAAGTGCTCATTTGTGCCACTGTCTGAGTGTTGCAGGTGTCAGCATCGTTGCAACATGCCGATACACACGCATCTCTACAATAACAACTTGACTTGTTCATTTGTAGCAATATACGTTTCGTAATGCTTGCGAACGTGCACTTATTGGTACGTTTTTATGAATTTAAATATTTTGCAATAAACGCAAATTATACGCAATCGGTTGTCACTTAAGGCATTTAGAGTTTTTGCCTCTGGTTATTACTGAAGATTTTATACAACTCCAAACGACTTACGTTTCACCATTGCAGATTGTTTCGCAATCTGCAGCAGCTATACACGATCCAGTGATGGTTGTGGCTGTGAAGTATTACATTTTTTTCTGGTCATTCAAATTTTGATCAAACAATTAAAATTAAATGTCTTTTTTAATTATAATTGTTTGATTCTCTACGAAATTGTTTATCTCTTTGAAAAATGTTGTGTTGTGGGCACAAGCGGTTTTTCAAGAAGGGCTGTTTAAACTTTTTTAACAACAAACTCTCTTGTAATAATGAACATCTGCATTTGTAGGGGTATCTGCTAATACTTACTGCCACCAGCCGGTGTTACTTCCTTTCTTCCGCACAACTCGTTTGCAGCACACACCATTGCAGGGGTAGGGAACGCGCTACCGGTATGTACTCCAACCCCGCATGTCACTGTTCCTCTCATTGTAGCGACATCATCGCTGTTGCAGTCGTCGGCATCATTACAGCAAGCTGATACACAGTCCCTAAAAATGGCGACTCGTAACAAGTAGCCTACTTCACACAAAAAACGCTTTTGTTACTTTTATAAACGATTTTACTTTAATATAGTTGTAAGTTTGTTGATAAAATACTTTCACCTAAAGAAGCTCACAAATTTTAGCACATTTGTAAGGATGCTTTTTCCACAAATGTGTTTCGAATTTTGATGTGGATTACGTATTTAACGAAAATCATATTTTTGCATTGAAAAATACGACTGTGCCAACTTACGCGGTTCCAGCACAGAGAGCGTCACAAGTGGTGAGATCAGCCACACAAGATCCTTCAGCAGCTGAGAAATAAAACAGGAGTAGGACACGTAAAATGTACAAATATAAACTATCCTGAATCCTTAAAATGACGTAAAATAACGGTTAACACTTGACAACCTTAATACTGTTTTTTTAAATCTTTTAGTGGACCGACTCTTTAAAAGTTACGTTGTTTGTTACGAAAAAATACATAAACTAAGGAATAGTAGCTCTCGACAAGATACTACTTACTTCCACCCGTTTCAGTTCTTCCGCAAAAAAGATCGCTGCCCGTACATGGAGTTGGAGTTAAAGTACCAGTTCCAACCATACATGATGCAACTGTAGCATCACTGAGCACAACGCCACATGCAAATACAACAGCTAACAGTGCAACTGCTCGTACTTGGCCCATGTTATTTTTTTGCATAATTTATAAATTTACAGTAATACTGTAAAACATTGGAAACGTTATAAAGTTTAGGTTAATTACCCCGATATTGACACTGTTTTTTAGTGATTTTTTGAACTTATCTTCCTACTTTTCTTGAAAAAGATGAGTAACACTATTAATTTAGCTTCAGAGCCTGTGTTCTACCACCATGTCTTTCCCCGCTTGTATAGTTTTAACACTGGCATGGCTCGACGACAGGGTGGCTATATTATACCTCGTCTTGTAATAATATTTTTTCACCTCGAAACAATATCAGGTGTTTTTCCACCGCCGCACGACTATTGCACAGCCGTAACCAAAGCACAGACAGTTTCCAAGCAACCATATCGAACCTTGTGACTGTTATCTTTTTATTTGTTGTTGAACGCTTCAAAAGCGAGACTTTCATTCAAACCCGATGATTCGATCAATGGATACCATATCTAGCAACTTCCATGCAGGTAGACTTGGTAAAAGCGATCACACCACTTTTAGCTGCTGCATAACTAGCATGTCTATCCATGCCAACTTTACCAGCCACACTTGCAATATTCACAATGCTAGCATTCACCAATGGTAGATTTCTTCCATATTCAAGGTTTTGAAGGAAGTGCTTAGTGAAGATGAAAACTCCCAACAAATTTGCATCAACGACAGTTTTAAAATCCTTTACAGTTGTCTTGTTAATGGGTGAACTGATTCCCCCTCCAGCACAGTTCACTAGCACTGTACTGGGAGCAGAAAATTGTGAAGAAATAGTCTTGAACGCATCAATAGCAGTAGTTTCATCTGCAACATCACCCGTAAACATTTTAACAGATTTTGCATGGTCATGTCCAAAATCGTCAAAGGTTTTGGATAGTAAATCCTGGTTTTTATCCACCATCAAAACTTTTGCTCCTTCTGCTAGGAAATGGAAACAAACTGCTTTTCCAATCCCACTTGCAGCTCCAGTGACCACTACTACCTTGTTGGCTAAAAGTCCTGACATGTTTTTTTTGCAAATTGTTTTCCGTGGGTGGTATTTTGATCTGAATTTTTTTGGACAACAATCAAACAAAATATATTGTTTTTTATAGTTAATCAGTTTGTTTGTACCTGTAAGTAGTTAACGTAAGTCGCGTTTCCGAAACGCTCGAAATAAATATTGCCTGTTATGCAACACACAGTCAGTCAGTCAGACACGAAAACGCACGTTTTTTATTACACAATCCCTCGTTTTTGCATATGTTTCACGTTAAAATTAATTTGTTTTCTCGTTTTTGTTGCATTAAACTAACCTTCTGTCTTGCAGAAATTGGTAAAATGTGGGTTGTTATTTGTTTCTGTTATGTCATGTGCAAGAAAAAGAGATTTGTAAACAAAAAGGAGATTTGACAAAGTACGGATAAACAACAACCTTTTGCGACCACAAAACACATAGGTATTATGAATAAAAAAATATTTTAATAACTTTTAACCTATAATTAAATTTATAAAACAATCTACTTGTAAAATTAAGAAAGAATAACATTTGCATTGAGTAATTTTATTTTTTACGTTTATTTTCAATTTAAATTCGATGACAAAGAGAATGGTTATAGAACGTCGTCTGATTGGTTGAAAGTGTTCATCCGCAGTATTGCGATTTTTCAAGGTCGTTCGTTTTCATTTTTGCTGGGCGCTTGCAGTGTTGCAAATATAGCATTTTTGTTACTGGATTCAGCATTTTTTGAAATCATTTAGCAGTAAAAATTAGTATTCAGCAGAAAAAAGTGACATCACAACAGAATATGTAGCGTTTTTGGCAAGAATTTTAGGGTCTGGTGTACTTTCTTGACCAAACGCAATAACTTCCGAACCCTATGACGTAACCTTACGATATTGATATATAATGAACTACGTCATAACCCGGATACGTCACACACATAATGACGTCACTATGACGTCATCATAAAATTTTACAGGCCTTCTAAAAAACGCCATTTTGTGAAATACTCATCGTAGCGAGCCCAAACTTTATACATGACGTCATCACACCTTCTGATGACGTCATGCAAAAAATGACGTCAATCGCTCATCATTAACACAACTTTTTGACACCTTAAACTAAGTTAACCCTGTGACGCGAACAGCGCAAGCACAACAGTCGCGTCTCTGCCGTAAAATAGGAGTAAGGTACCATTCAACACAAATTTTACGACAAAACAGCCTCCTTTTGCCCAAAAGCGTCACAACAAAAGCAGTTTTCTCGCCTTTTCTTCTTCTTCTGACATTGACAAATATTATTAATACAAAATATACTAACTTATGCATTTAAAAACTCCTTTTTTGAAACCTGCTTTTTCAAGAGATTTATGTTTGACTACACTGAATGGTTGGCCACGTTGGAATTACATTTCATTTTTGACCCATATTTCTTGAAGATAATCAACACTTGTTGAGAATAAAAAAACCCATGAAAAATGAAGTCGTTGTTCATGATAGAAATGAATTGCCAAACCTTTCGGGTGAGCTTATGTGTTATATAGAGTTTGAGTTTTAAAGTTTGATAAACACTAATGTAAATAAGTTAAAAAGGTGCCATTGATGTATGGTATTTAAGTAAGCTGGTTAGCCCAAGTGGTAATTATAAAAAAGACTATCTTTTTTGGAAAGATTTTGATTGGTACCAACATACATAAAGCTATGACTAAAATTTACAAACAACTAAACTGAAATTATAGTTGCCTGATTTATGTAAATGATTGATGTTTATTGATATTGCTTTTTCCAAATATATGTATGCATGTGCTGATTTTTGTTGTTGTTGCAAAGGTTTGTTTTAAGTCTAGTCAGGTCAAAAAATTATTTGCATTGTCACGTCATTATCACAGCTCCTTTGTTAAATGGTTAAAGTAAACTGCAAGGACATAAAAAAGTGTGCTATCGAGTCAAGTGTCCTATTTTTTAAATGGTGGGTAAAATCTGTTTTCTGGGTGTGTTCTGCCATAGGATCGCAACAAACCGCACATACCTGGCAGCATGGGCACAAGCAGAAAATTTTCCAGAGGGAGGCAAATTTTGACAAACACATATATATTTACATCGATAGATTAGTCCTACTGTAATATATTGATAATTATGTACACATAGGCATAAAATATATACAGTAAAATTGCGTCCAAGATTTAAAAATCCCCATACCGCTATGCGAAATATATTAATATTAAGAAACTTAAAAATCCCAAGGGGGGGCAAGTGCCCATACTTGCCGTTTGTCCATGCCTGGCAGGGTCTGACCGGTTGCTTAAGAGGGTGGTTGAACCTATGGGTTCTGCTGGCCAAATGAAACTAAATAAAAACAATAAAAGCTACAATACATTTTAAGCTAAAATACAGATTGAAAAAATGTTTGAAATTTTAATTTATAATGCCTTATTTTAACCATTGTTTCTTCCCCTCATTTTAGCCATATTGCAACCATTAGATTTTCACATTTATGTCCTGTGTTTTTTATTCCACTACAAGGTGTTTCTATGTTTATTGCATCAAAATACATGTGAACAAACTGCAATAAAGTAAAAGAATAATAATCACATTTTCTTGCTCATTAGATATGGGCACTTGGTGTTTATGACATTCCCATGTTGGATCTGGTGTTCTCAAAAAGTAAAATTGAAAAACAATATGGTGTTTGAAGATTGAAGTATGGAAATCGGTAATTGTCGGTAAGATTCATGTTTGATTTTAAAGGGGCCAACAGAATTTTCTTGCATTGTAATTTTATTTGGGGACAGCTTGTTTGACAAAATGTTTAACCCTGTAGGTAAAATCCACATTTATTGGCAGTGTCTAATGAGACGTGTCTAATCATTTATTGGCAGTGTCCACATTTATTGGCAGTGTCTAATGTGTTACTGTATTTAATACTCTAAATTGTTTTTTTAGACATAAAATACAAAACATGCAGGAATAACAATAAACAATATTTTGTTTAATTTTTACCTTTACCCATTGGGATAGACATTTGTGACAACTGGTTGTGTTGTCATAATTTATTTGAAAAATATGTTTTGTTTAAAGCTAAAATACAAATATTCAGATAGAACAAACTTTCCAAATAGTTGAGTTTAAAAATGTTTCTTTTGGTGCTAAGTTTGTCATGGACATTCACCCATTGCTCTGGCAAACCTGAAGACCAAAAAACTAAAAAAAATATTTTTTAGAATATTGTGTTTCTGGTAAATAATTTTTTTGTTAATACTCATATTAAATTACCTTTACATTTTTTTCAAAATCTACAAAAATTTGAGCATTTGATAAGGTTCTTATTTTTAGTTGCTGTTGTCAGTGAAACAATTTGATATATTTACTAACTTTTGTGATGGTTTAATATAAATTATAATTACTATAATGAACAAATTAAAATAATATTGCACAGTTTATGTGGGAGGTGTAAATTTGAAAAAAATCATACCATTTTCATAGAAAGTTTTTAAAACTCTTTTTTTGAAAATTTGCTTAGGGTGGTTTTAAAATATCTCATTGGTTGAAGTTGTTCATTTACATTCCAAACACCTTTTGTGATGACTACATGCCTGGATGTGTGTCTTTTCAATCACACTGATATTTTGAAAATGAAGACATTTCACAGAATGAAGATGTCATCACAAATTAAAACCCTTTAGTCTTGAATTTTTTTGGTAGACTCATATATATGTGTTGGGTTTATTTTTATAAATGTTGAAAGAAGTCTCAAAAGTGTATTTTAGGAATGACATATTAAAATCACATTAAAACGTTTTTTTGCTCATCAGACTTTTGGTAGTGTTGGAACTTTATCATCACTCCGGTTTCTCCAAAGAAAGAAAATGCTGAGAAAAGTGAAAAACGCTGAGAAAGTATTCTTACTGAACAAGGTAATTGGCTCATAAAAGGCAGTAAGAGTTTGAGTTTTTTAAAGAATTTGAAGAATTCAATTTTTTGAAACAAAATTGATCATAACGGTAGGATGAATGTGCTTTTGTGTAATGTAATTGATTCTTGAAATGGAATATTAGTAAACATTACTGTTAGTGTTGTTAGAAAGTATATGTATGTATGTATAATTGGAGTAAAAATATTTCGATTGTTTTAAAAATGTCTATGGTCACATTGTAACTAAATCAGTAGAATAACTATATAAGTGCTTAGTTTGTGTTGTGATATATACTTTTGCATATTGATGATAATTGAATGCAAAGTTTTAATTATACTATTAACCTATTAGTTTATGATTCAAAATGTTTGTTAGCCATGGTTAATAATTCTGCTGAATGCTTATATGTTTTAACTTTGAAAAAATTTGAATGTTAGTTAAGAATGGTTTAAGCTGAATTTAGCTTTGAATTTAGCTGTAACGTATAAATTGGCTCAAAATACTTAAGGACCTTCAAATTGTTGCAACACTTTTGTTTAAAGATATGCTTTTTTGTGTTCGAGTTGGTAGCCCAATTTTTTAATTTTTGTTTTAGGGGATTATTAGCATTTAATTAAACTACACAAGAGACTATAGGTTTATAGGCTAACTATTTAAAGAGTTTTATTTGGCACAACAATTCATCTTTGGCTATCACATATTGTTATCAGATTGTGGACCTGTACATAAAGGTTCATTTGTAAGAATTCGTACAAATGTGCAGCTAACCTGTTTATGTTTTCCCTGGCTTAAGTGCAATTGCCCACAGCTCAAGTAGTATTTTTCTGTCAGACCTGATACTATTTAATTTTTTGGTGCCTGTAAAGTAGACACATTTTTTTTGCTGGTTTCTTTCTGTTGAGGTTTGTAATGTCTGATAAACAATATCTCTGCTGTAATTGTATCAAAGAAAATACCATGGAACTAGCAAAAACATGTTCAAACCTACATATCACACGTACTTGACATTTGCACACTTCACAGTTCAATTAAATCCATGTGCAACATAAAAAATAAAATAGAATACAATAAAATTCTAAAATCACACAAACACAGTAATTATGATGCATTAAAATCCACCAATTAAGCCATGAACCAACCAAGAACCACAAGACCCATCATCACCAACATATTAATTTGTGCTGCATGTTCAGCACCAGATGTGGTTGCAGTTGTTGTAGTGGTTGTAGTAGTGGTGGTGGTGGTTGTAGTAATTGCCACAGAGTTGCAATTATCTGTGTCACAGCAATATTCAACACAATTTGCAACTCTGCAAACAAAATAAACAATTACCCTTACATACATTTTGACTTGAACACAGAAAAATACACATTGCAGAAACATAATATGTGATTCAATATGCTGTTTATGGTGATGAAAGCAAACTTTTTGCATTAAGTGTAAATTAACATCATAAAACCAAATGAAATATATTTGGTCCGCTTAAAATCAGAGCTTAAGTTATTGTTTTAGTTCTGATGCATCTGGGTAAATTTTAGTATGATTGAATTGTTAATATACATACCCATTGCAAAGCATGTTTCCATCGTTGCATTGTGCTGCTGTGCTGCAAGATCCTTCTATTACTACTGTAGATGTGTCTAAAACAAAGGCAGTTATGGGCTATGGTCATGTATATATATTGAAATGGTTGAACATGTTACAGTCGGATATTTTACTTTGATCAATTTGAGATTTTGTATTTCTAGAATGTTAAACTTAAGTTTAGAACCTCCACTTGTGGTTGTTGTTGCTTTTCTTCCACACATTTCTCCACTTGCACAATGCTGAAGAACCAAACTTCCAGTTGCTGCTGCACTTCCAACTTGGGTAGTTGTTCCAACCAAACATTGTCTTGCTGTTTGTGTTGCCACTGACAGAGTGTTACATCCATCTGCGTCGTTGCAACAAGCTGACATGCAATCCCTGTACATGATAACAAAATGGTTGTTAACTTTATGCCACTTTTTATAGCTCTTGTAATCTTAAATACCATTGCAGTGTTTTAATGACTATGAACTTTAGTAGTGTATTTGTATAAACATCATGGTTTTAACTGCTGTTGTCCAAAGGCTTACATTCTAGCATTTAGAAGTTAACAGGCTTTTCCCTAGTAATTTATTTGAAACTAATTTAGAAAATTCTGCTCCAAAAGTTGTTTTTAGCTGAACCTGTCAGAGTGTGATGTGCAAAGAGAAGGATGGTTTTCACAAATAAACTTACGGAGAAGTACATCCAGTTCCGCATGTAGCTGTTCCAGCAATACACGACCCTGCAGTTGCAACAGTGCTGCCTGAAATAAATCCAATGTTAATCATGTGTTAAATCAAGAGGGAGAACAGATAATACCTGTAGTTGTTTCAGTTCTTTGACATTGTTCACCAGATGCACAAACCATTGTTGTAGTGAATGCTGTAGCCGGCGCAGACCCACTTTCAGTGCTTGCTCCACATCGGACCACATCTATTATGTTCATGACAGAAAGACTGTTGCAGAAATCTCCATCATTGCAACATGCAGATGTGCAGCCCCTGTAAAATTTGCAAGGGAAATTGTAAAGTAATCGAAGTTTATTTTCGACAATCCCGTTGTTAATGTTAACGGGAACTTACGTTTGTCCAGCACAGAGCAAATCACATCCAGCTTGTGTCTGGCACGATCCCTCTGTAGCACCTGGAAATAATTTTTGGTGTTTAACAAAATAAAACATCGTTATTCGTTTGGTTACATGTTACTGGTGAACTGGTGAAAAATTTGTTGTGTGTGGTTGTTACCTATCAGGTGTAGTTGCAGCTAAACAACCAAAAGAGGCGAAATTCACAAGTTGGATTTTTTTGCTATGAAAGAATGTCTAGAAAATATCGACTCGCTAATCAAAGTTATATTTGTTTACCTCCTGTTATTTCTGTCCTTGCGCAAAGTTCGTTAGCGGCACAAGTGGTGGCTGTAGGAAATGCGGAACCATCCCAAGTTCCAGTTCCACATACAATGGCAGCTTCGATCTGTGCTACCATTCGACTGTTGCAGTCATCGGCATTGTTACAGCATGCAGCTGTGCAGTTTCTGTGAAACGTGCATATGATGCTTAAATTAGTTCGTTTTAACAATAAACTGAAAGCAGTTTCCGTTTGTACAAATAACGAAAAATATGAATTGTTGATTCTTTCGAATTCCCCCAAAACAAATCCTTCGGTGTTTGTTATGAGGTTTTTTGATATGATATTTTTTCACACTTACGCGGTTCCAGCACAGAGGTCGTCGCATTCTGCTTGAGTTGAACATGAACCGGTTGTTGCTGCACCTTAAAGCGAAAACAAACTGATTCCCATTAACTTGAAAGTTGTGCAAAATAGTTTAATTTAACCAGCGCTTTCTGATTAGTGGGGCACAACCGTATTTCGTGGGATGGCAAACTTGGTGAAGTCAAGTGGTTCGTTGTTGCGATGTAGTTTGTTATCGTTGATATTACCATTGCATTAACACGTAAATTACAACGCTATTCGTAAATTTGCTTTTGCTTGGAGGTGCCATCAATGCCACGTCACTAGTTGTCGAGCTATTTATGACGTCACAACACGTTTGTGACGCAATGAAGCTGGGGAGGGTTACTGTACGGTGGTGGTTCTCAACCTGTTTCACGCCATGGACCACCGTTCCAATTAAGTAAAAATCATGCACCAGTCCATTGTTTAATTTATGCAACGATGCTACAAAGCAACTGTTTTTGTGCGTGTCGGATATTATTCCTCCAAAAATTAAATTGGTTGCATGCTTATTCGGGTAAGTTATAGCTCAAAACCCAGTGATTGAGTGGCAATTTTTGTTAAACACAAGACTAGAGTTCTGGTATCATAGTTGTTTTTCATTGTCATTTTTTTTCGCATTCTCAGGTATACAGCAAGAAAACTTGTATCTAAATGTGGGGTATGAAGTTAATGGGAATAGAAAACAGTAAAACTGAAATTAACCACAATCTACTAAGCAATACAAATTTCCTTACTTGTACCAGTTACTTCCATTCTTCCACAAAGCGATCCAGCTGCGCAAGTCAACAGTGTCGCAGCATTTGCCCCAGTTCCACATCGCACTACATTACTCATCTGTGCTACTGTCCGAGTGTTACAGTTGTCAGCATCATTGCAACATGCCGATACACAATTCCTGCGAGGGGATAAAGTAGATGTGCATGAATTTGCTCAAGATTTGTATAGCAAGCTTTCTATTCTTTGCTGGAGTTAATAACTGTAGTTCAATTAGCTGTGTTGAGTCGCTGACTTACGAGAAACAAAACCTTGTACTACTGTCACCTTACCATCAACCGAAAGGTCGACTTTTTAATGTTTTTAAAATTAAAAAAAATGTTATCAAGGATATCAAGCAGATAGTGAAAATGTGAGACTAAACTTATGGCATTGTAACTTACGCGGTAGTGCCGCAGAGAGTCTCGCACTCGGCTTGAGTGGAACAAGTTCCTGTGGTGGCGCCTGTAACCAGAATTATATAATAGGCGTGTGCACACTAGTTAACTGTTAAAGTTACAATAAGTTTCAATTATTTCTTACCACCAGTAATTTCGGTTCTTCCACAAAGTGATCCTAAAGCACATGTCAACATTGCTGCAGTGGCGTCCGCCCCAGATCCACATCGTACATAAGTGCTCATTTCTTCCACTGTCCGAGTGTTACAGGTGTCAGCATCATTGCAACATGCCGATACACACGCATCTCTACAATAACAACTTGAATTGTTCATTTGTAGCAATATACGTTTTGTATGGCTTGCAAACGTGCACATAATGGTACGATTTTATGAATTTAATTATTTAGCATTAAACGCAAGTTATCCACAATCGGCTTTCACTTGAAGCATTTGGAGTTTTTGCCTCTGGTTATTACTGAAGATTTTATACAACTCCAAACGACTTACGTTTCGCCATTGCAGAGTGTTTCGCAATCTGCAGCAGCTGTACACGATCCAGTGATGGTTGTGGCTGTAAAGTATTACATTTTGTTCTAGTCATTCAAATTTTGATCAAACAATTAAAATTAAATGTCTTTTTTATTTATAATTGTTTGATTCTACACGAAATTGTTTATCTCTTTGAAAAATGTTGTGTTGTAGGCACAAGTGGTTTTTCAAGAAGGACTGTTAAAACTTTTTAACAACAAACTCTCATGTAATAATGAACATCTGCATTTGTAGGGGTATCTGCTAATACTTACTGCCACTAGCAGGCGTTACTTCCTTTCTTCCACACAACTCGTTCATGGCACACGTCATTGCAGGGGTAGGGAACGCGCTACCGGTTTCTACTCCAACCCCACATTTCACTATTTCTCTCATTATGGCGACAGTATCATTGTTGCAGTCGGCAACATCGCAGCAAGCCGATATGCAATCCCTAAAGAGGCGTCTCGTAACGACAAGTACTTGGCAAAAACGCTTTTGTTGATTTTATGTAAAATATTTTTTGAAATTGGTTCAAAATTTATATTCAACAAAGTTTTCAACGTTTAGATTTTACTTCAAGAAGATCCAAAAATGTATTTTAGCACATAGCATATTTGTGAGTATGCTATTCAACAAATGTGTTGTGAAAGTATTTTGAAGTGGATTACATATGTAATGAAAAAATACGGTTAATAATAATAGTCGTTGTGCAAACTTACGCGGTTCCAGCACAGAGAGCATCACAAGCGGCAAGATCAGCCACACACGACCCGACAAAAGCTGAGACATAAAACAGTAGTAAGACAATGTGCAATAAACCGTCCTGAATCCTTAAATGACGTAAAATAGCGGTTACCACTTGACAACCTTTCATACTGTTTTTTTAAATCTTTTAGTGGACCGACTCTAGTAACGTTGTTTGTTACGAAAAAATAAATAAACTACAAAATAGTAGCTCTCGACAAGATACTACTTACTTCCACCCGTTTCAGTTCTTCCGCAAAAGAGTTCGCTTGATGTACAGTTAGTTTGAGTTAAAGTACCACCAGTACCAACCATACATGTTGCAACCAGAGCATCACTGAACAAAACGCCACACGCAAATACCACCGCTAATAGTGCGACTTCTCGTAATTGAATCATGCCTAATTTTGTTTCGATAATTTGCCACAGTAATTCTGTAATACATTGAAACCGTTATAAATTTATAAGTTATTTACCCCGATCTTGGCACTGTTTTTTAGCACATGATGTTTGGAACCTATCTTCCTACTTTACTTTTCTTGACAAAGTAAAGTTAGACTATTAATTTAGCTTTAGAGCCTGTGGTCTGCCCCCACTCTCTTTCCCCGCTTGAATACTTGTAACACTGGCATCGCTCGACGGCAAGGTGGCTATATTATACCTATTCGTGTGATAATATTTTTTCACCTCGCAATAATATATGGTGTTTTTCCACCGCTGCACGGCATTGTGATGTGCACATCCGTAACCAAAGCACAGCCAGTTTCCAAGCAACCATATCGAACGTGCGACTGTTATCTTTTTTATTTGTTGTTGAACGCTTCAAAAGCGAGACTTTCATTCAAACCCGATGATTCGCTCAATGCAATACCGTTGACGTCTCAGCGTAACGTTGATACACTGCCGTTGTCTGTCAGGCTTGGAAAAACTTTTTATTAGCGATTGGATCTGACACACATTGTTACGAAATGCTGAAAATATTTTTGCAAGGCTTTCTTCCTCTAACTCGTGACTCTTTGCATTGTTCGGTTTTGTTATCTTTTAAAACGTGCGTTATTAATGTCATTTAATTGAACTATACTTCACTTAAACGTTTTTGTCGCGACGAGTTTGAACTGGTTTCATATCAATATTTTTGTTCCGCGTCCGTTGCTACGACCCGCGACCATTCTAGGTATTTGTATATCGCATACCGTAATGTGACTATTAATATATTTTGTTTGTCTGTAACTGGTTAAAACCAATTGCATTTGTAGTTAGAGTTTCATATTTATTAGCACAGGTTAATGACAAAACAAAAAGGCTATTATCATGGGCGCTACCAATGATAAGTTTCATCAGCATTTTAAAATTCCAAGGCGTTTTATTGTTCAGTCAGAAACTTATCCACTTTTGAATGTTTTTTTGGATGTTAAACTGTGACCCTGTTACAGTCCATCAGATGTTTTGTGTGTGAAGAGCTTATTGCTACCACTACCACTACGCCGATTTAAAAGGATACTTCACCTATTTTTCGTTTAATCCACTTGTTTTTCACACCTGGAATCCAAAAATGGGTTTTCGGAAATCTGTAAAACTGGAAATCGTTGGCGAAAAATTGACATTTTGTGTAAATCACAGTACGCCAGGCCCATTAAAGGCGTCACACCGAATCAGCCGGTCACCAAGCATTCACCACCATATGGCAAGGCGTAGGCTAGAAAAATCTAGCCTGCGGTGGGATTCGAACCCACGACAGGAGTCTTTCCGGGACGCTTCAGGGCTGATCCCAGTTATGAATTTATGTTCATCTTAACATTTTGTGTAAATTGACTTTGAAAGATTACGTGTAAAGTCTGATAGGACGTACTTCAAGTTACACAAAGCGCAGTAACCAAACTGGTAAACTATAGTTATGTTGAGTTAATTTTTTTTGTCAGACTTGTTATATTGTACACTTTACTATACTCCTGTGTGATGGACTGTTTTTTTGTGACATTAGGCATGAAACGGCCGCGGGACAGAGGAGCTAGACTGTGAAATTCAAAGGTTACCAAAACATTTCAAGCGTTTAAGGTCTTTGTGTTCTAGTTGTTTTGTTCGGTTGCTATGACTCGATCTCGCTATAAAAGTTTATGAGCCTGACGTAAATATTGTGTCTTCTTAATGGACTTCCTGCGTAATTGAAGCGTGGAACACAATCTCCAGCATTTGCTACAAACGTGATTTCGTCTGGTATATGGACAGCAGTTTAGTTAATTCAGTATCTATTTCATACCGAAAGACGTTCAGGTCCAATTCACTAATAAAAGGCTTGTCTTCTATCTTTACCATACATATTGCCTGAAATCTAGTTGAGGTAAGATTTAATCAACGAAGCGTGGTTAGCCACTTTTTTCTAAGTGAACATTTGTCATCTGACACTTATCTTACTCACCACGCGTGGTTACAGTTGAATAACGGTAAATATCACCAGGAACGCTCGTTTTGGTTGCGTCCGTTCCGGTCATAAAGTTTAGGCAAACCGTAAAATGAACGTCACAACCCAGGGTTACAGGCGCAAATCAAACGTTCAAACTGTTCATGTTTTCTACAATTGTCTTCCACTGTTCATGTAAAGAGCCATCCAAGAGTTAACAGCTTTCTGTCCTCGTGTAGCTTGTCCAAACTTATAAGTAACTTCCCTTTTTTTAGCTCACTGTTTTCGTTTTTCGTCTACCACTTTTCAAATATGTTTGAGATAAAAAACGGTGTTGCACATCAGTCTTTTTTAACTTGGTTTTGGGACCGAAACTTTTTGTGACTGTAATGTTTTCTAATAATTCCCTTTCTAATAGGCAAGGATAATTTGTTGCTTGGTGACAACATTTTTTGTAGATTTGCGTGGAAGATTTGTTGTTGACTCAATAGATACAACAATAAACACGATCACAAACACTATGAAGTACAGAATTTATTGAAATGCTGCATTGACATTATATATATATGTGTTCTACGGATATCCGGCATGGACGCCCTAAGTAACACTACGACACAGCTTACATTAACACACTTCACAGTAGGTTGAAATCCATGTGCAACGTAAGAAACTAGTTTAAACTTGGATATATATTCTCTAAATCACACAAACACAGTAATGCTGATGCATTGAAAACACATCGATTAAGCCATGAACCAACCGAGAACCACAAGACCCATCATCACCAACATATTAATTTGTGCTGCATGTTCAGCACCACCAGTTGTTGTTGATACTGTTGTGGTAGTTGATACAGTGGTGGTTGTTGTGGTTGTTGTAGGATTAGCACTCGTTGTATTGATTGGAATTGTGTTGCAGAGGTCAGAAAAGTTGCAGCATTCGCTCAGACATCCCCTAGACAAATAGAGCAAATACCTTTTTCACATTTTTGTATCAGTTTTACAGCAATTTTGACTTACGCTGCTCCAGAACATAGATCTCCATTGCACGCAGTTTGCGTCTGACACGAACCCACTGTAGCTCCTACGAAAATCAAAAATATTTAACGTTAAAATTTGTATACGGCTTTCGGCGAGTCTTATTGTTTTACCTCCTTCAGTTTCAGTTCTTGCGCAGAGTTCTCCTGTGGCACACGTGCTTGTGTCAGGGAACGTTCCGCCAGGAGTCAAATTCCCAGTTCCGCAATTGATAACAGTTCTTATTTCGGCAACTCTACGACTGTTGCAGTTGTCGCCATCATTACAACAAGCTGACGCGCAGTCTCTGTGTTAAACAACAAAACAAACAAATTACTTCTGGTAGTTTTTTAGCCGTTTAATTTGAAAATTAAAACAAGTTTTTACATCAAAGAAATAATATTGGTTTAATTTTGCATACGTTTCGTTGCTGCAAAGAGTTTTGCACGCTTCTTTGGTTTGGCAGGTTCCTTCTATGGTGGTGGCTAAATTAAAACGCAAACATTATCGCTTAAAAGTTTTATTTTTTGGACAAAATGTGACTTGATTTCTTTAACCAAAGGGAAAATTCCAGTAGTTTTTTAGTGTTGAAATTTTATATTTTTTTATGAGTTGAAACGCTGTTGAATCTTTTTAAAGAGGTCCGTTGAACAAATCCTGATGATAAATTTTTCACAATTGGTTGTTTTTGGTTGGGCAGCATAGGCTTTTCGTTTTAATTTTCCGTTTTATTAACTGATACTAGTGATTTATTACACCAAGACTTAGCAAACAACACATACTTCCGTCAGTGGTCTCTTCTTTCCTTGCACACAGTTCACCGGTTTTACAGGTTTTGGTTTTTGTAAGACTGTCACTCGTCGAAGAGCCAACGTCGCATTTTAGCTTGCTTTTAATATCGCTGACCGGCAAGCTGTTACACTTGTCTGCATTGCTACAACATCCCGAAGTGCAACCACTAGAAAACAACATGTTCATGCCTATGTGGCAGAAGTCATGTGTCATGTAAAAGTGTGAAACTTACACGATGTCAGCGCAAAGGTTGTCGCATTCCTCTTTGCTCTTGCACGATCCAACAGTCGTTGTAGCTAGATCGAGAAAAATTTCAATTCTTCTGTGCTATTGTTATAAAACATTTTTTGTTTTTAAATTTAGCAAAGGATTTTTACTTTCAGGATCAGATTTTGTTTCCTTTCGTGCACAGAGCAACCCTTCGGCGCAGTCTGCAGTTTCGGTCAGTGCTCCATCAGTGACTTCACCTGTTGCGCATGTTACTGTGAGCGCCATCGCTTTCACAGTTGCGCTGTTGCAGTCGTCCTGATCACAGCATGCAGATACACAGTTGCTAAGAAATGTAAACCGACATTGTTAGTTATACACCAGTACCAGAATCTATGAAATGTAAATCAGTATTGTTAGTTATACACCAGTACCAGAATCTATGAAATGTAAATCAGTATTGTTAGTTATACACCAGTACCAGAATCTATGAAACGTAAATCAGTATTGTTAGTTATACACCAGTACCAGAATCTATGAAATGTAAATCAGTATTGTTAGTTATACTCCAGTACCAGAATCTATGAAATGTAAATCAGTATTGTTAGTTATACTCCAGTACCAGGGTCAGAGGTATATATGTACAACTGAGTTTAGTATAATATACTCTACATCAGCACGGCCCAGCGTTAGTAAAACTTTTTTTGATGTTGTGCGCTTTACCAAAATAATACATACTCGGCATCACCACACAGCGAGTCGCATTCAGTCAGAGCATCAACGCATCTTCCTTCGATCTCAATCTGCTGCTCGTCTGTGTGAACAACATAAGTGAATTTTGCACCCAATACATGTTCATACTGCTGTAACTTACTGTTTACTGTGGATGTCTTTTCGCTTCGTCCACAAATTTGATTTTCGTTGCAACTTTGAGATGTGGTTGAAGGAACTGTGTCTCCGGTCTGGGTGACCGTGCCCACAAAACATTGTCTGTTCGCTTCAGGTTCAGTTAATCCAACACTGTTGCACCCATCAGCGTTGTTACAACACGTGGCTGTACAACCTCTGCACAAAAAGCACGGTAGTTGGTATTCCAAAATATAAACAGCCGCCGCTGGACTAAATAGTATTTACCCAGGCGAAATGTGGACTTACGAGCAGGCCCAAAGTGGCCACTGAAAATGCACGTTTTGGCAACTATAAAGCTGTGTTTTACTCGACATTTTATCTGAACCCAGTATTCCCTCCCATTATGTTTTTGCCCTTTACACAGTTTTGTACAGGCTATGCTTCTTCCAATAACTAGTATGTTAGCACCCAAGGCCCACACATCATGTCGTTTTGCACTTTAATTACTTTCAAACACACAAACAACTCAAGGAGGCAAGAATCATTCAATTTATTGCTGTGACTTACTGTGCGCCGTTGCATAAATCTCCGTCACATGCAGCCTGACTTTGACACGATCCAGTTATTACATCTGAAAATATTGGAGAAAGTTATATGCCAATTAATCTGAAAAAATCAGACAGAAATAAGCAGACATGTTGACTTGGACATGCATTTATGCAATTTTTCAGACAAAAGTATTTATCGTCAAACTAACAACAAATTTAGGTACACTATTCGGTTATGTTTTAATACTGGCTATAATTTTTTTTCTCTGGCAACATATTTATCTGCAACTTACTTCCGTTCGTTACAGTCGCGCAAAGTTCACCAGATGCACAAGTTTTAACATCTTGGAAGTTTCCACCAGAAAAAGTACCGGTTCCACAAATTGTTACAGAAACTATGTCATCAACACTGCGACTATTGCAGCTGTCCCCATCACTACAACACGTCGATTTGCAATTCCTGCAAAGCAATGAATGTTTTTTAGAGTCAGACCATTATGTAAAAAAATGCATAACTTTTTCAGGTAACTTTATACATACTAAAATAAATTAAATAGTATCGTTTTTCAAAAAACTGCATTGTTTATTATTTGTCGTAAAGTAACTAAAAATGCATTATGTTTTAGAGATTTGCGAAAAAATCTGATTTTGTTCGAAATAAGTTTTCTTACGTTGCGTCAGCTGCACAAAGGGTCTGACATGCGGCTTCAGTTTGGCAAGATAACTCAGTTGAATCTGAAAAACAAAAGTTGTCAGGCAGTCCTGGTTTAATAAAGCTAGTTTTAAGGAAGTTGTAAATTTGCTTTTAATCTAACTGTTTCATATTTGTCCAGTTGAAACTTGGTCGAAAATCTGCGTGTTTGTACAGGTCGCCATCAGGCGTATTGCTTTGTGAGAGTTTGTGTTGCTGGATGTCTATTTTGATTCCTTTGTACGAAGCTGTTAATGAATTTAGGATTTTGTGGTTTGCTCGTGCAGGGCTGAGCGTTTTCCAGTTTTATGATCCATGTCAGAGTTGTAGTTCGGATTCGGGCTTCACTTAAAGTACCGGGTTTGATCCAGGCCTGACTCCACGCTACCTCATTTTTGTGCCTAAATTTTACCTTGGTAAATAAAACTTTTAGGCCTAATAAGGGTTTTAGTTCAACCAAATGTCGGGTCGAGGCAAGTTTCAGGATTGTACTTTCTGGTTTGGTCTTAATTTCAGGACGACACCAGGGATATTTAACAGTACAGTAATGAATACCAGGTGATGTTGTTTCTTTTCTTGCACAGAGCTCGTCAGCTGCACAGGTTGTAAGTTGAGTAACAGTCCCAGACACATCGATACCAGTTGCACAAATTAAAGTGTTTTTCATTTCGGTGACGGCCTTGCTGTTACACATGTCGGCGTTTTTGCAGCAAGCCGAAACACAACCACTAAGAAGCAGAAGAATAGTTGAAACAAATCTAATATGTCCAGCAGTGATACAAAATCATGCTTACTCTGTACCAGCACACAGATCATCACAATCAGCTTGACTTGTACACGATCCAACGGTGGTAGCTGCAAATAATTTTAAACGTTACCTCAAATATCTGTACGCTGACCAGAAACGGCAGGTCTAAATAAAAGACTTTACGAAGACGTAATTCAAAAATATGAGAAAATAGCTCACTCTCAGTGTTTGTGGTGGTTTCCTTTCGTGCACAGAGCAACCCTCCCGCGCAGTTTTCAGTTCCAGTCAGTGTTCCATCAGTGACTTCTCCTGTTGCGCATGTTACTGTGAGAGTCATCGCTATTACATTTGCGCTGTTGCAGTCGTTCTGATCACAGCATGCAGATACACAAGCACTGTCAACAAAGGCAAACGCTTTAATACAGTAAACAAAACAGTAAACGCGTTTAATCATGATCCACCAATTGTGAATGTACTATTTTGCGCTCTATAACGTTTTAACGTTGTGCAGCTATTTCCAGCTTGGTGATTATTTTAGTGCAATTGTGTCGCTATGTTGTCTTTCACCAAGCGAAATAAACTCAACATAACCCAAGGCACAAAGTACTCGTCCACTCATAAGTAAATTAAGACTACCCAATACAATCTGCTATACCTTCGGAATGATATCGACCATTGTAGTTTGTTTTCAAACTTACCTGGAATCAGCACAGAGCGAGTCGCAATCTGTAAGAGAGGTAACACAGCTTCCTTTGATTTCAATCTGCTCAGCTGTATGAAAAAAAAATGTCATAAAACAACTTAAATGTGTCAGGTGTCACTGAGCAAATCAAATATGACAGGTGTCATTCAGCAACTCAAAGAAGTCAGGTGTCACTGAGACTCACTGCTCACTGTGGATCTCGTCTCACTTCGTCCGCAAATTTGATTTTCGTTGCAACTTTGAGGTGTAGTTGAAGGAACTGTGTCGCCTGTCTGGGTGGCCGTACCCACAAAACATTGTCTTACTGTTTGTTGGGTGATCGATAAGGTATTGCACCCATCCGCAAAGTTACAACATGAAGCCACACAACCTCTGCAAAAAATAAACTCACTCAATGCGGAATTTTAAATGTTTATCTTTTGCAGTTATGGTTGAACTGGTATGCATATTTCCATGTGAAGCATAATTTGTAGAATTACGGTACTCAGTAGAATGCATTGGTTTGATTTTGTTTTCGTCATATTACCGACGAGTGCTGTTGTTGTTGTTGTGACTTACTCTGCTGCGTTGCACAAATCTCCGTCACACGCCGTTTGCGCCTGGCACGATCCAACAGTGTCTCCTGGTTATAACAAAAAAGCTATTTCAAAATCACTGTATAATTCACCAGGTATCACTGTATAATTCACACACAACATATTACCTGGGGTCGTTTCTGTTCTTGCGCATAGCTCTCCTGTGCCACACGTGGTGGTTTCAGGGAACGTTCCCCCAGAAGTTAAAGTCCCAGTGCCGCAAGTTACAATTGCTTTTATATCGCTTACTCCGCGACTGTTACAGTTGTCTGCATCATCGCAGCACGCCGCTTCACAATTTCTGCCAAAAATACCAGTAAATTATCTAACAGCCCCAATTAGTATGTTGCGGATGTCCAAAGCAAAAGTTCTGTGTCAGTACGTTTTTTTGTCGCTTCCACTGTGAATATATCTAAAAGTTTATGGATTCGTTTTTTGCATCGCAGTCTATTCTTCTACTTATATTTATCCGTACACGTATATTGCAGTACCGTATTGTAGGTTGTATCTCGGATACTCACGTTTGACCGGAACAAAGCGTTTGGCATTGTGCCAGAGTTCGGCACGACCCTTCCACTGTTGTACCTGCCAAAATATTAATGCTGCTCATGGTGTGCTTTATATACAGCACAAGCTCACACATGCACCCTACCATCAGCCGTTGTTGTTTCTGTTCTTGCGCAGATTTCTCCAGTATCGCAGTTCTTTCTCCGTGTTAAGGTTGTCCCACTTCCTACTGTGCATTCCAAATGGGTTTTCATCACACTGACAGCTTGGCTGTTGCAGAGATCTCCGCTACCGCAGCAAGCGGATACGCAAACTCTGTTGAGACATAGAGTGATAAACCGTAAATAGTCGGTAACCTTTCAGGCGACGCATGTCATTTTACTTGTTATTTTCATGTGGTAACGACTTCGCGTACCAACATTTTTTAAGTAATAGTGGTTTGTGCCAGCTGATGTCAATAATAAACAGAAAGCACACAGATCTGTGCGTGTAAGCTGGAGTTTAAGAATATTAAATCATAAACAACTGGAAACAAGCAGTGTAACAGTTCAAAATAATACTTTAATACAAACACGCAAATCTTTTGGAGTGCTATAAAAAATCACATCGAGTGCCAAACTTGGCACGCGTGCCAGGGGTTGCCGACCCCTGCCGTCAACCATATTGTTATTTAGCGTCTACGTGTGCTTTGCAGTGCAGTAAATTTATTGTTTCTTTTAATACCAGAAAACGGGAGTTAGTTTCTTTCACTTATTACTGATGATAAAGTATTAAACTTTTTTCAGTTGAAGGTAGGTCTGATGTTTTTTATTGGTAACGTTACTTACGTTGCACCTTGGCACAGCGATTCGCAAGCGGCAACATCTTGACAGCTTCCAACGATGGTGATGGCTGAACGCAATATTGATGTACTAGTTACTGTTTAAAAGGTTTTCTTTCATCACACATCTAAACTAAATTACTATGCTAACCCTTGTAAATCTAAACACCTAAAACCCCAATACATATTTTATCTTAATTAGTATTTTTCTGCGGCTTTTTTTATGCAATAGCAACTTGGTTTTGCAAAACACTCGATTACCGCACTATTTTTTGAACTATATGGGAGGGCTACAATTTGAGATTTAGTATGCAACAAAACGGAGTTTCCTATGAAGCGAATTTGTCCCAATCCAGTTTTTTTGCTGTTTTTTATAGTTTACCGTCGCTGACGTCTGTTGTTTCCGTCCTTGCGCAAATTTCTCCATTTGAACACGTGACAGAGTCAGTTAAGGTCCCATCCACTTCGCTTCCACTGGCACATCTTAGAACTGCGTTCATTTCTGCCGCTCTCTGACTGTTACATTGATCAGCGTCGTTGCAGCAAGCCGTTACGCACAGTCTGGCAATTACAAGCAATCAGTTAAAACAATTTTGTAAATAAATACCGATATTCGTGATCGTTAAACTTATTGTCATCACTTTACATTAATTTAGTTTAGCAGAAAATTTGCAGAATCATTATTTGGTTAAAACAGAACACAGTTGTCTTGATATTAAGACTTATTAGAGAAATACTCAATCGGGGATGGCACTTACGCAACGCTGTTGCAGAAGTTTTCACATTCGTCCTGCGTTGCGCATGCTCCAGTGGTTCCTGTTAAATCTAAAAGTTGTGTTGATAATTATGTTAATAAAATAGGGAATCATTTTTCACACTTTATCAACATATAGTTTAAGATTTTATCTTGTTGTTTGTTGACCTCCTGCTTCTGTAGTTCTTTCCCTCCGCGCGCATAGCTTCCCTGCATCACATTGTTCCGTGTCAGTTAGTTCACTTGTGTCAAGCACTGTTCCTATTGCGCAAGTAACTATGTTCCTCATTTCGGTCACAGTTTGACTGTTGCAGTTATCTTCGCTGCAGCAAGCTGAAATGCAGTCCCTGCAAATAACCAATTGTATGGAAGCTGTTGCTTGGCTGGTGGGTAACAAGAAATATGTTACCCAGTTTTGCTGTGGAAACGTTTTTTATTTGTTTTCAGCATTGCTAAAGAACTGTCTTTTCGTTAGTGATTTCAAAAGGGCAAGTGTTTTGTATTTAATTAAAACTTTGTGTTTGTTGCTACGGGCATATAATCATTGACAATTCAACCTAGGGACCACCGAAGTTGTATTTACCAACACCTAAAACCAGGCGTTGGCAACCGTACGTCCCATCACAGCTGTGTTTGTTTCCGGTTTATTATTACCTAACACACATAAACCCTAAAAGTCTGCATTACATACATGATCCCATCGCACAAAGCGTCGCATGTTGCTGGTGAATCCTGGCAAGTTGTGACAACGGCAGGACCTGTAAATTGCAACAAAAACTCGTTTTTGGCGTGTCCAGAAATTGCGACCACATATTTTCAGCACATAGACTCATTGTCTTCAGATTTTTTTACTTTCTTTTCTGTATTGCGTTGTGCGCTATATACATTCCTCTGAGAAATGGTTAGTAACACATAGTTTTGTTAAATAAAGAAGAAAAGGGTGCACAATATGAGCGTGTGTCGAATAAACGATATTGTTTGTAAAGTTAGTTGGGCCAGTTTAAAAGGCGAAGTTTAGACATAAGTTGTCACTTACTTGCTCCTGTTATTTCGGTTCTTCCACACACTTGGCCTCCCGTACAATGTTCAATCACTGCACTCGCATCAGAACCTACCAAACACTTTAGGGCGGTTTGTTGTTCAACAGTCAGTGTGTTGCAGCCGTCAGCATCGTTGCAGCATGCCGATACACAATCCCTGAGTCAAATCAAATTTGCCAGAATTGTTTCGTATTTGGCTAGGCTATGTAGCTGAATACATGACGTCAGCGATTTAATTGTGTTTGTCATATCAAAAAGAAAACTAAATCATTGTTTTTTCAAATAAAAGCAGTATTCGTGGAATTGGTTTAAAAAATGTTTCATGAAAAAATTTATGAGGTTATGTCGGGTCTGGTTTATATTTTTTTAACTCCTGCTTGAAACTTGTTGGTATATTTTGTCGTGATTATCGTTTGTGTGTTAACATTTTTAGACTTCAAACTCTTACGGTGCGGTGCATCCAACTCCACACTCTGCGCTTGCGTCAATACACATCCCAACAGTGGTCACTGCCACACCTGCAGCTATAAATCAGATTAAGTTAAGTTTAGTTGGTGGTGTTACACTGTACTAGTTACCATCTGGCGCACAGCCAAACTACCCCGGTAATTTTTATCACTAATCGTTGTCGCCGGCACGTAGGGCCAAGAAGGGGCAGTCCTCACCCTTTTTTAATTTCAAAGTACCCCAAAATTCAATATTTTCTCGAAAAACTTGATGACTGAAAATAGATAGTGCTCTGAGAAGGGAAATTTATACAGTCACAAGCAAATGACTAAACAAGAGTCCTTAACGATGTCTGCTTTGTTTACGTATGCAGCGTTGTTTCCAAAGCCTCTGCCGTTCTTGTTGTTCTTGAACGGACAAAATAGTAATTGGTTACTTGGCTGTGCAGGGATTTTTTTATCGTTAACACAAATCTACTGCATATATTTTATGCCATGTGTACATTATTACTTAAAATAGTAATTTTAGTAAAATTATGCATGTGAGTAGTTTTTGAAATTGGCCCCTCCTTCGAAACAATTGTGCCGGCGCCTATGTCACTAATATTTTTGCAATGTCCGTTACAATATTTGCTTTAACTGTAAGAGTACTTTAATAATTGTATAGTGTGAGGTTTTATTTATCAACCGTTTCGTACTAGTTTCGGTTCGTTGGCATTGTTGTCCTGCAGCGCATGTTGTGAATTCGGTAAATACTCCATCCATGACTGTCCCTGTTCCACAACGGAGAATGTTTGTAATGTCAGAAATAGGCAAACTGTTGCAGTTGTCCGCGTCATTACAACAAGCTGATGTGCAGTCCCTGGTTTAAAGTATTGTAATTTTAAACGAACTATCACCGCAATAGACAAATCTAGGATATCTGTTTGTTAAGATAATTTTGTCAGATAACATACGTTAAGTTTATAGAGCTATAAACTTGATATTACGCTGGCAGCAATAGTTTATATAACTTACGTTACTCCCGTGCAAAGCAGGTCGCAGTTGGCTTGCGTTGAACATGATCCATCATATTGTGTTCCTGCAAAAACAGATTGAGCAAGCAAACAAAGGTAGTTTGCATGTTGATAATAGTAGTGAGTATGTACATAAGTTGTAAAGTGCAAAAATAGAAGGTCCACCTTAGTGTGGCATTTATGCTGGTATTACTACGCAGCATACTTCTGAAAATACCGAGATACTCACTGCACATTCGTGCAAAAAAAGTTTACAAACTCTTGAAAGTCAGCATGTTTAGCAGTTACGGAGTGTAAGATTCGCCTCAGTGTCGCATTTATGCTGTCATTACTACCCAACATGCTTCTGAACAAGTTAATATGCATACAGCATATTTGTATGAAGTATATATTTTTACTGGTACCGGTTTTTGTAATTGCGCATAGTTCGCATGTGCCACAAATCGCTATTGTTGTCGGTACAGCGCCATCGGCGGTTCCAGAAACACATGTAAGCACGGCCTTTATTTCGGACACCGAGAATCGGTTGCAATTGTCTTCGTCGTTGCAGCATGCAGAAACACAACCCCTGTGCCGAACAAGACCCATTAGTTTTGGTTATCGGCAGCTAGTACAGTGCGCAATATTACGATTTATACATTGTACCGGTGCAGTGATTATATTTGGCCATAAAGCTACTTAAAATATTGAAAGTTTGATGTTGTAAGCCTTTTTTGTTGTGAACCTGCCGTTTGATTCCAGTGGCCCTGTGCGTTAATTCAGGGGTCCGCAAATACTTTTTGGCGCGACCCTAAAAAATCGCTCTAAATTCTCGCGACCCAAGCATCAAGTCTGTGGAAAATACTATTCAACTAAGACTGGTATTATGATATTGTCAGTTGCTATTTGGGTCGCGACCCACTATTTGCGGATCCCTGCGTTAATTAGTGACTTCGAAAAGAGCCGAGGTCAAATTTCACCGTGTTCAATTCAAACACCCGTGTTGTTGTTCCGCGTTTGCTATTTCAAAGCTAATTGGCTAAATATAGTGCGGTATTCTTTGTGCGAATTGCGCAACTATTGTAAGAAATACGTGGCGTAGGCTGTTGCGACATTGTTGCTATGATTTTTGTTGTTGTGATGGCTGTTTGGAATTCAACTTACACTTCGTCTGAGCAAAGTGCATCGCATGTTGTCAGTGATGCCTCACACGATGCAACTGTTGTCACTGTATTTCCACCTGCCACAAACACACAATGAAAATGTTATTGTGTCTACAATTGAAGATATAAACAACACATACTTAGTGAAACATCAAGGGTTATTAAAGGCTTTAGATCAGGCCTTTACGAACTTTTAAACCATGCGGCGCATTAGGTAACTAAATTTTCTGTCAGCGGCACGCTTTGCAGGCTAACAACAAAAGTTGTGAAGAGAAAGTTTCTTTTCCACTTTATTATGATGGCTAAGAATGCTTTTCATTACCAATAACCAAAATATGAACTATAAAACGTTGTTATGTTCACCTTCTTTTATTCACTAAAGTCTTTAAACACCGGAGAATGTTGCACTTTAAAATAGGAAATATTTCGCGACACACAGTTTAAGCATCACTGCTTTAGATATGGGTTACTGCGACAAAAACTTCTGAAGTATCTGTTTTAAAGATTGTTTTTACCTGAAGAAATTTTTATGCACTACTAAATTGTGAAGCGAGTAAAAAATCTGCAAGACCTACTTGTTGTCTCTTTTCTCCCGCAAATTTGGTCAGAATCACACGTGGTTACTGTAAACCTGTCAGCTGAATCAGCTCCATCCACCACCACAACTGTTCCAACCATACAAACTCTCCGATTAAGAGCTGTCGTTAAATCAGCGACCGTTGCAGAGTTGCAGTCGTCATCCGAATGGCAACACGCTTCAGTACACGAGCTGCGTGAAAGTTTTGATTCAATTACTCGAGTAATTAATGTTTCAATTTTTGGCATTGAAATTTTGAAAAAAATATCAATTTCAAATGCTCCTATTCTTGATGTTTACTGAATGCAGAGTTTTTGAAACAACATTGATTTACGTTAAAATCTGGGTTATCAAATCGCTTTAATTGGTTGTCAGTAAGCACACTTACTATTTTGGGCCATAATTTCTTGTTTTAAGCAACACATGCGTTTTTATGGTAACTATTGCATTTTAGGTTGCCACGGTCAATATTGCCAACGACTTTCCGGCATTAAACCATCGCATAAGTATTAGTACCAGTCTTTGATTAGGTGCTCGATATAGATTGGTTTGAATAATAAGTTATTGCCATGCTAGAGGTAAATTATTCCGCCTAAAAGCTAACAAAACATTTTGCTATATACATGAAACTCTTACTCATCACAGTATGATCCACAATCTCCCAGGTTTCGACAAGATTGCGCAGTTCCGCTAGTGGCTGCAACAAAACAAGTATTAAACAGCGGCCTGAACACGTAATTGTCTACTCTCTATTGCAACAGGAAAAAACAGTGAACCTGAAAAATTTGAGATCAAAGCGGAGGTTTTCCAAGTGTAGTCCTAAAACACTGCTGGAAAGAAAACCCACCGACTTACAGTAAGTTTTTTTTTAAATAAATGTGACGCTCTTACGGTCCTGCTTTTTTGCTGGACGTCGCAGGACAACATATTTAATGTTGACCGACTTATTATTTATTTTCTTATACGAAGTATTTGGTTATTCTTACATATGTATTGTGTCAGCTAGCTCGATATGAGCGAGCTTTTTTACCTTCTCTTCTGGCACAAACTTGCGTGTTGTCGGTGCAATTTACAACAGAACCTGCGACGCTGTCCGTGCACGATAGAACATTCATCTTTGCAACTTCTTGACCGTTGCAACCGTCAGCGTTGTTACAACACGCGTCCACACAACTGGGAAATATATAAATACCACGTCAGCCATGCAAAGCTTCATAAAGTAATAACAGTTGTATGAAACTGTAAAGAGTTTTAGTCTGGTTTATACAAGTGGCTTTATTACTCTGAAACACGTATACGTAATACCGACATCTCTTTGGAATTTGTTGCTATAGTTCGTTTAACATTTTTGTTATTTCCATCTGACAAAATGTACTACATTTGTAAATAAATAACGCTGAAATCGTCCTTGAAAAAGTAAGCAGGTTAAGGAAACGCTTACGTATCGTCCGCTGCGCAGATGGTGCAATCTGTTGTGTCAGTTGCTTGGCAGGAACCGGTCACAGTTACAGCACTTGAATCTATTCAAATGGAAAAGATTGCCGTTTTTTGATGGCCAAGAAACAAACTGTCGTATGTGTAACTACAATGCTTGAAGATTCAGCTATATTTAGCTATTTAATTTGGAGTTTAACATTACCTGCGTCTGTTACTTCCATTCTTCCACAATACTCTCCCTCTCCGCATTCTGTAATGGTCATCAAGTCTGCATCAGTTTCCGTTCCAGTAAAACATTTCACAATGTTTTTGATGGTTGCCACTGGTGCGTTGTTGCAGTTGTTTTCATTGCAGCAAGCCCCAACACAATCCCTGTAAACAGTGGTGGGATTTAGCCGGTTCACCCTGGTTCTATAAAACCGTCTCACGAAACTTATGAGATCAGCGAACCGGTTAGCATAACTGGTTACTGTCAATTCACTTTCAGTAACAGAACCGGTTGAAAAAAATGTATTTTGTGATAGAACCTACTGACAAAAAATTTTTAATTCCACCACTGCCTGTAAACATGTAGTTGCTATGACAACTCCCAAACTACATGTGGAGATTTAAACTAAAACTCTACACGGTAAAGAAGTGCAACATTCGTCATGATGTGGCGTGAAAGGTTTTTATTTAAGTGTGAAATTTCGATAATGAATATTTATAAACTGACTTACCCTGCGCCGTGGCATAGAACGTCGCAAGCACTTTGAGTTGAGCAAAATACCAAAACGTCTTCAGTGGCAACTGCATCAACTAAAGCACAAAAATACGGCAAAAGACAGGGTTATGGAAAAATGGCGTTTTATTGATAAAAAAAGATAAAAACACTCGATCGCTTATTTTGAAGTTTAATAACACTGATAATAGCATATGTTGAAATAATAATTGTCATGCCATACAAATAAAAAAAATATTTATCGTTATCATCGACACAACATCGACAATACGTACCCAGCAAAACAACATGTGCTTAATTACTTTGCAAAATGGTGTGAATTCATACTTACCAGTCGTGGTAGTTTCAGTCCGGGCACAGAGGTGATCAGTGGGACATGTTGCAAGGATGATTGTACCAGTTGTGGGGTCTGTACCCACAGTTTGTTGTGATCCGATCATGCAATCCAAGCCATGTACTTGCCAAATGCAAGCATAAATTACTGCAAACAACTTAAGTTCCATATTGACGAATCTTGATTTCGTTTTGTTTGTTTTTCTAAAACAGAAATTTGGTTGACCGTCAGATGCTGTCAAATAGTTGCCTCTGCCTGTTGGGTCGTAGTCGAAAATTTCAACTTGTTAATTTGTGGCATTTGCATTTTAACGCTAATATTTTGATTGTGACTAGCTTTCCCTTACACTTGTAGCCGTTGTTTTTACTCAAACGTTTTGCAATAAAGCACTGCAGATCTTTGATGTACTTTTGTTAAGCCTAAGTTTAAACTGTGACTGAAATAACCACAGCTCCCGTGTCAGCTTTAATTCAATGACTTGTATTAGGTTACCTCACACACGCGTTGAAACTTCCGTGTCACATATCAGTGGCCCCTAAACTAAAATATCTGAACTGAACAAGTCGCAATCGTGCAAACTGAACCAAGTCTGCAATGTTTGGAATCATTGGATGACACATTTGACAAAGTCGTGAAATTTACTGTGCAGTGTTGTAGTTGATAGCAATGATCCAACCACAAACTTCCAGACTTTTAGTCACGTCTAAAATCCCTGTTGTAACTTAAATGTAAGATTCCATAAACCAGGATGCGGCGTACTTATTGCACTAGAACAATTCGCTAAAAGCATTCTGAAAACACATCGCGGTTTAAAGCACTGGAGGCACAAGGGGTATACACATATACCAGCGGTTCCCAAACTGGGGTCCGCGGTCCTTTAGGGGTCCGTGAGGCAATTTCGGGGGGACCGCGAAGCGGGTAAAGTAATTCTATAATCTTATTTAGCGTCAGTTTGTGCCACTGAATAAGTTTAAATCAAGAGAATTGAGAAGTCGACGTCTCCATTGCTAAACAATAGCTTTTATTGAAAGACAACTATCAAAAATGCAATTGTTCACGCACAATCGTACTGCTTTTTGTCTTGTCTGTAATGTCACAAGCTGTCTTTTATAGAGTTTAGATCATTATTATGCGCAGTTTTGCATAACTAGCGAAAATCCTGCAATCAACTTTCGTTTTCCTGAAATGCACATTCCAGCTTAAGGACCGCGAGCCCTCGAAATAATGGCAAAGTGACCGTTTTGACAAATTAATGAAAAAGTTTGGGAACCACTGACATATACAAAGACATTGCTTGCTTTTGTAGTTGTCCCTGTGAAGCCAAAAACCTCGCTTTACGGAATCTGACACTGTTGTTTCTAGCCAACTTTGAATCGTGTGGGCTTATAAACTTTCAACAGACAAGCCATATAAAAGCTAAAGGTTAAAGAACCCCTGAAACTTGTTTTTTTCTTGCTTGTGGCAGATGATCAAGAGAAAAAAAATACATTTTAGTCAGTTTGTTTCCTCAATCGCGCCAAGTGTCTCCTATGATTCATTATATTATGCTGCTAGTATTGGTACTCCATAGTTTTGTAGCGTATCTTTAAATTACACGCGACACGCGACTCGCGACAGTACTTGCGATGTTGGATTGTGTGCACGCTTCATTCTATTCAGTGTCTCGCAATAAACGGATGTAAAACAAGCGTGCCTACAAATGGTGACCCCGACGTGAGCTATTGATGCTGGATTTGTAGGCTAGCTATAAATCAACTCACAGTCATGACAGAAAGCAATGTGACACCAGTTGCAGTCAAAATTCCACCCTTTTGGCCGCAAGATCCAGAGCTATGGTTTTTGCAGGTGGAAGCACAATTCACCGTCAGAGGAGTAACCCAGTCACTGACAAAGTTTAATCATATTGTTTCTGCTGTCACTCCTGAGATTGCCTCAGTGGTCAGAGACATTATTAAGCATCCATCTAGTGAGGAACCCTACGAACAACTAAAGAATGCTTTGTTGCGAAGAGTAGGTATGTCACAGCACCAAAGGCTGCAAAAATTTCTTCGGCCTGATGATCTAGGGGACTGCAAACCTTCACAAATGCTACGGGACATGGAACAACTACTGGGTGACGTGGAAGCTAAACAGATTCTTCGTGAGGTATTTCTACAAAGGCTTCCAGCAAACCTACGAATTGTTCTTGCTGCACTAGATTTGGATATAACTGAGCTTGCCGAAAAAGCCGACAGTATGGTTGATCTAGTTGACCCACAGCCTCTTTTAGCAGAAGTAGACCAACTACAACAAGATGTTGCACTGCTGAAACGCAACACAGCATTTTCAAACAGGCGAAAATAGCAAAGAAGCACGTTTCCCACGTTGTGTTGGTACCACAGACGCTGGGGGGATAATGCAAGAAAGTGTGTTTCGCCTTGTAGCCGCAAGGGAAACGTGGAGACCAGCCACTAATGGCGGCTGGTGCCGCTGGTCATTTTCGCCGCCTTCTGCATGTAAATGACCAAGCAACTGGTCGGACATTTTTGGTTGATTCTGGTGCCGCAGTAAGTGTTATTCCTGCAAACCGGATAGATCGCAATACTTGCCAACGAAACCTAAAGCTTGTTGCAGCAAACGGAAGTACCATTGCAACATTTGGCACCAGAAAAATTAACCTTAATTTAGGTTTGGGTGAAATCTTTTCATGGAATTTTAGCATCGCCGAGGTCACGCAGCCGATTCTTGGCGCCGATTTCTTTCGACATTTTGGTTTACTTATTGATCTCAGTCGAAATAGATTAATAAATGCCAAAACATTTGTCAGCGTCAAAACTGGCATTTCTAACACTGCCGCGCTTGGCTTGTTTGCCGCAACCAACAACAGAAATTAATTTGAAGCTATTTTTATGGAATTCCCAGCTTTGCAAAGTGCGGTATACAATGATGCTTCCTTGAAACACAACGTCAAGCACTACATTGTTACCAATGGTCCTCCCGCTTATGCCAAAGCTCGTCGGCTATCTCCAGACAAGCTAAAATGTGCTAAAGCAGAGTTTCAAAACTTGTTGGATTTAGGGATTGTTCGCCGTTCACCAAGTACATGGGCCTCTCCACTGCACATGGTGCTCAAAAAGTCTGGCCAATGGAGGCCATGTGGCGATTACCGCAAGCTTAACAAAAGCACTATTCCTGATCGCTACCCAATTCCTTTAATACAAGATTCTTCAGCTAATCTACATGGTGCGACAATTTTTAGCAAGATTGACCTTGTCAGAGCATATCACCACATTCCGGTTGCTAAAGAGGATATTTACAAAACCGCAATTATCACCCTCTTTTGGATTATTCGAATACACATGAATGCCCTTTGGCCTCTGCAATGCTGCTCAGACGTTTCAGCGATTTATGGATGAGGTGTGCAGAGGTTTAGATTTTGTTTTTGTCTATCTCGATGACATTTTGGTTTTCAGCCCTTCGGCGTCTGCTCACCGTAGACATTTGCGTTTGCTTTTCAAACGGCTTCAAACCTATGGGATTGTTGTGATTCCTGACAAATGTGAATTCGGATGCACAACAATAGCCTTTTTGGGACATCAAATCACCACCCAAGGCATTTCTCCACTCTTAAACAGGGTGGAAGCCATCCAAAAATTTCCTCAACCAACGTCCAAGAAAAGTCTAAGAGAATATTTGGGACTAGTAAATTTCTACCATCGTTTTGTCCCTGGTGCCGCAAAAATTTTGCATTCCCTGCACCAGGCACTTACAGGCACAGAGAAAACTTTTGAATGGACAGAGGATTGCACAACTGCATTCAAGGCATCAAAACAAGCCCTGGCAAAATCAGTGATGCTTGTTCACCCTAAGGCTGACGCGCCTACACGAATCACAACAGATGCTTCAGGCACTGCGGTTGGCGCTTCACTGGAACAACGCCACAACGGGGAATGGAAACCAATAGGTTTCTTTTCAAGAAAACTTAAACCCGCAGAAACACAGTACAGTACATTTGATCGCGAGCTTCTTGCTATTTATTTATCTATTCGCCACTTTCGTTATTTTGTTGAAGGCAGGGTGTTTGCTATTTTTACTGACCACAAGCCCTTAATTCATGTGTTCCAACGAAACTCTACTGCATTGTCACCTCGACAAGTTCGCCATTTGTGCTTTATTTCAGAGTTTACTACTGATATACAGCACATAAAGGGTAAAAGTAATTTTGCTGCTGACGCATTGTCGAGAGCCAGCATTAATGCTACAACATCATCTGCAATTGATTTCGCTCAAATGGCACTTGCACAACAAAATAATGAAGAAATTATTGCATATCGCACCTCGGTCACGTCACTTAATTTGTGTGATGTACCTTTGTTTGGAACAGAGTTAACGATTCTTTGTGATATTTCTAAAGGGTACCCCCGTCCTGTTGTACCCTATGCGTATCGTCGCCAAACCTACCAGGCGATTCATAATTTGTCACATCCAGGCATACGTGCAAGCCGTAAACTGGTCTCAGACCGTTTTGTGTGGCATGGTTTGAACAAAGATGTTGGTAACTGGGCACGAACCTGTCTACAATGTCAAAAAGCTAAAATCCAACAACATACAGCTGCTGCTTACAGCTCTTTTTCACTGCCAACCAGAAGGTTTGCTGATATACATGTGGACATTGTCGGACCTCTTCCCGTTTCTCGGGGATGCACTTACTTATTCACGTGCATCGACCGATTCACTAGATGGCCAGAAGCTTTCCCCATGACTGACGCAACAGCGCAGTCTTGCGCAAGAGCTCTACTCTCTTGGGTCTCACGTTTCGGAACGCCTCAGACCATTACTTCAGATAGAGGTCGTCAGTTCGAGTCAACACTTTGGGCCAACCTTAGTATGTTATTGGGTGCCCATCGACAACGAGCAACCTCCTACCATGCCCAATGTAACGGCATTGTGGAACGAATGCATTGTCAGCTAAAAGCCGCTTTAAAAGCACGCTTAACAACCACCGATTGGATGGACCATCTTCCACTCGTACTGCTCGGAATGAGATCTGCTGTTAAGGAAGATATTGGATGTTCAACCGCCGAATTGGTGTATGGTGGTACACTACAGTTGCCCGGGGAGTTTTTCACGTCGTCAAGTGAACCACAAGATCCAACGTCGTTTCTCTCAAAACTACGAGAAACAATGAGGGATTTGCGACCGACCCCGACAACCTGGCATCGACATTCTCATAACAGAGTGCCCAGCTTATTACGCAATTGCAGTTTTGTTTTTGTTCGAAACGATGCGCACCGTACACCCTTACAATGTCCCTATGACGGTCCATTTAGAGTTATTCAAAAGCACGCTAAATACTTTTGTCTTGAAATTAATGGGCGACAAGACACTGTGTCAATTGACCGTTTAAAACCCGCCCATATTGAACAAAGTTTTACGTCGCAAGAATTTACCAATCGTGTTGTACCTGTTTCTCCTCCTATCGTATCTCCCCATCCAACAGTGACGCGCTCTGGTCGTGTTATTAATTTACCTTTGCGTTATCGTGTATGACTTGAACACTGGTGGGGGGTATTGTAGCGTATCTTTAAATTACACGCGACACGCGACTCGCGACAGTACTTGCGATGTTGGATTGTGTGCACGCTTCATTCTATTCAGTGTCTCGCAATAAACGGATGTAAAACAAGCGTGCCTACAGTTTCGATAGATTTCTAACTTAATGCAAAGATTAAACCAAACCGTTTGGCGATTAGTTTAATCTGTTTATGACGTTACCATCTATATTGATACACAGTGGATTGTAAATTTTGCCTTTTTGTACTCAATACATAAATCTGACACGCATGTCTTCTGTGTTGTTGAAATTGCTTATTAGCTCTAAAAAAAACATTGAGATCTGGGGCGGCATTATCAACACTTCCTCGCTCGCTGACTTAACGAGCTCGCTGAAATATTTTTTAGCGAGGACTTAGCGAGCGAGAAACTCGCTAACGTATTTGGTATTACGAAGTGTCCTCGCAAACGCCTCGCTAAAGCCTGACGCAAAAACGAGAGAATGCGTCAAAATCGTGAGAAAAAAGACGTCTGACTCAGCAAAATCAGGAAGTCGCGCTTTGCGACATCTTGTGGAAGGCCGTTTTTGTTAGCAGTTGAGCTTCACGTGGACATTGGCCATAGATACTACATACACAAGATGGCAAGCGCATTGATATTGAGTTGGCACGTAGCGCCGCTAGTGGTAGCGGTACAGTTTAGCGTTGTCTGTTCCTCCTGGCTACTGAGCAGATTGATTTAGATCGGTCGCAACTGTTTTAATTCGGCTATTACATGTCAACCACTTCATCTGCCGCTTTTGTGAATCTTAATTTGTTTGAAACTAACCTTTATGAAGCATCAAAGACGTGTTTTATATCTTATATAAGTAATACTTAGAGAAAGTAATCACCCAGAATGAACTGATTTTAATCTTAGCCAAGAATTACAGCTCCACACTTGGAAAAAAATACTTTTGCTGCTGTTTCCTGTAATACTTAGTCAAGTTTTGGTTAGTGTTTGAACAGCAAGGAAAAAACGTTTTACATTTTATGACAGATCAGCAATACATGCAAGACACAACAAAACTGGATATTATCATATTACTGGACCTGCTGGTAATTTTTGTTTTATATTTATTTTTTTACCATAAGATCTAAGGAAAGTAATCTTTGTATTGAAATACTAAGTAAATTCATTTCAGAGTTTGAAGACACAGCAACTCAGAGTAAGGATCAGTTTTAAAACAAGGTGGAAATTGACAAAAAACGGGAACACACCGACAGTGCAATTTTTGTGAAAATTACAGCTTACAAAGTATGCATAGTTTTTTTGGCATTCCCTTTAAACACACAAAATTATCCTTATTATTGCTAAACATATTTGCTAAAAGTAAAATTAGGTTTTTAGTCATTTTTGCTTCTCGCTTCTGCATGTTAACTTATGTGTGACAAAAACAGTAATATGCTATTTTGTTTATTACACAGAATGAGAAATGGAAGTAAACAATAAAAAAGCTCTTTAAATCAAACAGGATTTGGCCAGCATACAGAAGCAGCAAAACTTTCTGGGATCCCAGTGCAACTTGTATGATACCATCTCCAGCATCTGTCACATCCACACTGCAAAAAGTGGTACACACTTACTATAATTTTTAAAAATAAGCACATTGGTTACATGTATATCCAGTACCTGACCCCAAGAAACTAATAATAATAATGTCTGGTTACTGACAGTTTTCAATATATTGATGATCTTTACATTGTACTTATAACACCTCCAAGTAGTGGTGATGATGGCAGTATCCAAGTAGTGGTGATGATGGCTGTAGTTTTTTAACCTTACATATATATGTGTAAAAAAACGCTCAAGTTTATCTTACAGATGTCATGTTGTTAGCAATTATTAATGGCAATGACACGCCTTTAAAAAATACCTTGATTATTTAGATTGTTTTGTAAAAGCATCTTCTTGCTATTTGCAGGCTCCACGAAATGCTTGGAAAGTACATTTCCATTGGCTTGCTAGGATCCAACTTTGTGGCTTTAATTCAAACATTCAGCAATCTGAAACAACAAATTTAATGACAGCATTGAACTTCGGGGCACCTGCAATACACTTTGTTCTGTGTAAATATCTTACCTCTTAAATCCACAATATCAAGGGGAAGACTTCATCAAATGGTTCATCAAGTCATGGAAATTTAGCTCTTTATTTTGTTGGAAAGGTCCAGGGTTGACAAATGACACACTTCTTATAGATTGTTAATAACTTTTTTGCAGATTATCATTAGGGTGATTATTTTTTGATTTCTTTAAAAAAAAATTGTCAAAATTTTTAGTAAAGGTCAAAAATTGTCAAAATTGTTTACATAGTCAATTGAAAAACATATAGTCTAATTAGCAATATATACATTAAATAATCTTGTCCCATAAAAACCCAATCTATGTGCAACCCATGTTTTTCTTAAGTAAATCTGTGTATGGCACATTATGTGTAACATTACTTTATTAAAGTACAGCATAGGTTTAACAATAGGCAACATAGGTTACCATTAAACAATGTGCAACCTACAAGTTTAACAATATGACAAAATCTCTAAATCTGTCGGCAAACAACAAATTGACATAATTTCTTACATTGGTGGAAGAATTTTGAGAAAACTTTATCACCAAACCAATATTCAACTGAAAGATTTGTTTTAAATCCAATTTATATAACCATATTTTTCCATCAGTACACGTTGAAGGCAATTCATTAAGACACTGAGCAGTGGCAAGCTTCCTGCAAAATATCAGGAGAGAAATCATGGTGGTTTATGGTCAGCTTGTTGCAGCCTTGTCAAACTTTTACAAGAAACACAGCAATTTTTAAACAGATGTTTTTCTAAAAATAGTAATTTAAACAGATAGGTAATTTATACAATAATTTAACATTGGGACTTTTTAGTTGATGCATTTTAATTGCAAAAACAACAACAATTTTAATCAGCACAAGATTATGCTAAACACAAAAATTTACATCTTCTTATCAGAAAAAAAGCAATTCTTGACAAAATAAAGAATGCTGCAAATGAAAATATATTTGTCAGTTATTTCACAACTGAATGCACACAATTTAATAAGTTAAAAACTGATAATTTACGCAAAACGTCGTGAAAAAAAATCTCTAATCCTCTCGCAAATGGAAATCTGGGGTGACACTGAAACGCTGAATGGGCGGAATGGAGGGCGGGACGTCGCGGGAGATGGCGGGACGTCGTGAAAACCGCTAAATATCGGGTTAAATTGCTGACGGTTGGAGCTATTAAGGTTGGGATAAGGTTTTATAATAGAAAATCATTAAAAAAAATTCCGCCGAACACTACATTCCGCGCCCGAAACGTCCCGCCATCTCCCGCGACGTCCCGCCATAGCATTTTTGCCTAATGTCAGGAAATAGTTGAATAAGTTTTAGGCAGGGACATTTTTTGATTCATATACTATTATAAAACCTCAACCTAACCCTAATAGCACTAACCGTCAGCAATTTACCCGATATTGAGCGGTTTCCGCGACGTCCCGCCCATCCCGCCCATTCAGCGTTTTAGTGTCACCCGAAATCTGTTTTAGGAATATAGACTTTTTATTCACTGCAATGAAGAATTTGAAACAGTTTTAGTTGGTTATTACCGCGCTATAGTTGTTGTCACTGTATTATACTACATTACACGATACAATAAGCATAAAATTTGACTGAAACAAACTTTATTTAACTAAAGCTACACTAAGCTGTCTGCAAAATCTCGACAAGTGTACCGCTACCACTAGCGGCGCATAGTGACAACTCAATATCTAATTGGTTCACAGAGAAACATAGAAATTTGCTTTATATCTTGGGTATGTAGTATCTATGCATTGGCGGCATTGTTTTGGAAGTTTTACGCCGAATTATTTTATTCTTGTGTTTAGTCATTGTGTAAGCTTTAGTTTTTAAAAAAGTAAATTGATTATGGATACAAAGACCAGTAAAATTGTGAAAAAGCGATCTCCAAGATGGACAGCTGCTGAAGTAGAAGCATTAGTTAATGCAGTGGAAAAACATGCAAAATGCATTCTGGGTTCATTTTCACCAGAAATTACAGTTGCTTCAAAACAACAAGCTTGGAAAATAGTGACAACTATGGTAAGATTTGTGCACAATATTTTTTTATTACTGCTGTACATAGATTATGATATTTTATAGGTTAATTCAGTCAATATCAGTGGTGTTAATCGCACAATTGAGCAAGTGGAACATAAGTGGTGGGATCTAAAAAGTGTTGCAAAAAAATCAGTGTCGGAATGGAAAAAAGAATCAACTAAAACTGGTGGTGGTGTGAACAAAGCTACACCACCTTCAGATGTTCATTATCAAATTGGACAACAGGCAGTGTATGGAATAAAAGGTGCATCATCACTTGAAAGCAGTGACAGTTAAGTACCCTTTGTTACGTTAGAAATGGTTCATACACTTGTAATGCTTAATTTTTTTTGTAGGAAGTGTTTCCCAGGTTGCCACTACAAGCCAAGCACCTCAAGATGTGGAAGAACCGGTGGCATTCACATGTTCGACTATAGATGACAGTCTTTTTGAAATAATTGAAGAACCAGTGAGCCCTGCATCGTCACACTCTGAAGCATCATTACAACCCAAAGCAAAGCGCCGCCGTCGTGATCCAGAAAAGGACATAGTTGACATACAAAAAGAAATTTATGTCCAAATATCAAACATAGCTATAATTCAACAGCAACAGTTGGAACAAATGATAATAGCAAATGATTTGAAGCGACAAAAGTTGCAGTTGTCTGAAACCAGTAAAGTTGAATTAACCTGCAGTCAACCCTTTACAGTTGATGGTTAGATTTAATATGCATTTTTAACAGTATGCTTTTTTCTGCATGTGTTTTTCAATTTTCTGTTATTTACTACTTTCACTGCTGGTTAAAGGCCTCAATCTGTGCAAGCCTGTCAAGGTTTTATTCATTCTTGTTCACTGTTTTTAATTGCCCTACTTCAGTAGTTTCCTATTCTTCACTGTTATTCTTACCTACCTTATGACTTTCATATTCGTTCAGTGTTCTGTTACCTATTTTTCAAGTTCATTTCTGTGTTGCTGTGTTGCCACTTTTTGCAATAAACAACCACAAAAAACATTTCACAAACATCTTTATTGGAATGTGGAAATAATCGAATCTTTCACAGTACTACCTTGCAAGTCATGAATTTCATTTGTTGTGGTGGTGTCTAAAAGCGAATCTATGTCAGCATTTGCTGGCAGTGGTTGAGGCAGTGGCACATTGTAAAGGCGACAAATATTGTGCAGAATGAAACAACACATTGTAATTTTACAAACTTGTAGAGGTGAATAACATAACCTTCCTCCTGTGTGATCAATAACTCTCCATCTTTGTTTCAAAACACCAAATGACCTAAACAACAAAGCTTTATTATCATTTATGTTCACATTAAGAGATGCAGGACAAATGTAACTTACTTCTCTACTGTTGATCGTGTTTGTTTGTGAGCCTTATTATACTTCTGTTATGAAGGGGTACTTGGGTGGCTAAGAGGTGTCATTAACCAAGGTTTTAATGGATAACCACTGTCACCTAGCAAAATGTCGTCATGATATTTTCCATCCTCAAAATCCTGGTATACATTTGATTGTCGAAGAATGAATGCATCATGACATGAGCCAGGCCACTTGCATACCACATCCAAAAACACCATATTGGCGTCACATATAGCCTGCAAAAATAATTTAAAAATGAAACCAATATATAACAAGGGAAAAGTATACAACTTGCCTGCACATTGATAGAATGATAACCCTTTCTGTTAACAAAGAGATGTTCTTCTTCACTTGGTGCAATTATGGGAATATGTGTTCCATCAATGGCACCTATGACACCAGGAAACCGTGCAATTGAGTAAAAGTGTTGCTTTATCATTGTTGAAGACACCCTGTTTGGCATGTGGATAAATTGATGTCGTTTTGAAATCAAACTGTCCATAAATCGACTTAGTACCACACTAACAGTTGGTTGTGACACATTAATATTGTCCTTGGCTGAATTTTGAAAGCTTCCCGATGCCAAAAGTTTTAGTGATATCAAAACTTGTTCTTCCACTGTAAGACATCTTTTACTGGCACTTTTCGGTTTTAAATCTTCGTGCAAATGGTTGCACAAATCCATTATTACAGCTTTCGGCATTCGGTATTCTGAAATTAATTCTACGTCCGACATTTCTAGAGGATTTTGTCTGACCTTTTTTCGTTTATTTGAGCGTTTTACCGCAAAATAGGCAGCCATTATTATTTGCTGACGCAGCTGTGCGGCTATGTCCGGAATAATTCGGCGTTAGCGAGTGGTCTGAGCTCCTCGCTACTTAGCGAGGAGTTTAGCGAGGCCCGGTTAGCGAGACGGGGGTTCGTAATACCAAATCTCGAGTTAACGAGGTCGTGCGTCTATACCGAGCTCGCTAAACTTAGCGAGATGTGTTCGTAATGCCGCCCCTGGTTTGTAGCCGAATATCTGGCAAATCCATTCACGGTCCATTTGATTATACATGTTTACGTCAAACTAAATTTAGTGTATATTGTTTTTCTGTATATAACACGGTCATTTTCTCGTGCTAGGAATCGATCAAGCCCCTCCCTCTTTTTTGTTCGTTATTGGGTGTAGACTGCCCTCACGTGGCTAAACAAGTTGTCGTTTAAATTAATACTTAAAATGCATAGAAAACTACAAACCTTGATAGATGAGGTATTTTTTATGTTCTACACAAACATCTGGTCCTCATGGTATATGCGTTCTGCAAATCCAACAAAGAGCAAATCATTTTTGCCGTTTGAAACTGAATAGGCAACACTTTCGTTCTTTTAAATCGCTTAAGATCGCCACCTTACGGTATTAACCGGGCTGCCGTTCGTTACGTTTGACGTAAGGCATCAGTGTTGATCGGCAACCAAAATCCTCATGTTGTTTGGTTTCGGGCCAAAATATACAATATGTCAGCGAAGACCTTTATAGCTTGTTTTTAATATACAGCGGTTTGTTTAAAAAACTTTGAAATGCATCACTTGTAAAGTGTCTATATAACGTTTGTTTTGCTGGTGGTTATGGAACAATTTTCACAACGAAACCCTATCGTGCATGGATTAGGTGATGAACGTCTACAAGACCCCTTAAATTCTAATTTGTAATGTCCATTACCAACCGAAGTTTGTAAAATTTATGTATCAATTTTTGTGGTTGGGGGGAAACAATGTGCTTGCCACTGTTGAATAAGTTCACGCTGCTTGAACCTGTTTTTTTTTTTTTAATTCTGTTTTTCAACGTTAATGTTTTTATCAGGTCGATATCAGTAATGTCTACATAGCAGCCCAGTTTTTATTTGTTCTAGTGCTAAAGTTTACCTTTATTGCAGAGTAACAGAGTGAACATACGCTTTATTATTAAAACAGCTCCCAACAGTGTAAAAACAACTCGGCGTTGCTCTTCTATGCACATCACCGTGGTGTCGCAATCAATTCAATAGGATAGAGTTACACCAAAACTCCCTTTTCGCACTCGAGTTAAACAAAAAACATCAACACTTTTAGCCCGTGCCCCATTATTTCGTGTTGAATGGAAGCGTGTTTTTGTGGTGTTTACTGCGGGTTGTCATGTCTGGTTGCCTAAATTACGGGTGACTTTATGTTGTTTAAATTTTGCATGTTTTTTGCCTGTTAACTGCCCTATTATACCAAAGGCATTGAGCAAAAATTGGTGTTAAACCATTCTTTAAATTTCGGACGGGTCTATGCATGAGGATGTAACACATTTTTTCACACAACAAACTATTTTTTTATTTCTGGAATAGGTATTGGAATGTACAGAATCGGTTCAAATTAATCCCAGTTAATGTTGTGAATTTTATAATGTTTGGTGACTGTCATTGTAAGGTAAGACATAGATCGGTGCTGAGTGATTACAGATAGCAAAAAAACTGGGTAATCTAAGACATCGAAAAACGTTTTTCATGCTGCGCTACTTTTGTGTTTACGCGTCTTTTCCGCGTTTTTATTTTGAGTCATTAGCGTCGAGTGTAGAACTATTGTGCACACGATTTGACTTCATCTGAATCATAAATCACAGGCATTTTACTACAAAAGTTATATTTGGCGAAATTGCAAACGCTTTTGGAATGTACAGAATCAGTTTAATAGTTTTATAACACTGAGACACAGCTTACATTAACACACTTCACAGTAGGTTGAAATCCATGTGCAACGTAAGAAAATAGTTTAAACTTGGATATATATTCTCTAAATCACACAAACACAGTAATGCTGATGCATTGGAAACACATCGATTAAGCCATGAACCAACCGAGAACCACAAGACCCATCATCACCAACATATTAATTTGTGCTGCATGTTCAGCACCACCAGTTGTTGTAGTTTCTGCTGCAGTGGTGGTGGTTATAGAAGTGGTTGTTGTTGTGGCAATAGCGGCAGAGTTGCAACCGTCCGTGTCACAGCAAGTTGATACACAGTTTGCCGCTCTATGAAAATAAGATAGTCATGTTTTGCTGTTTGTTCTTTTTTCTTCTTTTCTGAAAACATGTTAATATGCATGTTAAAAGAAATGATGTTATTATTACATTTGACGGGACGAAGTTAGTATGAATCCATTTGTATACAAGTTAAGGGCAAAGGTTTGTGTGAAATTTGAGACAGTTACAGTATTTTATGAGTATGTTTTACCAACTTACGTTCCACAAAGTGTGTCGCATGCAGTTGCTGCTGTACAAGATCCAACTGTAGTCACTGTTGTTGTACCTGGACATTAGCAAATCAAAATTAGAAAATATCTCTGCAAAATATAAATATGCTCATGGAGTATAATGTCCATTATCAGTAGTTTAGTTAGGGTTGTTACGCACGAAAGTCCAAATAAGACCCAAGCATTAGGTAACGTCGTACAAGACTTACTTCCGGATGTTGCAGAGGTTTGAGTTCTTCCGCATTGTTCAGATGCAGCGCACCGAGTGTAAGTCATATCCATAACTGGTGTGTCTGAAGTTGAACTTCCAACGTAACAGTTTCGGGCTGTTTGTTGGCTCACTGTTAAAATGTTGCAGAGATCCGAGCTGCTGCAGCAAGCACTCACACAATTTCTGTGAAAAAATAGACAAATAAAAAAATCACAAATAAAATTGACCCTTGTCTATTGTAACCTGTGTTTTGATCTCACAGGCTGATGAAATAGAATAAACTGGTTTGCTGACAACTATTAATTTGGGTCACTGCTTCCCAATTAGGAGTTCCCGAAAACCCAAAGTCCATTGGTTCAAAAACTAAAACTATGATTTAAGCTTCTAGGACGTATTGTGCACGGCGCTTTAAGAGATTATTACTTGTTTCAGGCAGTAATAGAAATTGTGACATAGTTGAATACTTACTGAGTTGAGCCACACAATGTTGCACATGCAGTTGCAGCTTGACAAGATGTAACAACTTCTGCTGTATCTGTTCGAACATTATTGCGGTAAAATAATCTTTGCTCTGGTGTTAGTTTTTGTTCGGCAGTAAAATCGCGTATTATTGTACACAGGGGAAGCCGTTTGTCAGTTCTGTTGTTTATTTGACTTTTTCAACAGCAAATAATTGCTTAAAGTGCACGATTCTCACTGCCGAATAAAAACTAGTTACCTTTACCATGTCCATTTACAATAAGTTTCCATGTAATTCAAACCTAAGTCATACAGAACGACGTAACTATCCACACCAACAGGACTTACTTCCAGTTCCGGTTTCTGTTCTAGCACAAACTTGATCGGTGGTGCAGTCCGCTGTTGTGGTTAAAGCTGTCGCTGTTCCTGTAACTGCTTGATCGTAACAAGTCAGCGTGCTTGTCATCATAGCAACCGAAACACTGTTGCAACCGTCAGCATTGTTACAACATGCGCGGACGCAGTTGTGTAATGTTGGTTATATTGGTTTTTGTAGCGTGTGAACTTATAAACTTACGAGTCATCTGCACAGAGCAAGTCGCATGAGTCTGCTGAAGCTTGGCATGATCCAACAACAACCACTGTGTCCACGTTGTCTGCAAAATGGTGGTTTTAAAGTTTAGACGAATAGTTTCAACATCATACCGATGGTTTTCACCTGCTGTTTTTGTGGTTTCAGTTCTTCCACAGAACATATTGGGACTACAATGTGTGGCCACCAAACTTCCAGTTGCAGCGTTGCTTCCAACTGTGGTAGTTGTTCCAACCTTACAAATTGGACTGTTCTGCATGGCTACGGTTAGAGTGTTGCATGTGTCAGCATTGTTACAGCAAGCAGAAACACAATTTCTGCAAAAAAATGACAAACATTAGTAACTATTACGACCGTAAGTTTTAAACCGCGCACTAAAGCCTAACTTTGAATTACCGTTTGTGGTTGTTTCTGTTCTACCACATTGTTCCGTAGCTTGGCATGCCATAGCTGGGGTTGGAAATACTCCCTCGGTTGATAATGTCCCATCTCCACATCTCACTACGTTCTTGATATCAGTGACTATTTCGCTGTTACAGTTGTCGGCATCATTGCAACATGCTGCCATGCAACCCCTGTAACACAATATAACATGTTTTGAGTTTACAGTTTGCATGTTTTAAAATGACTGACAAGTACAACTTTATGGCAAAGTTCTGGATTTATGCAATTTTTTCAGGTATTTTTGCATCCTCACTGGACTAAAAGTTTTTTTTATTATTTACTTACGCAACACCAACACAAAGTAGTTCACAAGAGATGACTGTAGCTTGGCATGAACCAACAACAACTACAGTATCGACAGAATCTAAAAAAACAAGTTATGTGTATTGTTGTGTAATCTATATTGTTGAAAGGCAACATTAAGTTAAGTAGAGTTATGTGTCGGATCTTACTTGCTGTTGTGGTGGTTTCAGTTTTTGCACAGTAAAAGGTTTGGACTGCAATGTGTGGCCACCATACTTTCAGTTGCAGCGTTGCTTCCAATTGTGGTGGTTGTTCCCAGAGTTGCAAGCGGGACGGAAATCTGAGCCCGAACCCGGCCCGAACCCGAAAGTATAAGCCCGAAGCCCGGCCCGAACCCGAAACGTTTTTGCAAAGCCCGTTTAGGCCCGAAATTTTGATTGACAGGCCTATCCACGAAAGCCTTGCAACAAAGGATGAGATAGAAAAAAGAGAAAGACAACAAACACAATGAACAATAGTAGACAATGGGGTAAACAATACGTTTTAGAGGAGGGTGGGCATTGGGTCAAAGCCAGAGAATTGTTACTTAGCTGAGTGATTTTATTTAAAAAACGATGGCGGACACGGAACGTAAAGTCAGGCCCGTTTTAAGCCCGTTTTCTCACAAATACCTAAGCCCGAACCCGAACCCGGCCCGAAAAGCCCGGCCCGACTTGCAACTCTGGTTGTTCCAACCATGCAAACTCTGCCTGTCTGTTCAGCGACTGTCAAAGTGTTACATCGTTACAGCAAGCATCCACACATCCTCTAAAAACGTATTTTGGTCATTTTGTGTGCTAATAGAAGATATTTATTGTTTTTATTGCTGATTTTTTTGTTGCTGAGCTTGCAACTATGTCCATGGCAAGAAGAAAAAAGATTCGAAATGCTTTTCATCGCAACTACTTTCCTTTTCGTTGACTGTTTTTTTTGTGCGCTTTTGCTGTTGATCAGAGGTCTTAGTTCAAGTTTGTGATATTTGAAAGCAAACCGACTAAACTGCTTTGATTGCAGTGTAAAAAGAATTGTTGCGCAATTGTTATGTAAACCGCGTTTATTTTACCTCAGTTAAAATACTTATGTCTGCAAATATGCAAACCGCTAGTGGATATGATGGTAAATCTGAAACTTACGCAGCGCTGTTGCACAGATCCCCTCCACAAGCACCCGATGTTTGACAAGATCCCACGGTTGTCACCACAGTATTTCCTAAAAATTGATTGGACATTGGTAGTACATGTCAAAAAGTAATTGAAATATATATTTTTTTGAATTCACCATTCGTTGTAACCGAAGTTTCGGTTCTTCCATATTGTTCATCGGTGTCGCAGGTCATGTAGGCAGAAAGATTTCCATCGGTAGTTGAACCAGTTCCACACCGTAAAATGTCGTTTACATCGTCAACTGTTCGGTCATTGCAGTTGTCCGCATCGTTACAACATGCCGATACACACGTATCTCTGGAAAGCAGTATGTTTTTTATTTAAAGCTCGTGTTTTGCCCCATGAAATGTTTGTGGCTTCATTAAACTGTTCACTTACGTGACACCACTGCAGAGCAAATAGCATTGTGCTTGTGTCGCGCACGACCCAAAGGTTGTTACTGTGGCTGAAAAAGAATGTGCGTTTGTTTAACCTTTTATGCTTAACATTGTTACATATGAACTGTTATCTCGTGCCAGCATATAGTTTTAACCTGGCTGTACACAGTTTGCATATGTTCATTCTAAGATCACCGTTTTATAGGATGTAATAGTCCAAGTAAAAACGAAACGCTTCGACTATGAGCCGGTAGTCCCACCGTGAACTTCAGATAGTTTGTAAACTTATTAAAATTCTTACAATCTTACGTTAGGATTAAAGAGTTTATTTCAAATCTTCTTCACCCCAACATTTTGTTTTGCTTACGTGTAGCATCAATTGTTTCAGTCCTGGCGCATAATTGTCCTGCTGCGCAAGTTGTGGTACCAGTGAGTGTCGTACCAGTTACTGACCCCGTCATGCAAGTCACCACATTCCGCATCTCGGCAACGGTTGGACTGTTGCAATTATCTGCATCGTTGCAGCAAGCTGATACACAGCCACTGAAAAGGCGTTAATGTAATATTTCACAATGCTTTACTCCCACCACAGTGGTCACAGCTTTACTGATGTCGAGGTGTTAATGACAACAAAGTTTCAGTTTTCCTTTTTTATTTCTTTTGATTCGTTTGCATCTACTTACGTTGTTTCGGCGCAGAGAGCGTCACAGGCGGCCAGTGTGGCAGTACAATCTCCTACCGTATCTAAAATGTACAACATTACATTGTTTAAATTGTTACTACTTGTGGAACAAGTCAATTACCAAAGCAAACCTTTGTGGTTTGGTGGCTTATAACAATTTAATACTTACCGCCGTTCGCTGTTTCTGTTCTCCCACAGAAAAGTTCAGCGCTAGCGCAGGTAGTTTCGACTAAAATATTCGTACCAACCATGCAGTTCGAAGGCTGAGCGTTGATACACGACACACCACACAAATCGAAAACAGCCAACAGTGCAACTACGTGTTTTTGGTCCATTTTAATGTATAATGAATTATTAAATAAAATTAAACCCAACAGTATCTTATCAATGTATTGGCTCGGTTATTTTGCTGACATAAAATTTTCCTATATAATTCTGAAGAGTTCAAAATATGCAATGGCAAATAAATCTAAGGTGTAACCCATAACATTGCAGTTACGACCCCACTTACGATATTTATGGCACTGTCTATTTTTCGTAACTTTGGAAGCGGTCAGTTTGTTTTTCCTTTTCTGTTGCAAATTCGCTTTCATTGAACGTTTGAGTCGCCGACCGTGCACCACGTGTAAAAGTTTTTGTCTTCGGTCATCTACGAAAGTTGTCAGTGCGCATGTTCCTATTAAAGTCGCGTATGTTCGGCCAAATAACTAACGTAAAATTGGCGCCTTTCTACCGCTTAAATCCGACAACAACAGGTTGAGATGTTGAGCTTATTAAGCCTTGTGACACAAAATATTTTGCTGAATGCACTACACAGTACGCATGGGCGTTTTTGTGACAGTTACGGAAAATTGTATTAAAAAGGCCTACACAATAACTGTACATTTGCTGGTGTCCTCAGCTTATGTCGAAGAAAAAAAACGCCCAAAAGACGGCTTCGACTGCATTGCCAACCTTCGACAATTTTGGACCAATTTGCCGCGTAGCACCGACAGTCCGACACATTCTGTTCCAAGCGCAATTTCGCCGAGTTTCTTTGTTCTTCACTTCACCGTAAACTCAACCGAACTGCACATATTCACTACATTGTAGCGTGCCGACTCTTTCAAGGGAGTCTGATTCCCCCCAAAACTTTTTTTTTCTCTCGCACAGCGCTATTAGAAATTTTCCAAAGGTCGCTTCCACGTGTTGACTCGTCGTGTGCGGTGATGATCCGCGTTTTTTTCGTGGCTGATTTGCGCTTCTGTTTGCTTCCACGGTATTTGAGGTCTCATGTTGCTGATTCTTTTGGCCATAAACGATACACGTGACTTTTCTAACCAATCATTTATTGCTTGCTAAGTTTACCGGTGACAAGCATTTACGATTTAACATGTGTATTTTTCTGAGTACCACTAAACTACTGAGTTTTTCTGTATAACTAAGTTATCCAACAGCAACTTTAAATTAGTAATTATGAGTACTTGACTGTTGTTGTTAGTTCAGTGGCAGTCGGTTTGCTTCTGCTGTGAGCGTTGAGGCGGCATTAGAACATAATCCACAACACGTGGCTCCCGAACGCGCGCTCAGACAGCCCCCATTTTTTTCTTTTTTGTCCCCTGACTGCTTTTAAGTAAGAAACGAGGAAATACACAGTGGTTGACGTTACCTGGTTTGTAACTAAATAAAACCTGGAAAGCAATTTTTGACCACCAGCTGTTTTAAGTGTTTATCGATTTAAAATTGTTTGAAGGTCTTTTTTGACACTTGGCAATTGTTGATCAAATTTCGTCTCTTTCCTTGACTGCTCAATGCATGTAGTTAAAGGCAACTTACTAAAAAGTGAAAGACATTCATGGATTACGTGCGAACTTTTCAATGCAATCAAATGACGCAGTACTACATACCTAATTTTTCTTTCGACCGCCAGAACATTAATCAGTTTGTTTTGGAGTAGAATTTTGTTTACGTATTACTTCCATAATACTAGATTCTGTTTTCCATGACACTCGACAATTTCATTAAAGTTATATTTAGCGTTTTCAAAATCAAGCGGTTTTGGAATGTACAGAATCAGTTCAAATATATCATAACACTGAGACACAGCTTACATTAACACACTTCGCAGTAGGTTGAAATCCATGTGTAACGTAAGAAAATAGTTCACATAAACTACCGTTAAATTGTTAAACCGCTGTTTTACCAAAGCTGACAATCAGCAACTATTTTGGCCTTTGACCACAAATATATTTTACTAAAATCACGTCCTGGTCCGTATGGACGTTCTTGTAAGTGTTGCCGAAACTTTACTCGGAATCAACCTATTTTTTGCAGAGTCGCGTTTTTTTGAATTTGTAAACGCTCAAACTTTTTGGCACTTTTCAGTTGTAATTTTTCTTCCATTGACTTGAAACGTTTGAGTCACCGTCAACAACACCAATTTTGTTTTTGCAAATACTGAATCTTTGATTATACCGAGGCTGTTCACACAAATAACCAACGTAGTGTCACCTCCTATTTTCCTCAGTGCTCTTCAACCGGGGTTCCGCGGAACCTTAGGGTTCCGTACAACCCTTACAGGGGTTCCATGAACTTTAAGGGTTCGCAGCGGTTAGGTGTTGCAAGTCAAACACGAATGATTCATAATATCACTGTTACGAACAGCAATGCTCGCCTGTTCAATATTGTTAACCTTGGTTACACCATTGATCAATTGTGACGTAATAAACACAGCCATGATCCACTCCAAATTGCGATATAATATAAAAACGACCGATCCAAGTAACACGGCAACGTGTTTCAAATAGTCATTCAACTGATTTCAACTTTTATTATGTGCTTTGGGTGTGTTAAGAAAAATGAAATCTTTTTCTTTGACATAGCCTACTTCTTACGCTCATTAAAGTTATTTTATTGGGGGTTCCGCAAAGTTTGACAAAACACCTTGGGGGTTCCGTGCCACTAAAAAGGTTGAAGAGCACTGATTTACTGAAAGCCGACAACTCGCAATTTTTTTGCACCAAACTACGGCCGCGGGTCAGATATTCCTGCCACGACGTGTAGGATTAACGTTACCTAGTCTCATAGGATTTCAACCAAGGCAGTTTGTTACATCACAAAAAAGACTAAAAATAATTGTTCGCGAACAATTGCTTTCTTTTTTCCTTGTAACGTAGCAAAGGAGCATTGCTTGGTAGATTTGACTTACTACACATTTTAACACTCGCATCACCAGACAAATAAGATTATAGAACAGGGGTGTCCAACCTTTTTGGCCAAAGGGCCACATGCGGTTTACGAATGATTGCGCGGGCCACTTGAAAGTTACTGCTAATTTAAAAAATCTTAGAAATAGCTGTCTTATAATTTCTAATTAAAATCCTCACACCGAAATTCTAATCTTAGAAATGTCTATTATCCTCGTTTACAGTTATAAGAACAATAAACATACCAAGATATAGTAAAGTCAACAAGGTTTTTCCCATACGTCGACATTTCAATGTGAAGTTGTTCTCTTAACTAGTTTGGCAATATTCGGTGAGATGGACGATGGAGCAATGCGAAGCGATTTTTCCATCTCGCTGTCATAAATTACTAATCTTACAGGGGACTTAAAGTCACATGTCAACCTTTCTTGGAAAGTTCTGATAGCGTTACTTGCTTTTTGTTTCCTGCTTGGCATAATCTATATCACTGCAGAGTGCGGAAGATGTTTTACTGCTAAATGCGTAAAAACGGACTAATTATTATTTGGAGGTCAACCTTACCCGCGTCTGTTACTTCCATTCTTCCACAATACTCTCCCTCTCCACATGCTTCAATGATCGTCAAGGGGGCATCAGTGTCGGTTCCAGTAAAACATTTCACAATGTTCTTGATGGTTGCCACTGGTTCGTTGTTGCAGTTGTTTTCATTGCAGCAAGCCCCAACACAATTCCTGTAAACATGTATTTACTACAACAACTCCAAAATTACATATTGGGATTTAAACTGAAACTTTATCAGGTAACGAAGTGCAACATCCGACATGATGTGGCGTGAAAGGTTTTTATTTACGTGTGAAATTTCGATAATGGATATTTATAAACTGACTTACGCTGCACCGTGGCATAGAACGTCGCAAGCACTTTGAGTTGAGCAAAATACCAAAACGTCTTCAGTGGCAACTGCATCAACTAAAGCACAAAAATACGGCACAAGACAGGGTTATGGAAAAATGGCGTTTTATTGATAAAAAAAGATAAAAACACTCGATCGCTTATTTTGAAGTTTAATAACACTGATAATAGCATATGTTGAAATAATAATTGTCATGCCATACAAATAAAAAAAAATATTTATCGTTGTCATCGACACAACATCGACAATACGTACCCAGCAAAACAACATGTGCTTAATTACTTTGCAAAATGGTGTGAATTCATACTTACCAGTCGTGGTAGTTTCAGTCCGGGCACATAGGTGATCGCTCGGACATGTTGCAAGGATAATTGTACCAATTGCAGGGTCTGTACCCACAGTTTGTTGTGATCCGATCATGCAATCTAAGCCATGTACTTGCCGAATGCAAGCATAAAATACTATTACTGCAAACAACTTAAGTTCCATATCGACGAATTTTGATTTCGTTTTGTTTGTTTTCCTGAAAAAGAAATTTGATTGACCGTCAGATGCTGTCAAATAGTTGCCTCTGTCTGCTGGGTCGTAGTCGAAAGTTTTAACTTGTTAATTTTTGGCATTTGCATTTTAACGCTAATATTTTGATTGTGACTAGCTTTTCCTTACGCTTGTAGTCGTTGTTTTTACTCAAACATTTGCAATACAGCTCAGTACAAAGCTTTGATGTACTTTTGTTAAGCCTAAGTTTAAACTGTGACTGAAATAACCACAGCTCCCGTGTCAGCTTTAATTCAATGACTTGTATTAGGTTACCTCACACACGCGTTGAAACTTCCGTGTCACATATCAGTGGCCCCTAAACTAAAATATCTGAACTGAACAAGTCGCAATCGTGCAAACTGAACCAAGTCTGCAATGTTTGGAATCATTGGATGACACATTTGACAAAGTCGTGAAATTTACTGTGCAGTGTTGTAGTTGATAGCAATGATCCAACCACAAACTTCCAGACTTTTAGTCACGTCTAAAATCCCTGTTGTAACTTAAATGTAAGATTCCATAAACCAGGATGCGGCGTACTTATTGCACTAGAACAATTCGCTAAAAGCATTCTGAAAACACATCACGGTTTAAAGCACTGGAGGCACAAGGGGTATACACATATACCAGCGGTTCCCAAACTGGGGTCCGCGGTCCTTTAGGGGTCCGTGAGGCAATTTTGGGGGGACCGCGAAGCGGGTAAAGTAATTCTATAATCTTATTTAGCGTCAGTTTGTGCCACTGAATAAGTTTAAATCAAGAGAATTGAGAAGTCGACGTCTCCATTGCTAAACAATAGCTTTTATTGAAAGACAACTATCAAAAATGCAATTGTTCACGCACAATCGTACTGCTTTTTGTCTTGTCTGTAATGTCACAAGCTGTCTTTTATAGAGTTTAGATCATTATTATGCGCAATTTTGCATAACTAGCGAAAATCCTGCAATCAACTTTCGTTTTCCTGAAATGCACATTCCAGCTTAAGGACCGCGAGCCCTCGAAATAATGGCAAAGTGACCGTTTTGACAAATTAATGAAAAAGTTTGGGAACCACTGACATATACAAAGACATTGCTTGCTTTTGTAGTTGTCCCTGTGAAGCCAAAAACCTCGCTTCACGGAATCTGACACTGTTGTTTCTAGCCAACTTTGAATCGTGTGGGCTTATAAACTTTCAACAGACAAGCCATATAAAAGCTAAAGGTTAAAGAACCCCTGAAACTTGTTTTTTTCTTGCTTGTGGCAGATGATCAAGAGAAAAAAAATACATTTTAGTCAGTTTGTTTCCTCAATCGCGCCAAGTGTCTCCTATGATTCATTATATTATGCTGCTAGTATTGGTACTCCATAGTTTTGTAGCGTATCTTTAAATTACACGCGACACGCGACTCGCGACAGTACTTGCGATGTTGGATTGTGTGCACGCTTCATTCTATTCAGTGTCTCGCAATAAACGGATGTAAAACAAGCGTGCCTACAAATGGTGACCCCGACGTGAGCTATTGATGCTGGATTTGTAGGCTAGCTATAAATCAACTCACAGTCATGACAGAAAGCAATGTGACACCAGTTGCAGTCAAAATTCCACCCTTTTGGCCGCAAGATCCAGAGCTATGGTTTTTGCAGGTGGAAGCACAATTCACCGTCAGAGGAGTAACCCAGTCACTGACAAAGTTTAATCATATTGTTTCTGCTGTCACTCCTGAGATTGCCTCAGTGGTCAGAGACATTATTAAGCATCCATCTAGTGAGGAACCCTACGAACAACTAAAGAATGCTTTGTTGCGAAGAGTAGGTATGTCACAGCACCAAAGGCTGCAAAAATTTCTTCGGCCTGATGATCTAGGGGACTGCAAACCTTCACAAATGCTACGGGACATGGAACAACTACTGGGTGACGTGGAAGCTAAACAGATTCTTCGTGAGGTATTTCTACAAAGGCTTCCAGCAAACCTACGAATTGTTCTTGCTGCACTAGATTTGGATATAACTGAGCTTGCCGAAAAAGCCGACAGTATGGTTGATCTAGTTGACCCACAGCCTCTTTTAGCAGAAGTAGACCAACTACAACAAGATGTTGCACTGCTGAAACGCAACACAGCATTTTCAAACAGGCGAAAATAGCAAAGAAGCACGTTTCCCACGTTGTGTTGGTACCACAGACGCTGGGGGGATAATGCAAGAAAGTGTGTTTCGCCTTGTAGCCGCAAGGGAAACGTGGAGACCAGCCACTAATGGCGGCTGGTGCCGCTGGTCATTTTCGCCGCCTTCTGCATGTAACTGACCAAGCAACTGGTCGGACATTTTTGGTTGATTCTGGTGCCGCAGTAAGTGTTATTCCTGCAAACCGGATAGATCGCAATACTTGCCAACGAAACCTAAAGCTTGTTGCAGCAAACGGAAGTACCATTGCAACATTTGGCACCAGAAAAATTAACCTTAATTTAGGTTTGGGTGAAATCTTTTCATGGAATTTTAGCATCGCCGAGGTCACGCAGCCGATTCTTGGCGCCGATTTCTTTCGACATTTTGGTTTACTTATTGATCTCAGTCGAAATAGATTAATAAATGCCAAAACATTTGACAGCGTCAAAACTGGCATTTCTAACACTGCCGCGCTTGCCTTGTTTGCCGCAACCAACAACAGAAATGAATTTGAAGCTATTTTTATGGAATTCCCAGCTTTGCAAAGTGCGGTATACAATGATGCTTCCTTGAAACACAACGTCAAGCACTACATTGTTACCAATGGTCCTCCCGCTTATGCCAAAGCTCGTCGGCTATCTCCAGACAAGCTAAAATGTGCTAAAGCAGAGTTTCAAAACTTGTTGGATTTAGGGATTGTTCGCCGTTCACCAAGTACATGGGCCTCTCCACTGCACATGGTGCTCAAAAAGTCTGGCCAATGGAGGCCATGTGGCGATTACCGCAAGCTTAACAAAATCACTATTCCTGATCGCTACCCAATTCCTTTAATACAAGATTCTTCAGCTAATCTACATGGTGCGACAATTTTTAGCAAGATTGACCTTGTCAGAGCATATCACCACATTCCGGTTGCTAAAGAGGATATTTCCAAAACCGCAATTATCACCCCTTTTGGATTATTCGAACACACACGAATGCCCTTTGGCCTCTGCAATGCTGCTCAGACGTTTCAGCGATTTATGGATGAGGTGTGCAGAGGTTTAGATTTTATTTTTGTCTATCTCGATGACATTTTGGTTTTCAGCCCTTCGGCGTCTGCTCACCGTAGACATTTGCGTTTGCTTTTCAAACGGCTTCAAACCTATGGGATTGTTGTGATTCCTGACAAATGTGAATTCGGATGCACAACAATAGCCTTTTTGGGACATCAAATCACCACCCAAGGCATTCTCCACTCTTAAACAGGGTGGAAGCCATCCAAAAATTTCCCCAACCAACGTCCAAGAAAAGTCTAAGAGAATATTTGGGACTAGTAAATTTCTACCATCGTTTTGTCCCTGGTGCCGCAAAAATTTTGCATTCCCTGCACCAGGCACTTACAGGCACAGAGAAAACTTTTGAATGGACAGAGGATTGCACAACTGCATTCAAGGCATCAAAACAAGCCCTGGCAAAATCAGTGATGCTTGTTCCTAAGGCTGACGCGCCTACACGAATCACAACAGATGCTTCAGGCACTGCGGTTGGCGCTTCACTGGAACAACGCCACAACGGGGAATGGAAACCAATAGGTTTCTTTTCAAGAAAACTTAAACCCGCAGAAACACGGTACAGTACATTTGATCGCGAGCTTCTTGCTATTTATTTATCTATTCGCCACTTTCGTTATTTTGTTGAAGGCAGGGTGTTTGCTATTTTTACTGACCACAAGCCCTTAATTCATGTGTTCCAACGAAACTCTACTGCATTGTCACCTCGACAAGTTCGCCATTTGTGCTTTATTTCAGAGTTTACTACTGATATACAGCACATAAAGGGTAAAAGTAATTTTGCTGCTGACGCATTGTCGAGAGCCAGCATTAATGCTACAACATCATCTGCAATTGATTTCGCTCAAATGGCACTTGCACAACAAAATAATGAAGAAATTATTGCATATCGCACCTCGGTCACGTCACTTAATTTGTGTGATGTACCTTTGTTTGGAACAGAGTTAACGATTCTTTGTGATATTTCTAAAGGGTACCCCCGTCCTGTTGTACCCTATGCGTATCGTCGCCAAACCTACCAGGCGATTCATAATTTGTCACATCCAGGCATACGTGCAAGCCGTAAACTGGTCTCAGACCGTTTTGTGTGGCATGGTTTGAACAAAGATGTTGGTAACTGGGCACGAACCTGTCTACAATGTCAAAAAGCTAAAATCCAACAACATACAGCTGCTGCTTACAGCTCTTTTTCACTGCCAACCAGAAGGTTTGCTGATATACATGTGGACATTGTCGGACCTCTTCCCGTTTCTCGGGGATGCACTTACTTATTCACGTGCATCGACCGATTCACTAGATGGCCAGAAGCTTTCCCCATGACTGACGCAACAGCGCAGTCTTGCGCAAGAGCTCTACTCTCTTGGGTCTCACGTTTCGGAACGCCTCAGACCATTACTTCAGATAGAGGTCGTCAGTTCGAGTCAACACTTTGGGCCAACCTTAGTATGTTATTGGGTGCCCATCGACAACGAGCAACCTCCTACCATGCCCAATGTAACGGCATTGTGGAACGAATGCATCGTCAGCTAAAAGCCGCTTTAAAAGCACGCTTAACAACCACCGATTGGATGGACCATCTTCCACTCGTACTGCTCGGAATGAGATCTGCTGTTAAGGAAGATATTGGATGTTCAACCGCCGAATTGGTGTATGGTGGTACACTACAGTTGCCCGGGGAGTTTTTCACGTCGTCAACTGAACCACAAGATCCAACGTCGTTTCTCTCAAAACTACGAGAAACAATGAGGGATTTGCGACCGACCCCGACAACCTGGCATCGACATTCTCATAACAGAGTGCCCAGCTTATTACGCAATTGCAGTTTTGTTTTTGTTCGAAACGATGCGCACCGTACACCCTTACAATGTCCCTATGACGGTCCATTTAGAGTTATTCAAAAGCACGCTAAATACTTTTGTCTTGAAATTAATGGGCGACAAGACACTGTGTCAATTGACCGTTTAAAACCCGCCCATATTGAACAAAGTTTTACGTCGCAAGAATTTACCAATCGTGTTGTACCTGTTTCTCCTCCTATCGTATCTCCCCATCCAACAGTGACGCGCTCTGGTCGTGTTATTAATTTACCTTTGCGTTATCGTGTATGACTTGAACACTGGTGGGGGGTATTGTAGCGTATCTTTAAATTACACGCGACACGCGACTCGCGACAGTACTTGCGATGTTGGATTGTGTGCACGCTTCATTCTATTCAGTGTCTCGCAATAAACGGATGTAAAACAAGCGTGCCTACAGTTTCGATAGATTTCTAACTTAATGCAAAGATTAAACCAAACCGTTTGGCGATTAGTTTAATCTGTTTATGACGTTACCATCTATATTGATACACAGTGGATTGTAAATTTTGCCTTTTTGTACTCAATACATAAATCTGACACGCATGTCTTCTGTGTTGTTGAAATTGCTTATTAGCTCTAAAAAAAACATTGAGATCTGGGGCGGCATTATCAACACTTCCTCGCTCGCTGACTTAACGAGCTCGCTGAAATATTTTTTAGCGAGGACTTAGCGAGCGAGAAACTCGCTAACGTATTTGGTATTACGAAGTGTCCTCGCAAACGCCTCGCTAAAGCCTGACGCAAAAACGAGAGAATGCGTCAAAATCGTGAGAAAAAAGACGTCTGACTCAGCAAAATCAGGAAGTCGCGCTTTGCGACATCTTGTGGAAGGCCGTTTTTGTTAGCAGTTGAGCTTCACGTGGACATTGGCCATAGATACTACATACACAAGATGGCAAGCGCATTGATATTGAGTTGGCACGTAGCGCCGCTAGTGGTAGCGGTACAGTTTAGCGTTGTCTGTTCCTCCTGGCTACTGAGCAGATTGATTTAGATCGGTCGCAACTGTTTTAATTCGGCTATTATATGTCAACCACTTCATCTGCCGCTTTTGTGAATCTTAATTTGTTTGAAACTAACCTTTATGAAGCATCAAAGACGTGTTTTATATCTTATATAAGTAATACTTAGAGAAAGTAATCACCCAGAATGAACTGATTTTAATCTTAGCCAAGAATTACAGCTCCACACTTGGAAAAAAATACTTTTGCTGCTGTTTCCTGTAATACTTAGTCAAGTTTTGGTTAGTGTTTGAACAGCAAGGAAAAAACGTTTTACATTTTATGACAGATCAGCAATACATGCAAGACACAACAAAACTGGATATTATCATATTACTGGACCTGCTGGTAATTTTTGTTTTATATTTAGTTTTTTACCATAAGATCTAAGGAAAGTAATCTTTGTATTGAAATACTAAGTAAATTCATTTCAGAGTTTGAAGACACAGCAACTCAGAGTAAGGATCAGTTTTAAAACAAGGTGGAAATTGACAAAAAACGGGAACACACCGACAGTGCAATTTTTGTGAAAATTACAGCTTACAAAGTATGCATAGTTTTTTTGGCATTCCCTTTAAACACACAAAATTATCCTTATTATTGCTAAACATATTTGCTAAAAGTAAAATTAGGTTTTTAGTCATTTTTGCTTCTCGCTTCTGCATGTTAACCTATGTGTGACAAAAACAGTAATATGCTATTTTGTTTATTACACAGAATGAGAAATGGAAGTAAACAATAAAAAAGCTCTTTAAATCAAACAGGATTTGGCCAGCATACAGAAGCAGCAAAACTTTCTGGGATCCCAGTGCAACTTGTATGATACTGTATCGGACCTTGGACTTTTAATTCAAAATACATCGGACTTTGGACTTTTTAATTCAAAACATTTTAATTCGTGTAATTGTCGTGTCATATCACCACGGTCATCCCCGTTCATAACTCGCCTTTTTCTACACAAAAGCTTGACCACCTGTTAAACCTGTTTTTCTTTACTGCTCCGGTCAATTACTGCTTAAGGCTATCGTTTTATCATCCCCTTACGTGTTAACGTGAAGCAACGTCTTAATCTGCTTCCAGCCATGTTAAACTTGACACTTCTATAAGCAATTTAAAGAATAATTACGGTTTAGAACACAGTTAATCTTCTCGGGCGTACGTTTTACGACTATGCCGGTGATAACGAGATTTGACCTGAACGCTATAAAGATCGACACATTTTAGACTTAAAATCAGTTCTAAAGTTACCTTAAGTTACCTTAAGCTACCTTAAGTGACTAGAGTACGCATTAGAATTGATGTCTCACAGTTGATTCGTGCGCGGTGACTTTTGTGTTGCGTGTTTAGCGCAAGAGGCGCTCTCGTGGTATGCCTTATTAAAATATAATGTGGGAACGTTAAGCTAGTTTTGCGTCTTGTTGTTCGTTTCGACAGTGATAGTTTGTTTGTTTATTAGAGTCAGATATACGGCAGTGTGTTCTTATTGTCTACCCATTGGGTCAGTACAATACCATCTCCAGCATCTGTCACATCCACACTGCAAAAAGTGGTACACACTTACTATAATTTTTAAAAATAAGCACATTGGTTACATGTATATCCAGTACCTGACCCCAAGAAACTAATAATAATAATGTCTGGTTACTGACAGTTTTCAATATATTGATGATCTTTACATTGTACTTATAACACCTCCAAGTAGTGGTGATGATGGCAGTATCCAAGTAGTGGTGATGATGGCTGTAGTTTTTTAACCTTACATATATATGTGTAAAAATACGCTCAAGTTTATCTTACAGATGTCATGTTGTTAGCAATTATTAATGGCAATGACACGCCTTTAAAAAATACCTTGATTATTTAGATTGTTTTGTAAAAGCATCTTCTTGCTATTTGCAGGCTCCACGAAATGCTTGGAAAGTACATTTCCATTGGCTTGCTAGGATCCAACTTTGTGGCTTTAATTCAAACATTCAGCAATCTGAAACAACAAATTTAATGACAGCATTGAACTTCGGGGCACCTGCAATACACTTTGTTCTGTGTAAATATCTTACCTCTTAAATCCACAATATCAAGGGGAAGACTTCATCAAATGGTTCATCAAGTCATGGAAATTTAGCTCTTTATTTTGTTGGAAAGGTCCAGGGTTGACAAATGACACACTTCTTATAGATTGTTAATAACTTTTTTGCAGATTATCATTAGGGTGATTATTTTTTGATTTCTTTGAAAACAATTTGTCAAAATTTTTAGAAAAGGTCAAAAATTGTCAAAATTGTTTACATAGTCAATTGAAAAACATATAGTCTAATTAGCAATATATACATTAAATAATCTTGTCCCATAAAAACCCAATCTATGTGCAACCCATGTTTTTCTTAAGTAAATCTGTGTATGGCACATTATGTGTAACATTACTTTATTAAAGTACAGCATAGGTTTAACAATAGGCAACATAGGTTACCGTTAAACAATGTGCAACCTACAAGTTTAACAATATGACAAAATCTCTAAATCTGTCGGCAAACAACAAATTGACATAATTTCTTACATTGGTGGAAGAATTTTGAGAAAACTTTATCACCAAACCAATATTCAACTGAAAGATTTGTTTTAAATCCAATTTATATAACCATATTTTTCCATCAGTACACGTTGAAGGCAATTCATTAAGACACTGAGCAGTGGCAAGCTTCCTGCAAAATATCAGGAGAGAAATCATGGTGGTTTATGGTCAGCTTGTTGCAGCCTTGTCAAACTTTTACAAGAAACACAGAAATTTTTAAACAGATGTTTTTCTAAAAATAGTAATTTAAACAGATAGGTAATTTATACAATAATTTAACATTGGGACTTTTTAGTTGATGCATTTTAATTGCAAAAACAACAACAATTTTAATCAGCACAAGATTATGCTAAACACAAAAATTTACATCTTCTTATCAGAAAAAAAGCAATTCTTGACAAAATAAAGAATGCTGCAAATGAAAATATATTTGTCAGTTATTTCACAACTGAATGCACACAATTTAATAAGTTAAAAACTGATAATTTACGCAAAACGTCGTGAAAAAAATCTCTAATCCTCTCGCAAATGGAAATCTGGGGTGACACTAAAACGCTGAATGGGCGGAATGGAGGGCGGGACGTCGCGGGACGTCGTGAAAACCGCTAAATATCGGGTTAAATTGCTGACGGTTGGAGCTATTAAGGTTGGGATAAGGTTTTATAATAGAAAATCATTAAAAAAAATTCCGCCGAACACTACATTCCGCGCCCGAAACGTCCCGCCATCTCCCGCGACGTCCCGCCATAGCATTTTTGCCTAATGTCAGGAAATAGTTGAATAAGTTTTAGGCAGGGACATTTTTTGATTCATATACTATTATAAAACCTCAACCTAACCCTAATAGCACTAACCGTCAGCAATTTACCCGATATTGAGCGGTTTCCGCGACGTCCCGCCCATCCCGCCCATTCAGCGTTTTAGGTCACCCGAAATCTGTTTTAGGAATATAGACTTTTTATTCACTGCAATGAAGAATTTGAAACAGTTTTAGTTGGTTATTACCGCGCTATAGTTGTTGTCACTGTATTATACTACATTACACGATACAATAAGCATAAAATTTGACTGAAACAAACTTTATTTAACTAAAGCTACACTAAGCTGTCTGCAAAATCTCGACAAGTGTACCGCTACCACTAGCGGCGCATAGTGACAACTCAATATCTAATTGGTTCACAGAGAAACATAGAAATTTGCTTTATATCTTGGGTATGTAGTATCTATGCATTGGCGGTGTAGCGGTTACAACACTATTGTGCAATGTTTATGAAAACGATTGCATGTTATTTCGCAATAACGTTTCACACCACGAAATGGAAAAGTTTACCCTCATTTCTGCATAGACTAATGTTTATATTTCCGTTTCTATGGTAGTCATAAGTTATTTTCAGCCATTTTTCGGGTTCCAGAAAGATCTAACAGTAAACATAGTGTTTGTTCCATTGTGACACATGTTTCCGTCGATATTTGCAATGTTTCAGCAGTTGTGTTTCGTATTAGAGCGCGTCGTTTCCACCCTGTGAAAAAGCATATGGTGTTCACCAAAAGGCGCTATGGCATTATAAATTACATGGCTACCTTAAAATAAATAATATAAGGAATATGAGAAAAAGAATTCGTACACCGGCCAAGGTTTCACATTGTTATATAAGTGTAGACTTTGATGTTTTCGCCGTTCTATTTGTGCCTTCTATTTGTGGGTTCTATTTGTGGATGCTAAATTTGGTTTTATCTCACTGCTGTGGTTAGCTGGCCAAGAGCTAATCAACGATATCGCTTAAGACAAATAATCAAGAATACAGAGTGTTAATCAACTCTGTGTGTGCCTGATATTTGAGATAGTGATGAATCGTGCGAATTTGAGAGGCTCATTCCGACATAGAAACATCAGGTTCTCAAGACTCTTTAACTATACTAGACAGTACAGACAATCCAGAAATCGTGAGGAGGACGAAGAACAATTAAATCGTGTCCGCGATCACACACTGCAACTTTCTGCTGTCGCTAAGCGTGAGATAAATCGTTTAACTGTGGTTCAGAACGCAGTTCCAACCTTTGTCTGGAATTCTAACCATAGAGAGTTTGATTTGAAGTTCAAGCCTTGTTCTTTGGAGGAAGAGATCTCTTTAGTCGAATTCACAAGTGACCGAGATCAATATCTGGCTGAAGGTCTACGACGACGTTTGCAGGAGATAAGGTGTGAAATCTTCCAAGGCTTAATTGCAAGCACAGATCTTGAACAGGCTAGTTTCGGCAACAACCCAGACGAAATAAGTAAAGCAGTGAGACTCTATCAACGGGTTAATCGTGAGCAACTTGAGTGGATCACGCTAACGCACGCCGCACCTGCAAGGCCATTGTGGTTGCGTCCTAACGGAGAAGAATCTTGTGTCATCAATCTATCCATTCCCTTGAGACACCATAACTGCCGCCCAACAGGCTCTAAGGAGGCTGGTGCTTCAAACTGGTACCCCTATCCCAGAGGTTCGAACTTGCCAAGCTCGTTTCCCGAGCAAGCCGACGTTTTGGTCATCTACGAGGCTGTTGAGTCATCGTGGGAATCAGACGACGAAGTGCCACAGCATCTGGAATACCTGGTACAATCCATTCACATCTACGCATTCGCGTCATCGGATTTCATAACCCTTGCTTAAGTAAGTGTGCGCAGCATTTTCTGCACTTGAATCCTAACGATTTTCAGACATTTTAAACGTTGTGTGATAAAATTGATTTTGATTGAAGCTTTGTTCAAGCAATAATCATTTTGTGTATATACATTCATTCTAATTTAATTATAAATCTTAAAGTAAAGGAACTTGTGTCAAGTTAACAATCAAATAGCGCATGCAATACAGCCTGTGTGTTTTTCTGATTACATTTAATTTCACGTTTCACAAGAGCGGCTTTGTCTAAGCCGGAAACGTTTTTCTGTTCTGCAATACTAACATTTGTTGCTCTTATATATATATATTGGTTTGGTCTGGTTTCAACCGTTTCTATAGGGACTCAAACGTTTTCCCACACTAAGTTAAAAACACAACATTCACACTGTCAAAAATAGTTCGCTCAGTCACGCTAGGTCAGGGTTCAAAGGCCAAATCAAAGGGAAAATCTACGCCTGCACATAAAAAGTCAGCCCACGTGTACAATACTAGAAGCAAATCTAATATGGCAACTGCCAGTAACTCTGATGAATCTGCCAGTATCTTTGAAGCAAGTCAACAACAACAGCTGTCAGGAAATGACTTAACTAATGACGACATAGCACCAACACAGTCTGACCGCGCATCTCAGAATTTAAGCGGACCAGCATTATGCGGTTCTGCAAAATTTGTTGTTCCAGTTACTAATATGTCTACTAACATTCTACACCAAGAATTAGACACAATGCGTATGTCTGTGTTGAAAATCCCACCATTATGGTCTCATAAAAAAGATATTAAAACTTACTTCAAGGTTTTAGATAACTTCTTTGACACAAACAAGGTCATAGATGATAACGCACGCTTTTCGCTGTTGATAACCAGTTTCAATGACAAACAGACAGACAAGTTTCGTTCTGCTATTGTTCAAGCCTCAGACTCTGAGAAACCTTATGATTCAATTAAAGACTTAATGATTTCACAGCTGCAAAGTGGTGGAAAATCCTCTTGGATCCAGTTAATGAATGATATAACTTTCGACCCCAACAATGAATCAGCCTTTGAGTTGCTACAAAAATTATTATCTGTTTGTCCCAGAAAAGTGTCAGATGACCCAACCATAAAAGAACTAGTGGAAAACACATTCTTAAATCTACTTCCCACTCATGTCAGACCGCTAATAAGAGCTACGAAATTTGACACTCTTATGGACATGGCAAAATACTATGACCGTTATGTTGCCGGCGATTTCAGCGATAATAAGCCAACACAAGATGGAAAAAACTCTGAAGTAACACAACTTTCAGCAAAATTAGATGAAGTCTTAACACATATGTCCAGGGGACAGCAACCTTTCCGTCAGCAACGCTACTCAAACCAGCGATTTCAAAATGACAATAGACGACCAAATTTTCAACAAAACAATCAATTTCCACCGCGTTTTCAAGGAAATTATAGCCGTCAAAACTATTACAACCAGCAGCAATTCCAGCGAAACCAACAATTCAATCAACCGCGTTTCTGGGGACCCCCTAAACAGCAGCAAAGGCCAGAATACATTCCAACAGACACTCGTCCACAGCATGAAAGAAACCCTCAATTCACTCAAGCGAACCAGGAATACCGCCCTGGACGTCAAAATCCTAATCCACCAAACCTTTGCTACATACATGAACGCTACAAGGACAAAGCTTTCAAATGTTATGGTCCTCCATGCCCAAAATATCATGAAGGGTTACAGATTGCAATACCAAGACAAACTCTGAATGCTATTCAAACAATAGACAAGAACTTACCTCGTGTCAAAGATGTGCTTTCTAATACGGAGTTTTTGATTGACAGCGGCAGCGCAGGAAGCTTTATCCCAGCCAAAGCAGGTCTGAAACCACAAAAGGAGATGAGCAAATATACTACAGTATCTGGTCAGCCTATACAGTGTTTTGGAAAGTCATTACAGACGGTCGATATTGGTTTTGGTCCTGTTGAAGTAGAATTTGATCAAGTTGAAATCTCCTATCCTATTTTAGGTTTTGACTTTTAACAGGCACAAAATCTAAGTTTGAATCCACAAGGCGGGTTTTTGAAATGCAACACTACTGGAAAGCAGGTTAGCATAAGCCCAAAAGACAACCAATTGCTGCTTCAAGCCCCAGTCCTGCACAACAAAAAATATACTGACCTGTTAGCGAAATTTCCCGAGATAACTGCTGTCCCAAATTATCACCGTGAGCCCAAGCATCCGATAGTGGCCAGAATTCCGCTTCACCGGATGCCAGCAGTACAAAAGGCTAGGCGAGTCCGCCCGGAATATTTTGATCGCATGAAGAAGCAACTTGAAGACATGTGTAGACGAGGCATTCTCAGAAGAGCGCAATCTCAATTTGGCATGGCCATCCACTTAGTGGCTAAAAAAGGCACAGAAGATTTGCGAATTGTCTCAGATGCCCGTGTCTTGAACAGCTGCACGGAAAAGACAAACTATCCAATGCCGCGCCTAAGTCAATCATTTATTGCTCTACATGGATGCAAAATATTCAGTAAAGTCGATTTGAAGGAAGCTTTTTATCAGATAAAAATCGCGGAGGAACATCAACCCAGAACAGCAATTCGGACCCCCGTTGGTTGTTTTGTGTACCAGAGGTTACCGATGGGTTTAGTGAATAGCGCGAGTTTCATGTCCCAATTGCTTGATATGGCTCTGGAAGGCTTAACTAATGTGACTGGATACGTTGACGATTTATTAATTTACTCAAAGAATGAGGAAGAACACTTAGAGCATCTTAAACAGGTTTTCCAGCGCCTCAGTGATTTTGGCTTGTACATAAACCCTGCAAAATGCCAATTTGGCCGTGCGCAGATAACTTTCCTGGGCCACCTCATAGCGCCAACTGGGATCAGACCTATCCCATCAAAGGTACAAGCTATCACGGATTTTCCAAGACCAACTACAGTTAAACAAGTCCGTCGCTTTTGTGGAATGATAAACTTTTATGCGGCACATTTACCTAACATATCAGGCGTGCTAGCTCCCATATATGACCTATTAAAAGGCAACAGACGGAACAATAGCAGAGTCAATTGGCCACCAGAGGCACAAAAAGCATTTGAACGAGCAAAAGAACTTCTTATCCAACAAACTGAATTAGCTTTTCCTAACGCAAAAGCACAACTTTCACTCACCACAGATGCTTCGGATGTGGCCATGGGTGCAGTGTTGCATCAATCTTTTGAAGGAAAGGTACAACCTTTGGCTTTCTTTTCGAAAACGTTCTCAAAAACTGAAAGAAAATACAGTACATTCGACCGAGAGCTCACGGCGATTGTAATCGCACTCAAAAATTTCAGGCATTACTTAGAAGGATGTAATTTCAAGATTTACACCGACCATCGCCCCTTATGTTCTGCTATAGTAACAGGAAGGGACATCGCTAACAGACGACAAGCTCGTGCTCTTGCCTTCATTTCAGAGTTCACTTCTGACATTGAATATTTGCCAGGCGCTAAAAATACAGTAGCTGATTGTTTATCAAGGTCAAGCATTAATGCCATTTACCACCATGCAAACAAGCTAGACTATGAGACGATAGCTAAGGCTCAGGCCAATGACAGTGACTTGCAAGCCTTTTGCAATTCTGCTGAACATTCTTTAAACTTAAAATTACACAACTTACCAAACAGCAACCTCAAACTTATTTGTGATGAGAGCATTCCGGGATCACCTCGCCCTCTTCTTCCGCCAGGTTACAGGAAGCTCGCCTATGACTTGATCCACAACTTGAGCCATCCTGGAGTAAAACCAACAGTCAAATTAGTGGCTAAACGGTTTGTCTGGCCGGGATTAAAACGCGATGTAGTCACGTGGTCACGTTCATGCCAGGTTTGCCAGCGTACTAAAGTAATTCGTCATGTGAAGACGCCCTTTCAACGTTATCCTCCCGTAAGTCAGAAAGGCCAGCACATTAACATTGATCTAATTGGAAAGTTGAATGATTCTAACGGCCATTGTCACATTTTGGTCATGGTTGACCGGTTCACAAGACATATTGTGGCGGTACCATTAAAAGATGCTAAAACTTCTACCATAATAAATGCGTTTCTATACAATTACGTGAGTGTTTATGGGACGCCTTCCTATCTATCATCAGACAGAGGCTCCTCGTTTACTAATGAGGAATGGCAACAGGCCATGAACTTCTTGAATATTCAACATTTCACTACGTCAGCTTATTGCGCCAACGCGAACGGCGCAGTCGAACGAAAGAACAGAAACATAAAACGTGCTTTACGCAGCCTAGCAGAAAAAGGTGATTGGTACTACGCCCTACCTTTAGCCGTCCTGGCATTAAACGCAACACACAATGACGACTTGGGGGCATCCAGCTCCGAAATCATGTGGGGACAACAAATGAGATTACCTGGAACTTGTATAAATCCACCGGATCCATCTAGTGCCTCTCCTTCGGGTGAATTTCTGCGAGCACAAAGAAGATATTTCAACCAATTCAAGTATACACCAACACGGCTCCTTCACAACCAAGAGACCTTCATGGACCCGCGACTATACAGTTGCAGCCATGTGTTTATGCGAACAGATGCTAGAAAAGCTCCTTTAGACGGTGCTTATACCGGCCCTTTTGAAGTCTTGCAACGCAGAGCTAAATACTATACAATAATGCGTCACGGCAAACCTTACGTTGTTTCTTTAAATCGTTTGAAACCTGCAGAGCGTTTACTTGATTTTGTTCCAGATTTTTTAGAATCGCCAGATTCTCTAGCTCAGCCACTAACAAGCTGCACTAATGCGACTAATGAGCAACAGCAGTTAGATGACAATAATTCAACTTCTTTAGAGACAGAAGAAAAGATAGACCAATCACTCACCGAAAATGAGACGATCTCCCACTCCAGTCCACAACAAGAAACGCCCTCCTGTTCCTTTGATCTCCCGCAACCGCTTACAGATGACAACATCTCTCCAGTCTATAACAATCAAACTCCAGCAACGGAAATCAGCCAACCGAATCTCGATTTGGCACAATCTCACGATGAAATCAGTCATCCAGAACTCGACTTGGCAGAACCACAAAGCGAAATCACTCATCCAGAACGAGACTTCCAAACCGCAGACCAGCCACCTGAGCAATCAGAGGAAAGTCAGACAGACACAAGCATTGAAGTCTTACCCAATGAAGCCCAAGCAGCCCCAGCTCGCCCAAGAAGGAATACACAGCGCCCAAGCAGATATGACGACTACCTTGTTGAATCTGATTAGTCTACTACGAGTTAACAAATTGTACATATGTATATACATCTTATTTTCAGTTGTGCATTGCGTAAACCCGTCCCTACTCTACAATATGAATGTATGTTCCCATCAACAAGTCTACAAAAAGATATTTCGAGCAATAAACTCCAACTATTTTCAAGTCTACAAAAAGATATTTCGAGCAACGAGCTCCAACTATTTTCAAGTCTACAAAAAGATATTTCGAGCAACAAGCTCCAACTATTTTCAAGTCTACAAAAAGATATTTCGAGCAACAAGCTCCAACTATTTTCAAGTCTACAAAAAGATATTTCGAGCAACAAGCTCCAACTATTTTCAAGTCTACAAAAAGATATTTCGAGCAACAAGCTCCAACTATTTTCAAGTCTACAAAAAGACATTTCGAGCAACATGCTCCAACTATTTACAAGTCTACAAACGATATTTTTGAGTCCTACATTTACAACTCAGCCTAAACATTTAGAAGACAGCTGTCAGACATCTTATACTTTCAATGCCAATCTACACAAATAACGGCATTACTGGCTGGGGCCAGCGCGCATATTTCCCCAAGCCAGATATTATCCTACCTGAAGGGAAAGCCCATAGCAGCGATAACGCACGGCGACATACTCTTAGAGACCGCTTGTACCACATCAAAAATGCGTTTGTTGCGAAGTCTGCGAATAAAGAATAGCAATTACTTTGCTACAAGGCCTTTTTTCGTAAAAGTTCATGATGGCCACGTGAACAACGATGAAAAGACCTACCAACTTTATGACCAGAGTAATGTTTTCCCAGACCTAGTTTACAAGGAAACATTTCGGGCCAACCGAATGTTCACTTTCAAAGTTCATAATACTTATTACTTATTCGTCAATTATACTCTTGCAAGAGTCGAAACCAATATCCAACTACTTTCTCCTATTATCAAGATGATAAATGAATCTTTTCAATCTTATGATTTCGTTGAAGCGGCCCAGCTTCTCAAATATATACCTAGCGAAAATCGCGCATTATCGGACGTTCTAGCCGTCCTCTCAAGCACTCAACTAAACAACGAACGAATGAATGTTTTCTTCGACTCACAAACTAACCTTTCCACAGAAGGGGGAATTGATGACAAGGTTCTACCGCAAAATCTTCTCAAGTCAGCTTTCATCACCCTTTTATCTTCTGTGACCAGTCCTGCTGCAAATGCATTCCTCTCCTTCCTCGTTATCCAAGCTTTGTTCTGGGGAATAGCCTTGTCCTTGTTAACATTAAAGCATCTTTTTCAACGTATTCAACCAATAGCAAGACCAAAAATCAACCAGGCAGTTGCAGAATTACAACGCCACTGGAATTTACGTCATCAACAACAAAACAATGATGACGACACAAATAGTCAGTCTCAGGAAGCGATTAACACAGAACCAGAAGCCTGAAATACTGTTCCCAGACTAGTTGCTGAGCGAACAGCATATGTTACACTATACTATTAAACATTTCACACATTCAGCTAAGCCTGAACGTAATATTACTCTAGCCGTTTGACTGATCATACCACAACACATTAACTTTAACGTTTCACGTTTGTCATTCTGCTAGAATAGTCAACCAAAATTTTGCTTAGGGAAACCAATATATATATCTAATCCGTGAATATTACTAACCTTGTTTCTGCATGACAATTTCTTTTTGCATATATAAGTATTTCCTTGTTTTCGCCTTTCTCATTCAAGTGCAGAAACCCTTATTGTGTCTCCACTACAAAAATATATAATCAATGCTTGTATATAAGGCTAAAAACTCAAAATTCGAAACCGGTGGAGATTTCAATAACACACATTACTTGTTGTATGAATTTGCATTGTATTTTTCCGCCCATTCCTTTTTAACAATAGTGTAAAAGCAATATATTTATACAAGAATCGCATATACTTATAAAAAAAAAAAAAAAAAAAAAAATATATATATATATATATATATATATACATATATATCATAGCTATCAAACCGCATTATAATCGATAAAACATTCTTGTGTGCAATTTTATCAAATTATGTTTCGCCAGTCTATACTTATACATTATATTCTCTGTTTCCACCCTTGTTTTGACGACGTTTATTATTTTCCTTACGATATTTATTCTAAGAGCCGAAGAGTCATACCCTTATTGACAAGATATATAATTGTTATGTTCATTTTTCGTCTTTAATTGTGCATATTTTTCCCAACGTATAAATCCCCACGTAACAGCACCTACCGCCATCTATTGACCAATCTCTCTCGTCGCGTGTCGCTAACGACCATTAATATTGATAAAATGTGTTTTTCATTCAAACACATTGTGCACCCTTTTTTGGGGGGAGCTTTTTGTAGCGGTTACAACACTATTGTGCAATGTTTATGAAAACGATTGCATGTTATTTCGCAATAACGTTTCACACCACGAAATGGAAAAGTTTACCCTCATTTCTGCATAGACTAATGTTTATATTTCCGTTTCTATGGTAGTCATAAGTTATTTTCAGCCATTTTTCGGGTTCCAGAAAGATCTAACAGTAAACATAGTGTTTGTTCCATTGTGACACATGTTTCCGTCGATATTTGCAATGTTTCAGCAGTTGTGTTTCGTATTAGAGCGCGTCGTTTCCACCCTGTGAAAAAGCATATGGTGTTCACCAAAAGGCGCTATGGCATTATAAATTACATGGCTACCTTAAAATAAATAATATAAGGAATATGAGAAAAAGAATTCGTACACCGGCCAAGGTTTCACATTGTTATATAAGTGTAGACTTTGATGTTTTCGCCGTTCTATTTGTGCCTTCTATTTGTGGGTTCTATTTGTGGATGCTAAATTTGGTTTTATCTCACTGCTGTGGTTAGCTGGCCAAGAGCTAATCAACGATATCGCTTAAGACAAATAATCAAGAATACAGAGTGTTAATCAACTCTGTGTGTGCCTGATATTTGAGATAGTGATGAATCGTGCGAATTTGAGAGGCTCATTCCGACATAGAAACATCAGGTTCTCAAGACTCTTTAACTATACTAGACAGTACAGACAATCCAGAAATCGTGAGGAGGACGAAGAACAATTAAATCGTGTCCGCGATCACACACTGCAACTTTCTGCTGTCGCTAAGCGTGAGATAAATCGTTTAACTGTGGTTCAGAACGCAGTTCCAACCTTTGTCTGGAATTCTAACCATAGAGAGTTTGATTTGAAGTTCAAGCCTTGTTCTTTGGAGGAAGAGATCTCTTTAGTCGAATTCACAAGTGACCGAGATCAATATCTGGCTGAAGGTCTACGACGACGTTTGCAGGAGATAAGGTGTGAAATCTTCCAAGGCTTAATTGCAAGCACAGATCTTGAACAGGCTAGTTTCGGCAACAACCCAGACGAAATAAGTAAAGCAGTGAGACTCTATCAACGGGTTAATCGTGAGCAACTTGAGTGGATCACGCTAACGCACGCCGCACCTGCAAGGCCATTGTGGTTGCGTCCTAACGGAGAAGAATCTTGTGTCATCAATCTATCCATTCCCTTGAGACACCATAACTGCCGCCCAACAGGCTCTAAGGAGGCTGGTGCTTCAAACTGGTACCCCTATCCCAGAGGTTCGAACTTGCCAAGCTCGTTTCCCGAGCAAGCCGACGTTTTGGTCATCTACGAGGCTGTTGAGTCATCGTGGGAATCAGACGACGAAGTGCCACAGCATCTGGAATACCTGGTACAATCCATTCACATCTACGCATTCGCGTCATCGGATTTCATAACCCTTGCTTAAGTAAGTGTGCGCAGCATTTTCTGCACTTGAATCCTAACGATTTTCAGACATTTTAAACGTTGTGTGATAAAATTGATTTTGATTGAAGCTTTGTTCAAGCAATAATCATTTTGTGTATATACATTCATTCTAATTTAATTATAAATCTTAAAGTAAAGGAACTTGTGTCAAGTTAACAATCAAATAGCGCATGCAATACAGCCTGTGTGTTTTTCTGATTACATTTAATTTCACGTTTCACAAGAGCGGCTTTGTCTAAGCCGGAAACGTTTTTCTGTTCTGCAATACTAACATTTGTTGCTCTTATATATATATATTGGTTTGGTCTGGTTTCAACCGTTTCTATAGGGACTCAAACGTTTTCCCACACTAAGTTAAAAACACAACATTCACACTGTCAAAAATAGTTCGCTCAGTCACGCTAGGTCAGGGTTCAAAGGCCAAATCAAAGGGAAAATCTACGCCTGCACATAAAAAGTCAGCCCACGTGTACAATACTAGAAGCAAATCTAATATGGCAACTGCCAGTAACTCTGATGAATCTGCCAGTATCTTTGAAGCAAGTCAACAACAACAGCTGTCAGGAAATGACTTAACTAATGACGACATAGCACCAACACAGTCTGACCGCGCATCTCAGAATTTAAGCGGACCAGCATTATGCGGTTCTGCAAAATTTGTTGTTCCAGTTACTAATATGTCTACTAACATTCTACACCAAGAATTAGACACAATGCGTATGTCTGTGTTGAAAATCCCACCATTATGGTCTCATAAAAAAGATATTAAAACTTACTTCAAGGTTTTAGATAACTTCTTTGACACAAACAAGGTCATAGATGATAACGCACGCTTTTCGCTGTTGATAACCAGTTTCAATGACAAACAGACAGACAAGTTTCGTTCTGCTATTGTTCAAGCCTCAGACTCTGAGAAACCTTATGATTCAATTAAAGACTTAATGATTTCACAGCTGCAAAGTGGTGGAAAATCCTCTTGGATCCAGTTAATGAATGATATAACTTTCGACCCCAACAATGAATCAGCCTTTGAGTTGCTACAAAAATTATTATCTGTTTGTCCCAGAAAAGTGTCAGATGACCCAACCATAAAAGAACTAGTGGAAAACACATTCTTAAATCTACTTCCCACTCATGTCAGACCGCTAATAAGAGCTACGAAATTTGACACTCTTATGGACATGGCAAAATACTATGACCGTTATGTTGCCGGCGATTTCAGCGATAATAAGCCAACACAAGATGGAAAAAACTCTGAAGTAACACAACTTTCAGCAAAATTAGATGAAGTCTTAACACATATGTCCAGGGGACAGCAACCTTTCCGTCAGCAACGCTACTCAAACCAGCGATTTCAAAATGACAATAGACGACCAAATTTTCAACAAAACAATCAATTTCCACCGCGTTTTCAAGGAAATTATAGCCGTCAAAACTATTACAACCAGCAGCAATTCCAGCGAAACCAACAATTCAATCAACCGCGTTTCTGGGGACCCCCTAAACAGCAGCAAAGGCCAGAATACATTCCAACAGACACTCGTCCACAGCATGAAAGAAACCCTCAATTCACTCAAGCGAACCAGGAATACCGCCCTGGACGTCAAAATCCTAATCCACCAAACCTTTGCTACATACATGAACGCTACAAGGACAAAGCTTTCAAATGTTATGGTCCTCCATGCCCAAAATATCATGAAGGGTTACAGATTGCAATACCAAGACAAACTCTGAATGCTATTCAAACAATAGACAAGAACTTACCTCGTGTCAAAGATGTGCTTTCTAATACGGAGTTTTTGATTGACAGCGGCAGCGCAGGAAGCTTTATCCCAGCCAAAGCAGGTCTGAAACCACAAAAGGAGATGAGCAAATATACTACAGTATCTGGTCAGCCTATACAGTGTTTTGGAAAGTCATTACAGACGGTCGATATTGGTTTTGGTCCTGTTGAAGTAGAATTTGATCAAGTTGAAATCTCCTATCCTATTTTAGGTTTTGACTTTTTACAGGCACAAAATCTAAGTTTGAATCCACAAGGCGGGTTTTTGAAATGCAACACTACTGGAAAGCAGGTTAGCATAAGCCCAAAAGACAACCAATTGCTGCTTCAAGCCCCAGTCCTGCACAACAAAAAATATACTGACCTGTTAGCGAAATTTCCCGAGATAACTGCTGTCCCAAATTATCACCGTGAGCCCAAGCATCCGATAGTGGCCAGAATTCCGCTTCACCGGATGCCAGCAGTACAAAAGGCTAGGCGAGTCCGCCCGGAATATTTTGATCGCATGAAGAAGCAACTTGAAGACATGTGTAGACGAGGCATTCTCAGAAGAGCGCAATCTCAATTTGGCATGGCCATCCACTTAGTGGCTAAAAAAGGCACAGAAGATTTGCGAATTGTCTCAGATGCCCGTGTCTTGAACAGCTGCACGGAAAAGACAAACTATCCAATGCCGCGCCTAAGTCAATCATTTATTGCTCTACATGGATGCAAAATATTCAGTAAAGTCGATTTGAAGGAAGCTTTTTATCAGATAAAAATCGCGGAGGAACATCAACCCAGAACAGCAATTCGGACCCCCGTTGGTTGTTTTGTGTACCAGAGGTTACCGATGGGTTTAGTGAATAGCGCGAGTTTCATGTCCCAATTGCTTGATATGGCTCTGGAAGGCTTAACTAATGTGACTGGATACGTTGACGATTTATTAATTTACTCAAAGAATGAGGAAGAACACTTAGAGCATCTTAAACAGGTTTTCCAGCGCCTCAGTGATTTTGGCTTGTACATAAACCCTGCAAAATGCCAATTTGGCCGTGCGCAGATAACTTTCCTGGGCCACCTCATAGCGCCAACTGGGATCAGACCTATCCCATCAAAGGTACAAGCTATCACGGATTTTCCAAGACCAACTACAGTTAAACAAGTCCGTCGCTTTTGTGGAATGATAAACTTTTATGCGGCACATTTACCTAACATATCAGGCGTGCTAGCTCCCATATATGACCTATTAAAAGGCAACAGACGGAACAATAGCAGAGTCAATTGGCCACCAGAGGCACAAAAAGCATTTGAACGAGCAAAAGAACTTCTTATCCAACAAACTGAATTAGCTTTTCCTAACGCAAAAGCACAACTTTCACTCACCACAGATGCTTCGGATGTGGCCATGGGTGCAGTGTTGCATCAATCTTTTGAAGGAAAGGTACAACCTTTGGCTTTCTTTTCGAAAACGTTCTCAAAAACTGAAAGAAAATACAGTACATTCGACCGAGAGCTCACGGCGATTGTAATCGCACTCAAAAATTTCAGGCATTACTTAGAAGGATGTAATTTCAAGATTTACACCGACCATCGCCCCTTATGTTCTGCTATAGTAACAGGAAGGGACATCGCTAACAGACGACAAGCTCGTGCTCTTGCCTTCATTTCAGAGTTCACTTCTGACATTGAATATTTGCCAGGCGCTAAAAATACAGTAGCTGATTGTTTATCAAGGTCAAGCATTAATGCCATTTACCACCATGCAAACAAGCTAGACTATGAGACGATAGCTAAGGCTCAGGCCAATGACAGTGACTTGCAAGCCTTTTGCAATTCTGCTGAACATTCTTTAAACTTAAAATTACACAACTTACCAAACAGCAACCTCAAACTTATTTGTGATGAGAGCATTCCGGGATCACCTCGCCCTCTTCTTCCGCCAGGTTACAGGAAGCTCGCCTATGACTTGATCCACAACTTGAGCCATCCTGGAGTAAAACCAACAGTCAAATTAGTGGCTAAACGGTTTGTCTGGCCGGGATTAAAACGCGATGTAGTCACGTGGTCACGTTCATGCCAGGTTTGCCAGCGTACTAAAGTAATTCGTCATGTGAAGACGCCCTTTCAACGTTATCCTCCCGTAAGTCAGAAAGGCCAGCACATTAACATTGATCTAATTGGAAAGTTGAATGATTCTAACGGCCATTGTCACATTTTGGTCATGGTTGACCGGTTCACAAGACATATTGTGGCGGTACCATTAAAAGATGCTAAAACTTCTACCATAATAAATGCGTTTCTATACAATTACGTGAGTGTTTATGGGACGCCTTCCTATCTATCATCAGACAGAGGCTCCTCGTTTACTAATGAGGAATGGCAACAGGCCATGAACTTCTTGAATATTCAACATTTCACTACGTCAGCTTATTGCGCCAACGCGAACGGCGCAGTCGAACGAAAGAACAGAAACATAAAACGTGCTTTACGCAGCCTAGCAGAAAAAGGTGATTGGTACTACGCCCTACCTTTAGCCGTCCTGGCATTAAACGCAACACACAATGACGACTTGGGGGCATCCAGCTCCGAAATCATGTGGGGACAACAAATGAGATTACCTGGAACTTGTATAAATCCACCGGATCCATCTAGTGCCTCTCCTTCGGGTGAATTTCTGCGAGCACAAAGAAGATATTTCAACCAATTCAAGTATACACCAACACGGCTCCTTCACAACCAAGAGACCTTCATGGACCCGCGACTATACAGTTGCAGCCATGTGTTTATGCGAACAGATGCTAGAAAAGCTCCTTTAGACGGTGCTTATACCGGCCCTTTTGAAGTCTTGCAACGCAGAGCTAAATACTATACAATAATGCGTCACGGCAAACCTTACGTTGTTTCTTTAAATCGTTTGAAACCTGCAGAGCGTTTACTTGATTTTGTTCCAGATTTTTTAGAATCGCCAGATTCTCTAGCTCAGCCACTAACAAGCTGCACTAATGCGACTAATGAGCAACAGCAGTTAGATGACAATAATTCAACTTCTTTAGAGACAGAAGAAAAGATAGACCAATCACTCACCGAAAATGAGACGATCTCCCACTCCAGTCCACAACAAGAAACGCCCTCCTGTTCCTTTGATCTCCCGCAACCGCTTACAGATGACAACATCTCTCCAGTCTATAACAATCAAACTCCAGCAACGGAAATCAGCCAACCGAATCTCGATTTGGCACAATCTCACGATGAAATCAGTCATCCAGAACTCGACTTGGCAGAACCACAAAGCGAAATCACTCATCCAGAACGAGACTTCCAAACCGCAGACCAGCCACCTGAGCAATCAGAGGAAAGTCAGACAGACACAAGCATTGAAGTCTTACCCAATGAAGCCCAAGCAGCCCCAGCTCGCCCAAGAAGGAATACACAGCGCCCAAGCAGATATGACGACTACCTTGTTGAATCTGATTAGTCTACTACGAGTTAACAAATTGTACATATGTATATACATCTTATTTTCAGTTGTGCATTGCGTAAACCCGTCCCTACTCTACAATATGAATGTATGTTCCCATCAACAAGTCTACAAAAAGATATTTCGAGCAATAAACTCCAACTATTTTCAAGTCTACAAAAAGATATTTCGAGCAACGAGCTCCAACTATTTTCAAGTCTACAAAAAGATATTTCGAGCAACAAGCTCCAACTATTTTCAAGTCTACAAAAAGATATTTCGAGCAACAAGCTCCAACTATTTTCAAGTCTACAAAAAGATATTTCGAGCAACAAGCTCCAACTATTTTCAAGTCTACAAAAAGATATTTCGAGCAACAAGCTCCAACTATTTTCAAGTCTACAAAAAGACATTTCGAGCAACATGCTCCAACTATTTACAAGTCTACAAACGATATTTTTGAGTCCTACATTTACAACTCAGCCTAAACATTTAGAAGACAGCTGTCAGACATCTTATACTTTCAATGCCAATCTACACAAATAACGGCATTACTGGCTGGGGCCAGCGCGCATATTTCCCCAAGCCAGATATTATCCTACCTGAAGGGAAAGCCCATAGCAGCGATAACGCACGGCGACATACTCTTAGAGACCGCTTGTACCACATCAAAAATGCGTTTGTTGCGAAGTCTGCGAATAAAGAATAGCAATTACTTTGCTACAAGGCCTTTTTTCGTAAAAGTTCATGATGGCCACGTGAACAACGATGAAAAGACCTACCAACTTTATGACCAGAGTAATGTTTTCCCAGACCTAGTTTACAAGGAAACATTTCGGGCCAACCGAATGTTCACTTTCAAAGTTCATAATACTTATTACTTATTCGTCAATTATACTCTTGCAAGAGTCGAAACCAATATCCAACTACTTTCTCCTATTATCAAGATGATAAATGAATCTTTTCAATCTTATGATTTCGTTGAAGCGGCCCAGCTTCTCAAATATATACCTAGCGAAAATCGCGCATTATCGGACGTTCTAGCCGTCCTCTCAAGCACTCAACTAAACAACGAACGAATGAATGTTTTCTTCGACTCACAAACTAACCTTTCCACAGAAGGGGGAATTGATGACAAGGTTCTACCGCAAAATCTTCTCAAGTCAGCTTTCATCACCCTTTTATCTTCTGTGACCAGTCCTGCTGCAAATGCATTCCTCTCCTTCCTCGTTATCCAAGCTTTGTTCTGGGGAATAGCCTTGTCCTTGTTAACATTAAAGCATCTTTTTCAACGTATTCAACCAATAGCAAGACCAAAAATCAACCAGGCAGTTGCAGAATTACAACGCCACTGGAATTTACGTCATCAACAACAAAACAATGATGACGACACAAATAGTCAGTCTCAGGAAGCGATTAACACAGAACCAGAAGCCTGAAATACTGTTCCCAGACTAGTTGCTGAGCGAACAGCATATGTTACACTATACTATTAAACATTTCACACATTCAGCTAAGCCTGAACGTAATATTACTCTAGCCGTTTGACTGATCATACCACAACACATTAACTTTAACGTTTCACGTTTGTCATTCTGCTAGAATAGTCAACCAAAATTTTGCTTAGGGAAACCAATATATATATCTAATCCGTGAATATTACTAACCTTGTTTCTGCATGACAATTTCTTTTTGCATATATAAGTATTTCCTTGTTTTCGCCTTTCTCATTCAAGTGCAGAAACCCTTATTGTGTCTCCACTACAAAAATATATAATCAATGCTTGTATATAAGGCTAAAAACTCAAAATTCGAAACCGGTGGAGATTTCAATAACACACATTACTTGTTGTATGAATTTGCATTGTATTTTTCCGCCCATTCCTTTTTAACAATAGTGTAAAAGCAATATATTTATACAAGAATCGCATATACTTATAAAAAAAAAAAAAAAAAAAAAATATATATATATATATATATATATATATACATATATATCATAGCTATCAAACCGCATTATAATCGATAAAACATTCTTGTGTGCAATTTTATCAAATTATGTTTCGCCAGTCTATACTTATACATTATATTCTCTGTTTCCACCCTTGTTTTGACGACGTTTATTATTTTCCTTACGATATTTATTCTAAGAGCCGAAGAGTCATACCCTTATTGACAAGATATATAATTGTTATGTTCATTTTTCGTCTTTAATTGTGCATATTTTTCCCAACGTATAAATCCCCACGTAACAGCACCTACCGCCATCTATTGACCAATCTCTCTCGTCGCGTGTCGCTAACGACCATTAATATTGATAAAATGTGTTTTTCATTCAAACACATTGTGCACCCTTTTTTGGGGGGAGCTTTTTGTAGCGGTTACAACACTATTGTGCAATGTTTATGAAAACGATTGCATGTTATTTCGCAATAACGTTTCACACCACGAAATGGAAAAGTTTACCCTCATTTCTGCATAGACTAATGTTTATATTTCCGTTTCTATGGTAGTCATAAGTTATTTTCAGCCATTTTTCGGGTTCCAGAAAGATCTAACAGTAAACATAGTGTTTGTTCCATTGTGACACATGTTTCCGTCGATATTTGCAATGTTTCAGCAGTTGTGTTTCGTATTAGAGCGCGTCGTTTCCACCCTGTGAAAAAGCATATGGTGTTCACCAAAAGGCGCTATGGCATTATAAATTACATGGCTACCTTAAAATAAATAATATAAGGAATATGAGAAAAAGAATTCGTACACCGGCCAAGGTTTCACATTGTTATATAAGTGTAGACTTTGATGTTTTCGCCGTTCTATTTGTGCCTTCTATTTGTGGGTTCTATTTGTGGATGCTAAATTTGGTTTTATCTCACTGCTGTGGTTAGCTGGCCAAGAGCTAATCAACGATATCGCTTAAGACAAATAATCAAGAATACAGAGTGTTAATCAACTCTGTGTGTGCCTGATATTTGAGATAGTGATGAATCGTGCGAATTTGAGAGGCTCATTCCGACATAGAAACATCAGGTTCTCAAGACTCTTTAACTATACTAGACAGTACAGACAATCCAGAAATCGTGAGGAGGACGAAGAACAATTAAATCGTGTCCGCGATCACACACTGCAACTTTCTGCTGTCGCTAAGCGTGAGATAAATCGTTTAACTGTGGTTCAGAACGCAGTTCCAACCTTTGTCTGGAATTCTAACCATAGAGAGTTTGATTTGAAGTTCAAGCCTTGTTCTTTGGAGGAAGAGATCTCTTTAGTCGAATTCACAAGTGACCGAGATCAATATCTGGCTGAAGGTCTACGACGACGTTTGCAGGAGATAAGGTGTGAAATCTTCCAAGGCTTAATTGCAAGCACAGATCTTGAACAGGCTAGTTTCGGCAACAACCCAGACGAAATAAGTAAAGCAGTGAGACTCTATCAACGGGTTAATCGTGAGCAACTTGAGTGGATCACGCTAACGCACGCCGCACCTGCAAGGCCATTGTGGTTGCGTCCTAACGGAGAAGAATCTTGTGTCATCAATCTATCCATTCCCTTGAGACACCATAACTGCCGCCCAACAGGCTCTAAGGAGGCTGGTGCTTCAGCGGCATTGTTTTGGAAGTTTTACGCCGAATTATTTTATTCTTGTGTTTAGTCATTGTGTAAGCTTTAGTTTTTAAAAAAAGTAAATTGATTATGGATACAAAGACCAGTAAAATTGTGAAAAAGCGATCTCCAAGATGGACAGCTGCTGAAGTAGAAGCATTAGTTAATGCAGTGGAAAAACATGCAAAATGCATTCTGGGTTCATTTTCACCAGAAATTACAGTTGCTTCAAAACAACAAGCTTGGAAAATAGTGACAACTATGGTAAGATTTGTGCACAATATTTTTTTATTACTGCTGTACATAGATTATGATATTTTATAGGTTAATTCAGTCAATATCAGTGGTGTTAATCGCACAATTGAGCAAGTGGAACATAAGTGGTGGGATCTAAAAAGTGTTGCAAAAAAATCAGTGTCGGAATGGAAAAAAGAATCAACTGAAACTGGTGGTGGTGTGAACAAAGCTACACCACCTTCAGATGTTCATTATCAAATTGGACAACAGGCAGTGTATGGAATAAAAGGTGCATCATCACTTGAAAGCAGTGACAGTTAAGTACCCTTTGTTACGTTAGAAATGGTTCATACACTTGTAATGCTTAATTTTTTTGTAGGAAGTGTTTCCCAGGTTGCCACTACAAGCCAAGCACCTCAAGATGTGGAAGAACCGGTGGCATTCACATGTTCGACTATAGATGACAGTCTTTTTGAAATAATTGAAGAACCAGTGAGCCCTGCATCGTCACACTCTGAAGCATCATTACAACCCAAAGCAAAGCGCCGCCGTCGTGATCCAGAAAAGGACATAGTTGACATACAAAAAGAAATTTATGTCCAAATATCAAACATAGCTATAATTCAACAGCAACAGTTGGAACAAATGATAATAGCAAATGATTTGAAGCGACAAAAGTTGCAGTTGTCTGAAACCAGTAAAGTTGAATTAACCTGCAGTCAACCCTTTACAGTTGATGGTTAGATTTAATATGCATTTTTAACAGTATGCTTTTTTCTGCATGTGTTTTTCAATTTTCTGTTATTTACTACTTTCACTGCTGGTTAAAGGCTTCAATCTGTGCAAGCCTGTCAAGGTTTTATTCAATCTTGTTCACTGTTTTTAATTGCCCTACTTCAGTAGTTTCCTATTCTTCACTGTTATTCTTACCTACCTTATGACTTTCATATTCGTTCAGTGTTCTGTTACCTATTTTTCAAGTTCATTTCTGTGTTGCTGTGTTGCCACTTTTTGCAATAAACAACCACAAAAAACATTTCACAAACATCTTTATTGGAATGTGGAAATAATCGAATCTTTCACAGTACTACCTTGCAAGTCATGAATTTCATTTGTTGTGGTTGTGTCTAAAAGCGAATCTATGTCAGCATTTGCTGGCAGTGGTTGAGGCAGTGGCACATTGTAAAGGCGACAAATATTGTGCAGAATGAAACAACACATTGTAATTTTACAAACTTGTAGAGGTGAATATCATCATCATCATCATTTTATTTTCAGTTGCGTACGCGGTTATTGCATGCAAATAAAATATAATAGGCAAGCAACTGGTGGATGGCGAAGGGACCATATAGGTCATCGAG